>NC_049230.1:6652779-6980856 GCF_011100685.1 Canis lupus familiaris
GGTTGCTCAGTTGTTGAGTGTCTGCCTTTGGCTCATGTCATGATCCCAGGATCCCGGTTTTGAATCCTGAATCAAGCTCCCTCCCTCTGGGAGCCTACTTCTCTCTCTGCCTATGTCTCTCTCTCTCTGTATCTTTCATGAATAAATAAATAAAATCTTTAAAAAAAAAGACTCCAAGGCTCTGCTTGATCAAACCAATATAGACTCTAAACTGGAAATTGCCCTTTATCTCCCCAGAGTTCAAGATCTGGAACCATTTCCTAATCCAGGATGCTGCCTGGGGCAGTAGTCCTGCATACCCCATCTGCCTTTATATTTTTTATGTGTTTATCAGTTAGTCTCTATTTTCTGTATCTGCCCTCACCTCTTGGGTGTTTCTATTTTTTTAAAGATTTATTTATTTATTCATTCAGAGAGAGCGAAAGAGAGGCAGAGACACAGGCAGAGGGAGAAGCAGGCTCCATGCAGGAAGCCTGACATGGGACTCGATCCCGGATCTCCAGGGTCACACCTGGGGCTACAGGCGGCGCTAAACTGCAGCGCCACCAGGGCTGCCCTCTTGG
Source organism: Canis lupus familiaris (assembly GCF_011100685.1). Taxonomy (NCBI): domain Eukaryota; kingdom Metazoa; phylum Chordata; class Mammalia; order Carnivora; family Canidae; genus Canis; species Canis lupus. Next base: position 6,653,343 of record NC_049230.1, read on the forward strand.
GTGTTTCTAAATGTTGGTAGAATATATGTGCTGTCGAAGTGAGCACATAAATGTTGGTAGAATTAATTCACAAGAACGCTGTCATACTTCTGAAACCCTAGAACCTACCTAGTACCTGGACCATGGCAGGCAATGAAAGAATGAATATTTGTTCAATGACAGGATAAGTGAATCATGCTGTTGCTCTTTCCCAAAGGCTGTAGACATAGGAGGGAGGTGATCAGAGATCCATGATTGGCACTGAATCTCCCACTTACTGTAGGCGTTGAAGGTGTAGATGCATGAGTCTGAATGTGAACCATGGGATCAGTCTTACAGAAGAATTAGCCACCATGCACTCTTAATAAAGACTAAAGTCTTTATCAAGATCTATGAATCTATGCCTCTCCCTTGCCCTTTACCAGGTATGGGAATGATGGCAGTGAGAGTCCATTTACACTTTATTCTTGGCACTAGACTCCTATCCCCATCAAAGTTTCTGTCCGCCCAGCAGTGCCCTGGGGATGTCTCAGGGATGGTTAGCACGGAGCCTGGGCCATCTTCTCCTCCTGCTTACTGAAGCCACCTGAGTGAAACACCACTGCCATGGCAGCTGGCATGTCCCTGGATACATGTCACAGTCTCCAGATGAGCTCAGATCTGCTAGCCCCTGGGACCCCAGAGTGGCCATGCTATGTCCTTCTTCTTGTCTTTGGATCACACTTTGTCATGAACCCCTGAGGCAATGTTATTTGTCCCTCCATATATCACAGAGGGCTGATGAGGACAGCTCTATCAGCTGCTACCTGTAGCCATTCTCCGCACAGGCTAAGTCCAAGCTCAGGTGCAGGAAGAAGGGCTTTGAGAGACGCCTGGCTGCCGTCCCCCTCCCTTGCTTCTTCTGATCTCAAGCTCCTTTCTCCAATATAGATGGACCCCTGGAGTCCACCTGGAGCCTGCCTGCTTTCTGGTTCATCAGACGTGGCTGGGTGTGTCTCTGGACGTATGTTATATTTATATGAAGTGATCTGGTGACTAATGTCAGAATGACCAGTTTCTATAGGGCAACTAATGTCTCAAACTAATTCCATGGGCATGTTTGGGGGGGGCGCATTGTACCATTTCACATGGTTTTGGAAGGCAATAATCATCTGGATGCCATGCCCTGCCTCTGGTTGCCAGGTAGACGGACATTCATTCATTCATATATTCACAAAGCACGTGTTTTCTGAGTGCCTGTTATGAGCTAGCCATTATACTAAATGCTGGGGTTCTTAGTCTTATTGGACAGTAAGACTTCGCCTTCTGGCTTCTGGTGGGGATCAGCTAATGGACAGTGGGACGTGGAAGGACATAAAGAAAGGTGTTTCTCTGTTGGATTGGGAGTGTTTGTGCCCCTCCACCAAGGGCCTCAGCTTCTGTCAGGTGGTCCTTACCCTCAATCTGCTGAGAGGTGTCTCCAAGGGCTCTGCTGTGTTCTGGTTTTTACCCCTCTCTTCCCTTCTTTAGTCTTAAGGGTGGTAAGAGCTCTCTGCTGTTGCTGCTAGCCCTGGGTTTATTCTCTATTTTTTGTTGATTTCCCCTAACTCATTGCTGTATGATCATAAACATTCCCCTCATTAAATTATCCTTAATTATACTTTCTTGCATATGCCATCTACCTGCTACCAGGATCCTGGCTGATGTGCCATTTCTTATTTATCTGTATACCCACAGGGGCTGGTACCTAGCAGATGTTCATTAAATGATTGTCAAATTAATAATAATATAATGTTTTAAGGGCCATGTCAGCAGATTTTATGACTTGCTCTGGGAACGACCATGCAGATTTTTCTGGAGTCAGGGCTAGAAGTTGGACTTTCACAAAACAAGTCTTATTTTGATGTGATGAGAAAACAAACTGAAGTATAGAAAAAAGGGACATAAGGAAACAGTAAGAAAAATGGAAGGTATTTCAGTCTAGCTGCCATAGACACTCCCTAAATTTTGGCCGCTGAGCAGAGAGAACAGAGAAACTCTGCAATGCTCCTGGTCATAGCTCTACTCCTGGGTGTCCCAGGTCGTTGGTGGGAGGCTGGTTGCAGTATGAGGAGCAGGCCTAGTGCGCTAGAGTAGGGGAAGTGGAGGAAGTCCAGCCTCTCTAGGGAGAGAACAAGGGAATCAGAGAAATGCCCAGCATTCAGGCTCCAATTCCAGATGACTGGTGATCCTGCTGATGGTAATTCGGAGACCCAAGCAAAGTCAAAGTTCTCTTCCATCCTGGTCTGGAAAGTTTCTAGCTTTGCCCTTTGGGGAAAAAAAATCCTTAATCTTACTGCTCTTCTCTCCACTTTCTCACCTGTAAAGTGGGTGCTCAAGGGTGTGAACCTTCAACACTGTGTCTAGGACCCCTGAGCTGGTCTTGCTCACCCGGTGGTTGAGAGGAGGGCAGGAGTGACAGAGTTTTTGCCTTCATGCCATAGCTGTGGAGCCTCTGGAAGAAGTCCTGACAGTGATTCTAGCAGGGGACAGAGTTCTGACTCCCAACCCCCATTTAAAAAAAATGAATCATTTTTTATTCTGATGCAAAGACACATGAAACACAGCTTCCACCTGTGCTGAGGTCCAGTTGGTTTTAACTTTGGTCTATGTGCAGCCAGGTTTCTCCCTTATCAAGTGACAGAGAAAGGTACAACTGAGGAAGCAGGGTAGGGCTTCCTAAGCCCATGATGTAGCTGAGCCAATGTGAGTTAGCTTCTTGAGTGAGTCAGAAATTGCACCAGATTGATTTGTTGTGCAAAGAAAGCTTTTATTTGCAGCAAATAAGCAAATTTGCACAGGAAATGGCTTCCAAAGCCGCGACCTCCCAAGAGAAGCTGAATGTATTCCTTTAGTTCAAGGTTAGAATGACTATTTAGATAGGGAAGGCTTGCCATCCTAGTACAGGTGGGCATTAGGTCGTGCATGCGACAAGGAAAGATGCTTATGCATACAGTCTGTTATGTAAATGAGACTGAGGCTCCTCCCTGGGTGGAGATTTTAGAATTAAAGGTAAAGGTAAAGGTAATGGCAGGTCATCCTACGGGGTCAATCCATGGTCCATGAGTTGGGGGAGGGGAGCGGTTAGCTCAAAAAGTCTAGGTGGTCTGGACCTGGGGAGGGAGGTCTCGCCAGGGCAGTGGCTGTCACCTGAAGGGTAGTTTCAGGTTTCCTTTGCCTGAGTTAAGAGGAAAGCCAGAAAGAAGGGCTCAAGGAACAATGTAAGACAAAGGTTAGTGAATACAAGCAGGTGGGCAGTAAAAGTCAGGTCTTAACTTGGGGGGTATCTAACTGGTGATAAAGGGGCTCTAAATCAGGGTCAGTACAGGTTCTTCCTTCTCCCTCAAGCAGACTTGTGTGTCTCTTACAGGAAACAGGTGGCCTCAGTCTTCCCTGCTTGAGAGCAGTGGCCATAGACCAAGTTTCGTCTGCTTGTCAAAAGGAAACAACTCTACTTGGCACTGGTGGCAGCTGATTTTCCAGGAGTCCCCTGTCACCCAGCCTCTTAACTTGACAGAAGCACCACATCTGCTGTGGCATGGCTCACTTCCCCATTGGTGGCATGCAACAAATTTTCCTGTGCTTGTTTCCTGAGGACAAGGCAGGAGGGTGTGTGGGTGGGTGGGGAGGGGTGTGGAGGGTGGGGTTGGTGTATCTCTCGGTGTCAGGCCACCTGAGCTGATAGTTCAATCTAGAGCATGATGTGCTCCCTCCACCTTGTATGTGGCTGTGTGTCTCAGTGAGTTCAGGCAGCATAACAAAACTTCACAGAGTAGGTGGCTTATGAACAAACAGCTATTGCTCATGGTTCTGGAAGCTGGAAGTCTGAGATCAAGGTGTCCACAGGGTTGGATTCTCCTGAGGCCTCGGTCCTTGGCTTGTAGACACCATCTTTTACCTGTGTCTTCACACGTCTTCCCTTGCTGTGTATTGGTGTCCTGATCTCTCCTTACAATGACATCCATCACATTGGATTTGAGCCCACTCTGTTGACTTCGTTTTACCCCAATCATCTCTTTTTTTTCACTTTTTGAAGATTTATTTATTTATTTAAATGAGAAAATGAGAGCAGGGAAGGGGCAGAGGGAGAGGGAGAGAGAGAGAATCTCAAGTGGCTGAGCCTAGAGCTTGACACGAGTGCTTGATCTTACAACCCTGAGATCACAATCTGAGCTGAAACCAAGAGCCACACGCTTTACTCACTGAGCCACCCAGAGGCCCCCTTCACCCCCACCGCCTCTTTAAAGACTAATCTCCAAACACAGTCACATTCTGATGCCTTGGGGGTTAAGATATCCCATTTCCTGTCTTGTCTGAAGAGACCCTGAGAGGTGAGGGTGAGCACATATCCCCCCCCTTTTTTTTTAACTTTAATTTTTTTTAATTTATTTTTTATTGGTGTTCAATTTGCCAACATACAGAATAACCCCCAGTGCCCGTCACCCATTCACTCCCACCCCCCGCCCTCCTCCCCCTCTACCACCCCTAGTTCGTTTCCCAGAGTTAGCAGTCTTTACGTTCTGTCTCCCTTTCTGATATTTCCCACACATTTCTTCTCCCTTCCCTTATATTCCCTTTCACTATTATTTATATTCCCCAAATGAATGAGAACATATAATGTTTGTCCTTCTCCGACTGACTTACTTCACTCAGCATAATACCCTCCAGTTCCATCCACGTTGAAGCAAATGGTGGGTATTTGTCATTTCTTTTTTTTTTTTTTTAATTTTTATTTATTTATGATAGTCACACAGAGAGAGAGAGAGAGAGAGAGAGAGAGGCAGAGACATAGGCAGAAGGAGAAGCAGGCTCCATGCACCGGGAGCCCGACGTGGGATTCGATCCCGGGTCTCCAGGATCGCGCCCTGGGCCAAAGGCAGGCGCCAAACCGCTGCGCCACCCAGGGATCCCGGTATTTGTCATTTCTAATAGCTGAGTAATATTCCATTGTATACATAAACCACATCTTCTTTATCCATTCATCTTTCGTTGGACACCGAGGCTCCTTCCACAGTTTGGCTATCATTGCCATTGCTGCTATAAACATCGGGGTGCAGGTGTCCCGGCGTTTCATTGCATTTGTATCTTTGGGGTAAATCCCCAACAGTGCAATTGCTGGGTCGTAGGGCAGGTATATTTTTAACTGTTTGAGGAACCTCCACACAGTTTTCCAGAGTGGCTGCACCAGTTCACATATCCCCCCTTTTTTATGCCTATTAAGGCGATATGATGGCGACTAGTCTCCCCTTCCACCTTCAATGACTTGACTCGTAGACAACAGACAGCAGTGCAAAGACATGGTTCCCCTCCCGGCTCTGCAGTCTTATAGCCGTGGGACCTGGGGCACATCTCTAGTCTGGTCCCTCTGTAAACCAGCAGGTCAGCTTCCATGAGCCTCTCATTGTGATTCACGTTGTGTCATAGCAAGAAAGAAGTAACTTTGATATTTATCCAATGGATTTCTTTGAATAAAGATGAAGTTTTATGTAAAAAGTGGGGCAGCATCTAAACTGATGTTACATCATTAGAAGGGCAAAATTATGTAGAAAAGCATATTTTTGTGATCCTCTAAAATGAAGACCTTCCCAAGAAAGCCTGGGAAAGGGGCTGCTGAGTATGTCTATTCACACACCTGGAATCAGCCCAGATTCTTGGGGGAGCTAAGTTTGCAAGTCAGAAGAAGGCAGAGAGGTCTTTTTCCAGGAATTCATGGTTTGAGGCTGGAAATGGGGCTTTGATCCCTGTTTTCAGTCCCTTTAATTTCAGTGTGTTGCTTATGTTGTAAAGAAACAGACCCCACATGGAGTCTTATTTTAAGCCCCCCCCCCCCCCCCCCCCCCCCCCCGCCCCACCGGGCCAAAACCTAATAGCTAACCTAACAGCAGCAGCTGGCTCTCCCAGGAAAGGGAATTCTTTTTTTTTTTTTTTTTTTTTATTGGTGTTCAATTTACTAACATACAGAATAACCCCCAGTGCCCGTCGCCCATTCACTCCCACTCCCCGCCCTCCTCCTAAGCCAGTCCGTTGCCTGCGAGGGAATCTGCCTCATAAACTCCCTCGGCTCTTTCCCCCAAGGGAAGGTGACCTTCTCTGGGACAATCCTTATTTTCTTTTGCTAATAACTTCCTTGCCCACCCTCCTTCCTCTAAAAACCTGTTTTGTACAGCTCTCAGGAGAATCTCTCTACTTGCTGGATGGGATGCTACATGATATGTAGAGGCTGCTTTTAGGCAACTGGCTTGAGCCCTGGAAATTTAGCAAGGCAGGAGGGCCCTCAGGGACCTGACACAAACAGGCTCGGTAAGTGACCCACCTCCAAATAGCCGTGGGCACTCGCCCACCACTTACAATGGGGCACATTCCTAAGATCACCCAAAAAGGGGGGAAATTCCATACGTTCCATAACTTCACACTCCACCCTGCACCTGTGGCTGCTCACTCCTACCTTGTGACAGACGGCCTCTCCCAGGCTGGCCTGCCTGCTGGCCCCTGGCAGTGTGTTCAATAAACTTTCCCCTTCATTCTGCCTTGGGGGAATTCTTTTACCTGGCGCCGTCAGTCCCCACCCCATGGCTACGCCCCCCATGATTCATGATAATAATGATTTGGGGCCGGAGCTTGCAGTGGTGAAAGAATTCTTGAGATGTTTTTGGTGCTGAAAAGTGGTTTTATTATAGCATGAGAACAGGACTCGTGGGCAGAGATAGCTGGCCTGGGCTTGCGAGGAGTGACTGGTTATATACTGGTCCTTATGGGGATTAGGGATAGTGCAGGTCTCTAAGGAATGTGTGCATGTTTAGAAGCAAGGTCTCGAGGACCTTGGGAGGCTGGCTGCTGTTAAGATAAGGTTATTTACCACTGTCCCATAAAACATCAGTCATGAGAGCCTTCAGATGTACATCACTGGGCCACATGCTTGAAAGGTGACTGCTAATGATTGTCTTGCAGGGGGTGTTTTGGGGTATCAGAGGGAAACGACACTAACCAGAGCAAAGTTATAAAACATGAAAAGAGACCATATAATGTTTGTCCTTCTCTGATTGACTTACTTGAGCACTGGGTGATATGCCAAATGTTGGCAAATTGAACTCCAATAAAAAAAAAAAAAAAAAAAAAACCCTGAAAGGAAGTCCCTGTGGGAGATATAGGACTGTTACAGTCTCCATGCCTCAGGCAACCTGCCTGGAGGTTGTGAGCTACCTCAAAGTCCAGCATTTGCTCTTTTTCTCCCACCACTAATAGTAATAATAAAGCCTCTTAGATCTTCAAAAGTACTCCATTGAATTTTTGTTTTTTTCTGCACTCGATTAATGCAAAATAATCTTATCCCATGGGCAAAGCATTATTTAGTCTCTCCCAAATCATTTCCAGGCTGCTCTCTTCCCTCCCTTTCTGCCTTCAGTTCATGCTCATTAAACCCCTCGTAAGCAGCAGATGTTGGGTCAGGTACCAGGCCACTTGCAATGACAGTACCCCTGAATATGTGCAGGACTATGGAGGTACGCAGAGGGTGATCGGAGTCAGCTTTGAGAGCACTCCCAGGAGGCTGTCTGAGGCCTGATGGGTGAGGCTGTGTGTTCTGGCTCTCCCCTGGGCCTTCAGGGCTTAGATCCCCACCTCGGAGGGGCTCAGTGACTAGCAGCTATTCTTCCCACGCTGCCCATGCTGCCCAGGGTGGGTCGGACCCCATTTTCTCTGTGGTTTGGCTGGAGGTAAAGAAGTTACTGTCTAAGCCTCTGTTTGCTAGGCTGCCTCTTTCCTGGTTCTTTGGCAAGAGAGATGGCTTTTGTGGAGATCGCCCTCCACCCCCCCGCCCCCCAGGCGCCTGTTAATATTTCCTGTTAGCATTTCCTGATGGCTGGCTTCTCCAGTTGGGGTATTTCCAACTTTGGGATATATGAAGCAAAAAGAAAATCCTGACTCCTCCCAAGGGCTCTTGCCAGTCTACTTCCTCTCCACCCTTAAGAACTTTTTGTTTTATGTGTCAACTCCAGGGTTTAGTTGTCCTTAGTGGGAGGGATAGAGAAAAAGACTCTTCCTGGAAGTAGAAATACATTTTAAAAAATCTTTTTTATTTTTAGAGAGGGAGAAATGGGAGGAAAGGGAGAGAGAGATCCTAAGCAGGCTCCATGCCCAGTGTGGAGCCTGACTTAGGGCTCCATCTCATGATGCAGAAATCATGACCTTAGTCAATATCAAGAGTCAGATGCTTTAACCGACTGAGCCATTCAGGCACCCCCAAATGCATGTTATAAGGGCCCAGTGTAGAAATGGCTTACTTTGTCTCTAATGACATCGCATTACAGAGCCTCTGTCTCATGGTTCCTCTGGATATGGGTGGAGGTGAGTCTCACCACTTCTGGGGCTGGCCATAAGACATCTATGTAATACCCCTGCCCCCCCCCCCCCCCCCACTGACTACATGGTGAAAATAGGAACCAGTATTGAAGCTGTTGGCATCATATGCTGGAATGAGTCCAGATCCTTCCACTTAGAGATCTCCTTGACTTTCCTTAGAGTGTGAAAAGTGAATAAATAAACTTTTAGTGTTCTGAGCTGTTGAGACATTAGGGCTGTTTGTTACAGCAGCTAACATTACTTATCCAGACCAGTACATCATGCCTCTTCCCTTTTCTTCACTTTCTCCCCTAACCAAGGTTCACCATCGGAACTCTGCTCTATGCAATGTTTATCAGGTTCCCCCCTTGTCTTTCTGTTGCATGTATCTCCAACTGTTCATTCTCCATCACTTCAGCCACATACTTTCTTTGTCTTATTCTTGGGCAACTGAGTGCTGCCGAGTAAAATTCAGTGATGGTGCCAGTTAGTGCCACCCCATCAATGTCAATTCTCTGAGCTCTCAGCAATTCTTAGACGTGCCCCCTCGTCAGTCCCCTCTCATGTTCTCTCTCGCAACTATCTCAAAATTTTACTCATTCCCTATTCCCCATTTCAACTGTTTGCTTTGCCTTAGAGTGGAAAAATCTTCAGAGAGGTATAAGCTTCCTCAGCCTTCTGTCCTTTCATTTAGAAGCTTCTCTATATGCTTTCTGTATTTTCTATATCCCCTTCTTTAGTCTGGAGAGAGATTACCTTTCTATCTCTTGAAGCATGTGAGTTTCCTAGGGCTGCCATAATAAAGTACTTTGAACTGAGTGGCTTACACAGCTGAAATCCATTATCTTACATTTCTGGAGGACAGAGGTCCAAGATCCAGGTGTCAGCAGGTTTGGTTCTTTCTGAGGGTTGCTTGTGGTTTGCTGTCAACTGTAGGCATTCCCGATCTCTGCTTTATCTTCATGTGGTGTTCTCCCTAGGTGCATCTCAGAGTCCAGATGCCCCCTCAGCTCTTTTCTCCAACACTTGCTTCTCCATCTGTGTCTGTAGCCTGATGAATTGCACCAGCCTCCACCAAAGACAGAAGAATATTATCAATTGCATTTGAGAAGCACCCAGTGATCAAGTACTGAGGATTCTGCTCCATGTCTGCCAGCTGTGTCCTCCACACTACACCAAGGATAGTCATGATCTGCTTAGGAAATTGAAAGGGGTCCTAATGGTCTCGGTGCTTCCACTCTAATTGTCTTCTACTCCATCCTCCATGCCCTCCTTCCCAAATGCAGCTCTTGGTTTTTTGTTTTTTGTTTTTAATGTACAGTTCCTTTGTGTGTGTGTGTGTGTGTGGTAAAATATACATGTAATATTTATCATATTTACCATTTTAAGTGTACAGTTCAGTGACATTAAACATATTCACATTGCTGTGTAGCCCTCATCACAGTCCACCACCAGAACTCTTTTCATCTTGTTTCATCCGGTTTCATCTTGTGAAACTGGAACTCTGTCTTTGTTAAGCATTAGGTCCCCATTCTCCTTCTCCCCCAGCCCCTGGTACCTATTATTCTGCTTTCTGTCTCTATGGTTGTGACTATTCTAAGTACTTTGTGTAAGTGGAACAATACAGTATTTGTCTTTTGGTCTTTTTGACTTTCATATATCATAATGTTGCCAAGATTCATCCATGTTGAGCCATCAGAAAGGACAAATACCCACCATTTGCTTTGATGTGGATGGAACTGGAGGGTATTATGCTGAGTGAAATTAGTCAATCGGTGAAAGACAATCATCACATGGTTTCACTCATACATGGAGTTAAGAAATAGTGAAAGGGACCATAAGGGAAAGGAGGGGAACTGAGTGGGAAAAATTAGAGAGGGACGCAAACCATGAGAGACTCCTAACTCTGGGAAACAAACAAAGGGTTGCAGAAGGGAAGGTGGGAGGGAGGATGGGATAACTGGGTGACGGGCACTGAGGAGGGCACTTGGTGGGATGAGCACTGGGTGTTATACTATATGTTGGCAAATCAAACTTAAATAAAAACAAAAGTAAAAACAAAGATTCATCTGTGTTGTAACACATTGCAGTACTTCTTCCATTTCAAACAGTGGATAATTCCATTATATGTATATGCTGCATTTTGCTTATCCATTCACCTGTCAATAGACACTTGGGTTGCCTACATGTTTTATCTATTGCCAGGAATGCTACTGTAAACACGGGTGTACAAATACCTCTCTGAGACTCTTTTCAATTCTCTTGGAATTGTTGAATCATATGGTTGTTCTATTTTTGATTTTTTGAGGAATCACCAAACTGCTTTCCGCAGTGATTGTATCATTTTGCATTCCCACCAATAGTGCACCAGGGTTCCACTTTCTCCACAACCTCGCCAATACTTGTTTCCTGTTTTTTTGGATAGTAGCCATCCTACTGGGCATGAGGTTGTGTCTTATAGTTTTGATTTGCATTTCCCTAATGATTCGTGATTTTACATGCTATTGGTCAATTGAATATCATTGGAATAATGTTTATTTAAGTACTCTGCTCATTTTTTGAGCCAAGTTGTTTATTTTTTTGTTGAGCTGTACGAGTTCTTTATATATTCTGGATATTAATCCCTTACCAGACATATAATTCGCAAATACTTGTTCCTGTGTCTCTTTTTTTGCTACAGCTTTGCTGAAACACTGGACCCTTGCTAAGTGTGCCTATTGGGTAATCCTAGCTGAGTGTGAGGGTGGATGTGGACTGTGCTGGAACCACCACAGCCCGTAGCACTCCACTTTCTGCCCATAGCACCCCACCCTTTGCTGATGCTCAGCAAGTCCCCAGACTGGGCAGAGCTGACAGTGCAAGCTGGTGACTCAGGGGTGGAGTATGGCATTGGGGCCAGCAGCCTTGGGTCCTGTGCTCTGTAATGCACTGCAGATGTGGACTTGAGAAGGATGAAGACAGAACCACCTGCTCGAACACAGGAGAGGGGAAGAAGGGAGTGGAGGGAGGGAAGGAAGAAGGAGTAGGGAGAAAGGACGTAAAGCAGGCTACTGCTGGCTCTTCTGTCTTTGTAAGATGATAATTTTACATTCAAAGAGGGGTTGCCCAGCACTCTCCCTTGCTCTCCCACTGAGCTGAGAATTTTCCTGACCTCAGGGAATGCTTGAAGTAGCAGCAATTACTTTGGACTTTCATTACCTACAGTCCTAAGATCTACCTTAAGCTGACTGGCTAGAGGCCTTGTAAGAAGGAGTGACTCAGGGAAAATGAGTGGGAAAAATTAGAGAGGGTGACAAAACATGAGAGACTCCTAACTCTGGGAAATGAACAAAGGGTAGTGGAAGGGGAAGCGGGTGGGGAGATGGGCTGACTGGGTGATGGGCACTGAGGAGGGCACTTGACGGGATGAGCACTGGGTGTTGTACTATATGTTGGCAAATCAAACTTCAATTAAAAAAAAATGGGGATCCCTGGGTGGCGCAGCGGTTTGGCGCCTGCCTTTGGCCCAGGGCGCGATCCTGGAGACCTGGGATCGAGTCCCATGTCAGGCTCCCGGTGCATGGAGTCTGCTTCTCCCTCTGCTTATGTCTCTGCCTCTCTCTCTCTCTCTCTGTGACTATCATAAATAAATAAAAATTAAAAAAAAAACCTTAAAAAAAATATGTGACACAATTCAGCCAGAGGTGAGGGGGTGGTTCTTTCAACAAACTAAATATGTGTTTTGTATCATTGAGGTAATACTAGCTGAGAGAAAGAGCCCTGGATCAGAATCGTGGGGTTCTGGATTCTGGTCTGGCTTTGCATCTGACCAAACAGGCTGGCCTTGTTTGAGTCTCTTAACTTTTGGGCTTTGGTTTCTCCAACCCTAATTTGAAAGGATTGGCCTAGGTCAGTAGGCCATGATGAACTCTTACACCATACACAAAGATAAATTCAAAATGGATGAAAGATCTAAATGTGAGACAAGAATCCATCAAAATCCTAGAGGAGAACACAGGCAACACCCTTTTTTAACTTGGCCACAGCAACTTCTTGCAAGATACATATATGAAGGCAAGAGAAACAAAACCAAAAATGATTTATTGGGGCTTAATCAAGATAAAATGCTTCTGCACAGCAAAAGAAACAGTCAACAAAACTAAAAGACAACCTACAGAATGGGAGAACATATTTGCAAATCACATATCAGATAAGTGGCTAGTATCCAAGATCTATAAAGAACTTATTAAACTCAACAGCAAAGAAACAAACAATCCAATCATGAAATGGGCAAAAGACATGAACAGAAATTTCACCAAAGAAGACATACACATGGCCAAGAAGCACATGAGAAAATGCTCTGCACCACTTGCCATCAGGGAAATACAAATCAAAGCCACAATGAGATACCACCTCACACCAGTGAAAATGGTGAAAATTAACAAGACAGGAAACAACAAATGTTGGAAAGGATGTGGAGAAAGGGAAACCCTCTTGCACTGTTGGTGGGAATGTGAACTCATACAGCCACTCTGGAAAACTGTGGAGGTTCCTCAAAGAAATAAAAATAGAGGCAGCCCGGGTGGCTCAGTGGTTTAGCGCCACCTTCAGCCCAGGGTGGGATCCTGGAGACCCGGAATCGAGTCCCACGTTGGGCTTCCTGCATGGAGCCTGCTTCTCCCTCTGCCTGTGTCTCTGCCTCTCTCTCTCTCTCTGTGTGTCTATCATGAATAAATAAATAAATCTTAAAAAAAAGAATTAAAAATAGAACTGCCTGACGACCCAGCAATTGCACTACTGGGGATTTACCCCAAAGATATAGATGCAGTGAAATGCCTGCACCCCAATGTTTATAGCAGCAATGTCCACAATAGCCAAACTGTGGAAGGAGCCTCGGTGTCCATCGAAAGATGAATGGATGAAGAAGATGTGGTCTATGTATACAGTGGAATATTCCTCAGCCATTAGAAACAACAAATACCATTTGCTTTGACGTGGATGGAACTGGAGGGTATTGCTGAGTGAAATAAGTCAATCAGAAAAGGACAAACCTTATATGGTCTCATTCATTTGGGGAATATAAAAAATAGTGAAAGGGAATAAAGGGGAAAGGAGAGAAAATGAGTGGGAGATATCAGTGAGGGAGACAAAACATGAGAGACTCCTAACTCTGGGAAATGAACAAGGGGTGGTAGAAAGGGAGATGGGCGGGGGGGATGGGGTGACTGGGTGACGGGCACTGAGTGGGGGCACTTGACGGGATGAGCACTGGGTGATATGCTATATGTTGGCAAATTGAACTCCAATGAAAAAAATAATTATTAGGTCATAAAATCAACATGAAGAGTTACAACAAGCATTTAAAAAAAGGATTAGAATAGAAAACATCCTCATGCACAGTATTATTTTATGAGACTTTTGTTTCAGACATAAATATAGGTGGTAATTCTGGGCTGAAATGTAAAATGTTTTTTTTTAAGATGTTATTTATTTGAGAGTATGAGAGAAAGCATGAGCAGGGGAGGGCAAAGGGAGAGGAAGAAGCAGACTCCCCACTGAGCCGGGAGTCCAGTGGGGCCCAACCCTAGGACCCTGGAATCATAACTGAAGCCAAAGGCAGATGTTTAACTGGCCGAGCCACCCAGGTGCCCCATGAAATGTAAAATGTATTTCTTACTCTAGGTTTCAGATGAAAACTTTTAAGAACACCAGAATGGTAGATGAAGTTCTTTCCAGCAAATACATTTTATATTTCTAGGTTAGTTATAAATACCCCAAGTAAATAATATTTTTAAACCACTTTCCTAAAAAAAAACCAAAAAACAAAAAACACTTTCCTCTCCTCACCTGCATACACACATATATACACACACACATAAAAATTTTCCCAGGGATCTTCCTTTATTTATTCATTCTGAGAAATCAACAAGCGATGGGACTGCAGGAGTGGCAGTGGAAGAAGGAACACACAAAGAGAAGCAAGAACTTGGTTTTGGGTTTCTGAAAGACATGGGGCCCAGTATGCTATTCCTCCTGTACATATGGTGGAGGAGTGATCCATCGAGGCCAGAAGATGTGTCTTCCCAGGACCTTCCTGTTCCTCTGCCTCCCTGGTGACTGTTACTTGGGACCAGAGCCTATCTACTCTGTGGAGCTGATGGGGAGGAAAAGAATCTATAGGGAGATATCCATATGGGAGGTTGTGGAAGGCTGGGAAAATCTTCCAGAAATATTTGAAGTACTTTTCTACTTACTTGATTCTCCCAACTATCCTCCCTTGTGAATGGAGAAGGGAAAAATTATCCTCAGGAAAATCACCTACCTGACTTCCTGACTTGGGGCATAACCTCTATTGCCAGTGGGGCTTCTATGTGTAGAATCGTGTATTGCCTTGTTAGGGAGCAAAAGGGATTAACTGAAGGCTAGCCTCTCTCAGCTCTTATCCTTTTCTGCTGTGTCTTTTTTCCCACCTAACTCCCTGGCTGGAGGGGTAGCATCCTCTACCCCTCACCACCACCACCCCCACCAACCCGGTGAACAGCAGATTCCCCATTGCAGAGTCCTCACTCAGAAGCAAGGAGGGTATTCCAGCTTCAGTCCCATAGCTTGAGAGAAACTCCCTCTCTCCCTTCCGTCTACTATGTTCCAATTCCAAACCCCACCCCTGGCAATGTTGTGTTAACATGGGGATTAATGAAGCCCAGGCATGATGGGATAGTCAGAGATGAGTCCTGAACAGGGCTGCTTTAAGGATTAAACCCACTGACACGTGTGAAGAGCATCAAACAGTGCTGGCTTCTTCCTAAACCCTGAATCAGTGTTTGCTAGTACAATAAAGATGATGCGGATCCTTGCTCAATTTTCTCTCATGCCCCCTCTTAATGGAGGAGGTCCAAGTTGGATCTGTAATGGAGTGAAAATTGCTCAAGAGAGGTGAGTCACAGCAATATCACCTCCAGAGATCCAGGATGGTCAAAATGGCTTGGGAGGGGAGAGGTGAGTGTGGAGGGAGGGTTTGAGAGATGATGATATGTGTTCTGAGAAGGGCAGTTCATTTGCCACAGAGGGAGGGTTTTTCTGGTCTCCTAGAGAAGCAGCAGAAAATTCATCTTAATCACAGATCTGAAGGGAACATAGCAGCCCATGTAGGCATGTGTTTGTGCAGCTAGGTGTATTTCCTGTCGAGGGATGAGCATGTGAGGATGTGAGGGGACATGCAAGGATTAGAGATGGTGCAGGGATTGGGGATGGTGTCTCTGTTCATTGAAGGTTATTGCAAGCCCTTGAGGGGGACGGGCAAGAGCCTCAGGATGCACTGGCTAATGGTGTGTGGGTTTGTGTTTTTCAGGTTATTTCACCTTGAGCATTTACAGGATCTTGACAGGCACAGTGGGAGGAATGATGGTGATGGAGTGCCAGTACAATGTGAGAGAGGAGGGTCACAGGAAGTTCTGGTGCTGAGGGCTCCTCTGGAAAGACTGTCTCTGAGTTATTGAAATGACACAAGCAATGGGGCAGGAGGTGAAGCTTGGCCGAGTGACTCTTTGAGACAACCCCAGAGAGCACCTTTCCCATGTCGTCATGGAGGAATTGGAGGAGGGAGATGCAGATACTTACTGGCATGAGCTGGACAGGGCCACAAGTGTCCCCCTCTCACTCTGTTTAGTTGGTGACAGGTTCAGTGTAAGTGTGTGTTGAGGGGTAGTGAGGTAGAGATTAAATGGTGTTTGAAGGGGGAGGGGCTACCCTGAGTACAGGGCACCCAGGAGGGTCCCTCCAAGGAGGTGGTATGTGAGCTATGTCACTGCCCCCCTGTCCTACGGCTCCCTCAGGGCTCCAGCCATGCTCTTCTGTTCCTTCTTAGCCCAGCATGAATGCAACTATGTAGTTGCAGCTCCCTCACTTGGGCCCCCACTCAGAGGGAGCATGGGCAAATCCACCAGTGTTTTTCCCATGCTTCTATTTTATGCCATGTGCCTGATCTGTGTATAGGGGTGAGGGAGAGCAAGAAGATCTGGGTGCCTACTGTGGTGGGAATGTGCTAGACCCTCACCTAAAGGCCTCTTGTGAGGCTTCCTGGAGGACTGGCTGAGGCCCCTGAAAAACCTCTCCTTCCAGTGTCCCCTGTCTCTTCCAGGGGTGTTCTGCTGTGGGACAGGGCTGGGGGCCCGCAGAGAAGTAATAGGGGGTCCTCCTCCCTAGCCTTGGTACCTCTGCAAGGGAAAGTTCTCCTCTCTGTATAATCCCAGGGTCCCTGGAAGAAGGGGAGATGTGCAGTTTCATGATGACTGCAGACTCTGAGCCATTGGGAGGTTGAGGCAGAGAGTGACTTATGAACTGCTCTGTAGGCTCAGCTGTAGTAGCAATAAGGACCACTGAGACATTGGCCAGCATGGGAGCCCCGGCTCTGACCGGTCACATGGCCAGCCCTGCCTTCTTGCCTGGTACAAAAAGCCAAATCCCTGCAGGAGGTTCCTACTGTCCTGGCTTTATAGTCCTCTGGTGGGGATGCCTGGCAGGGGCACCGCTGGCTTTGGTGTGACACTTTAGTACTTGCTGCAGGTCCCAAGTAGAGCCAGGGCTCCTGTACCCAGCCTCTGCCTTGGTTCTCTGCTCTTTTTCCCCATCTCAAAGTATGAGGGTGTTAGCGGCCAGTGTTTGGTTTCCAATTGTCACTCTACTTTTAACTAGCAGGGTAATGAAACTGGGCAAGTCACTTAACCTCTGTGTGTCTCAGTTGCCTCATCAATAAAATGAGGATGATTCTAGCAACTATGACTGTTTTAACTTCTTGTGGTTGTTTTTTGCCAAAAATTGGTGACATAATGTAATTATTTATCATGTTCATGGATTCTGTGGGTCAAGCATCTGGACAGGGCATAGTAGGGAAATTTGTCTGAACCTCAGCTGGAAGGCTCAAATGCTGGGGGCTGCAATCCCTCAAAAGCTCTTTCACTTACATGCTGTTCACTCACCTGGCATTAGCCAAGGTTATTGACCAGAATCCGACGTGTGGCCTCACATATGGTCTGGACTTCCTCACAATATGGCAGCTGGATTCATGAGCAAGTGTCCTATGAGAACCAGGTGGGTGCTGTCTCCTCCTGACCTGTTCTCAGAAGACACACATCACTTCCACCATGTTCTATAGTCAGAACAGTCACAAGCCCACCCAGCTTCAAGGTAAATAGATTCCACCTTTGGATAGAGATGGGCCAGGCTTCTGGAAGAGCACATGGGACTAGAAATATTGGTGTGGCCATTTTTGGAAAATACAACGTGCTGCAGGCATGATAGCAGAACAGCCTTATGTTGTGAAGAAACATGAGATGGACAGGGTGAAGTATGGAACCCAGTGCTCCTGACATCGTGAGCCATTCTCTCTTCTGCTCTCTCTTGTCTCTCTGTGGCTCTGAGGAACAAAAGGTCAGAACCAGCATGAGGGGCTGATGATGGTCCATGATGGTCACATGATGGCCATGTGCTGGGATCAGGGTCCAAAGGTGGGGGACAGAATGGCCTCTTTCACAGGTGTGCTACAACCACTTTCTCTGACTCCATTGCCTTGACCAGGTCCTTCCTGCTCTTTGTCAGCTTCTTCTTCCTGGTCTTGCTGAAGGCCATCCTCTTCCTGAACTGCTATTTGGTTGGCCTGGTTTCAACATCATCTCTGATGGCGATGGTCTGCCTGGCCCAGTGAAACTGCAGCTCCTACACCAGGGGCTTCCTGTCTGGTGACACAGCTTCTGGCCAAATTCAGCCCAGGCCCCTACCTGGGATGTGAAGTCGGAAATGAGTCAGTCCTACCAGAAGCTTTTATACTTGGGTGTTGAGTCATCTTTGTCGGATCCTTTCCTAAGGCTGACCTGGCAGCAGACAGCAGGACATGGTGCAAGGACATGGGCTCTGGACTGAGAGAGTTGTGTGTTCAAGCTCCAGTGCTGCCTCTTACCATGTGACCCAGGAGAGGTTATTGATGACTCGCATCATCTGTTTCTTGGATTTGTATATTATTGAGATAATACATGGAAGACATTGGCCATGTAGGAGAAGCTCCCACATGGAGCTGCCATGGGGTACAGGGAAGAGGATGGGCCAATAAAGGACTTGGGAGGAGTGAGCCAGGCCTCCTGGGACTCCTGCTTGACTATGGGTACAATGAGGGGAGGTGGTGAGCCCCCAGAGACCCCACCCACATCTGTCTGTGCCAAACATGCATTTGGCAATAGATGAAGGGGATGAAGAAAGGGGGGGGGGGGTCTTGCTTTAAAGTAGAGCTGAGAGTGCCACCCCTATGTGCAGTAGGTGCTGGGAAGAGAGTTTCTTTGTGATAAGCTGCAAACAGAGTTGTAGAGGGTCAGTGAGTGGTTAGGCATGAGGGAGCCTGAACCAGCTCCAGACTGAACCCCTCCCCCTCCTTCTCTCTGTGCCTCGGTTCTGTGTCCTCAGTTACCTCTGTTCTGGGGAAGAGTTCTTTCTCCTTTCTTAAGGTTCAGCTCTTAATGCCCTGGGTACAGAAATCACATATTATCTGTTATTTTTTTTGATGTTTCCCTCTCCTGGATTTGTGTGATCTCCAGAAGAATCCCACATGCCTTCTATGCCTTCGTCCAAGGTGTTGCTAAAAATATTGAACAGGTGAGCCTCCAGATAGAGCCTTTGGGCATCTGATTGCAGACCACCTACTAGGTGACTTGGCTTCTTTCCTGCAGGATGAGGAATGTGGCGGCACCCTGGCACTGTCCCTCTAGACAGGTGTGACAACAGGCTGTGAGTTGGTAGTGCATCACTTCTAGTTGAAAAAATATATCCTGGGCAGCCCCGGTGGCCCAGCGGTATGGCGCTGCCTTTGGCCCGGGGTGTGATCCTGGAGACCCAGGATTGAATCCCACGTCAGGCTCCCTGCATGGAGCCTGCTTCTCCCTCTGCCTGTGTCTCTGCCTCTCTCTCAATCTCTCTCTGTGTGTCTGTCATGAATAAATAAAAATTAAAATCTTAAAAAAAAGAAATATATCCTCACACCTTTTCATGAGTTAGTTAGGAAGACAATAGGCCTCTTAACTCCTAGCACCCTAAGTAAGTGGCTTTCTTTATACTGAGGGGCTTACAAAGGGGGCCTACTTAGAGCAGGGGTAAATGAATACGGGCTGGACCCACTCACTTCTAACGAATAGAATATGGCAAAATAATAGGATGCTGCTCTGCCATTAGGTTACAAAAAGACTCTGGTTTCTGTTTTGCTGGCTTTCACTTCTTTGCTGTGATGGAAGCCAGATGCCATGTTGCGAGATGTTGGAGAGGCCCATATGGCAAGGAACTCAGGGGGCTTCTGACCAATAGCCAGAACAGCCCTGAGTTCCATGGTCTGTGAGCAACTGGGAATCCTGCCAGCTACCACATGAGCAAACTTAGAAACTGACCCACCCTCATTTGAGTTTTCAGATGAGAGTGCAGTCCCAGTCGATACTGCCTGCAGGTTTGTGAGAAATCTGTAGACAAAGTCATGCATGATTCCTGTGAGATAGTATATATTATAGGTTTTTAAAAATTTTTTTAAATTATATTTATTCATGAGAGACACAGACATAGGCAGAGGGAGGAGCAGGCTCTCTGTAAGGACCCTGATGTGGGACTCGATCCCAGGACACTGGGATTAACTGCTGAGCCACCCAGGCGGCTTATATGTTATTGTTTCAAGCTAAGTTTGAGGTCATTTGTTGTGCAGCAATAGGTAACTACGATCCCATGAGCTGCCTGAGAGTAGAACCAGGAATGAAGGTTTATCTCTCTGCCACCTCAGCATCTAGTATGGCGTTGACACACAGAAAGTGCACAGAAATGTTGGTTGCAGTGTTGGTAAGTCACAGGTGTATGCAGGATTACCCCATCAAGGCAGAAATGGAGGCAGAAATGGGTAAGGCATGCTCATGCTCCATTTGAAGCATGTGTGAAGAAAGATTTAATGCAGTTCGTCTCTTTCATTTAGTATTTATTTGTTTCCAGGAATGTCCAGAGCCATGACAGTGACTCTTGGCCAGTTTGAGGACTAAACATTTGGAATGTTCACATAATCACTGATAAGTGAGGTTATTCTGTATACCTGAGACTGTGGATCAGGCTAGAGCAGGTCGTCAGTGTTGTTCTGTGTCAGCAGGAAGATTCATGCTATACATCTGGGGGGCGACATCTCACACACATCTCTAGTTTGCAGCCAGAGAGAAATGCATGTTCCCAAGGCACTTGCAGAGAGGGGTGACTTGCACCCCACCTCTCTAGTGTTTGCCCATGGATACCCTTCCTGTTACTCTTGCACTGTATCCTTCACTGCAACAAACCTTAGTCATGATCATAACTTGTCAAGTTGTATGAGTCTTTCCAGTGAATCACCAAACTAGTGGGAGATCATGGGACCCTTGGAGCAGAGTGAAATGATGTTTAGGGGGTAAAAGAGGAGCTTGTTGCTATAAGAGGAAGGGAATGTGCTCTATTCATCCCTCCCTAAGCTCCATTATTTGGCAGAATTGTGGTCCCCCCCCCAAAGATGTCCACATTATAATCCCCAGAACCTGTGAATATTTTACCTTTCACAGCAAAAGGAAGTTTACAGATGTGATTAAATTAAAGATCTTGAGATGGAGCGATTATCCTGGATCACCCAGTGGGCCCAATGTTATCGTAAGGGTTCCTATAAAACAGAAGCTGGAGGGTCAGAGTCAGAAAAACAGATGTGATGATGGAAATTGGGGGTGAGGTGATGTGGGGCCACAGGAGGTAGAAGAAGGCAAGGAAGTGGATTCTTCCCTGGAGCTTCCAGAAGGGGGAAGGAAGCCCTGCTGATGCCTTGACCTTGGCCCTGTGAAACTAATTTCAGATTTCCAACCTCTAGAACTATAAGACTGGAGTATGTCCCTACTCTTCTGTGTGACACTAAGAAGAGCATCCAGGTCGAAGAAGCTTTGAATTGTGTAGGACGTAAACATTGGTCACAGCTAGACCAGAAACTGTCCCCCAAGAGGACACATGCTGCGATCTCAGTGGGCAGGCACTTCCCGCAGACAGGGCTAGAGCCGTGGAGCTGTGGGGCTGAGAGCCAAGGACAGCCTGGCATCCAGCTGGGTGGGCCCTGCTGTGGCTCGGCGAACCCTCAGCAGGTTGGGGGACAAGGTGCCATCAAGCTCCCAGTGCAGTTCTGGTTTTGGGTCAATCTCTTTTTTGGCACGTTCTTCCCCTTTCCCAATCACTCTGCAACTTAAAATGAAGAAGCAGCAGAGGAAGGAAGCAGATAACAAAATAGGGACAGGAAGTGACAGTATTGAGGGCTGGAACTCCTAGGCCAGATGTCGGAAGACAAGGATCTGGATGTTCTGGGGCCAGGGAGACAGGTCCATCAGTCTGTTTGTCACTCGACCCCTTCTCTGCCTCCAGGTGAGTGGGTCTGGGACTAGTCACTTATTGAATCTTCCCTGGGTGGGGGGAAGAGGAGAACTTTTGTCTAGGAGAGCAATTTCAGGAGAGCAGGTAACACACAGGTCCCATGAAACTGCTACCACCTACCCTGGGCGGGAGGATATTGGGACTGTGGCTGTTCACTGCCAGGCACAGAGGCGGGGGACATTTTGTTAGCCCACTGGGTGTGTGTGTGTGTGTGTGGCATCAGTTGCTAACATTACGCCAGGGTCTGTGCCTAGCACTTGACATCAGTGATCTCATTTACTCCTCACAACAGTCATTAGGAGGTGGATGCCACCATCCTGATGGAGGAACTGGGAACTAGAGAGATGCCAGGTAGGGAGAGGTGTACTCTCCAAAGGAATGGGAGGAGAGGGGTTAAGGGGACAACAGTCCAGCTTCCTAGGAGGAGCAAAGTGAGGACAAGCCAGAGGCTAGGTGTTTGGGTGTGTAGGGCTTGGAGGAGCAGACCCCAGATTCCCAAGAGGCCTGATGAATGCAGTTGGAGAGGGTGACTGGGGCAGCAGTAATGTGAGTGGCCAGGAGAATGAGCCACTGTAGGCAGAGTTAGCGATGGCTTGGGTGTGCAGCCACCAATCATCTAGAATCCACCTTGGCAAGTGCAGGCCAGAAGTGATTGTTGACAACCCACCAGAAGGTCCCAGCAGGTAGTCCTAGCTTTTGGCCTCGAGGAGCCAAACAAGGATGCTGAATTGGTCTTAAGCTGCACTGGAGAGCCTAGAATGAGGGATTTCAGTAAGATTTGAGGAACTATTGTGTTTTTTATCTTTTTACCCAACTGAATAAATCCATGCCAAACTGTTGGGGGAAGTCACATTGTAGAATTTGTGAAGACTCAGGTCTACTTAGTGAAACAGGTTCTGGTTGTAGACTTTGGCATCAAGGAATGAGACTCGACTGCCAAGTATGGCCATTCTGAGCAGCAATCTGTCTGTTTAAGGGGATGTTTACCCTAGAACCTGGAAATCCTGCTTTGGGAGCCACTTAGGCATCCAACATGGGGCTCTGATGAATGGCCTTGGGCGCCTGCTATGGAATACAAACTGAAGTTGGAAACAGCAAACTGTAGACATATAGTGACACGGATGAGGCTTAAGAATCTGGTGCTGAGTGAAAAAAGCAAAACCGGAATGAGACGAATGGCCCGAAACCCTGTGGTTTTAAACATATGCATACAGAGCAAGCATATGCGCCTTATGATCACACGAGGCAATGATGTCCACTGAAGGGCTGTCTTTGAGGAGTGTGAACAGGGGATGAAACGGAACACACCAAACAAAGAAATTACAAGTTTGGTGGGTGGAGACGGGGGGCACTTTTCTGGACCAATGAAGTCAACACACAGGACCTGAGGGAAACTCCAAGGACAAAACAAAACAAAACTCAAGACAGAAAACCCGATAAAGCATGTTGGGGCAGGGTTAGGAGAGAATGGTGTACACAGGTATGGCGGTGGCTCAGAGGCAGGGGGCAAGTCTGCCAGTGCCAGGGTTGGGAGGGAAGGCTTTTTCCATGTCTTGAAAGAAGCTGAGGGGGTGTAGGTGCCCCAGCAAGTGGATGGGAGGCTGGATGGGCCTGAGATCACCGTGTGCACCAGCTGACTGGCTGGAGGGAACACCTGCAGTTTGGGTTCTGGAAGGCTTTTGCGATGGCTGGGGCACAGAATATGAGCTGTGGAGGACAGGGAGAGGCTGGAGGCCAGCCAAGAGCTGGGTCTGGTGTATCGCACTAGGATCTGGATTTGACCATAGTTGAAGGGGAGATGGCGAAAGTTTGAAAGCAGGGAAACCACTGAATCAGATTTCACAGCTTCCTCCTTTTCTTTCAAAAGCACCAGCAAAATGTGTGTTCTTCACACGCTGGGCCTCCAGATTTGACATCCATTCAAGGACATCACACCTCTCTATTCCAAAGGCTCTATTTCTATGGTAGTTGGTTATTAGTGCTGGTATTGGGGGGCCTTCCAGAGTTGGACAGGCCCCAGAAAAAATTTTCCTCAATTATTAAGGTTTTGACTCATATTATTCTTCATCTCCATGGTTTTATTTAGAGTTCACTTATTTTTCTTAGTTTTCAAAATGCATTTGTCATATGGTTATTTTATTTCCTAGAACTCTATATTGAGTGCCTCTCAAGAGGTGTGTGGATTTTTTAAAATAAAGTAAATCTTAGTAGAAGTAATTACAGGTAGCTTGTGCTCATTACTGCTTCATCCTTCCTTTGCTCAGGGCTGCCTATACAGGCAGGTGTCTAATTTTCTTTTCTCCTAGTTTTGGAGCTGAGCTTTCTGACTTTTCTCCTACATATGGGTCACTCATTGCTGAGAGCAGGGGAGAGGTCCAGACACCTGTCTTTAGGAGGCGACTCTCTTGCGTGGCACCATCTCCCCTGCCCCGGTCCCTTCATTTCCTGCTGCTAATGCTCTGAAAAGCCTGGTCTTCCCAGGCCCATGTGCTGTGCTCTGGATAAAGAATAAAGACATAGAACAGGGTGTAGGACAGAGGAGAGTAACATTCTGAGACCCATCTCCCATCCGTATCCCTCACTTCCCACCCAGCCAGGTAGCCTCCTGCTTCTCTGTGTTCTCATTAAACAACAATGACAACAACACAACAACAACAAAAAATCTTTCTTGGGATATAGTTTACATACCATGCAACTCTCCCATTTAAAGTATGCAGTTCGATGTCTCTCGGCATACTCATCACTGCACTCGATCTTAGAGCATCTTCATCATCTTCAAAAGGAAACCCTATACTTTCTAGCTATCATCTCTCCCTGCATCTCCCCAAGTGCTAAGCAACCACTACATACTTCTGTATTTATAGGTTTCCTTATTCTGGACTTTCCTATGAATGGAATCACATATTATGTGGTCTTCAGTGACTGACTCCCTTCACTTTGCATAATGTTTTCAGATTCACCTTGCAGCAGGTTTCATTCTTTTTAATGGCTGAGTAATATTTCATTGTAAGGTTAGGTCACATTTTGTTTATCCATTCATCTGTTGATAGGCCCTTGGGTTATTTCTACCTTTTGACCATTTTGAATAATGTTACTAGAAACCTTTGTGTCCCAGTTTTTGTGTGGACATAGGTTTTCATTTCTCTTGGGTGTACACCTAGGAGTGGAATCACTGGGTCAGGTGGTAACTCTATGTGGGATCCTTTGACGAATTTGTAGACTGTTTTCCAAAGTGGTTGACCCATTTTCCTTTCCCATGAATGGGTGTATGGGTATTGTGACTTCTCGACATCCTTGCCAAGACTTACTATCTGACTTTTGGTGCTAGCCATTCTAGTGGGTGTAAAGTAGTGTCTCACCATGGTTTGATTTGTATTCCTTGATGGCTGCATTTCCCTAAGAATGTTGTCTGCACTTATCTTTGGACTGCTCCAGCCTCTACCTCCTCCCTAGAGTGGTGGAGCAGACAGTGGTAAGATGAGCCTTGTCTTCTAGGAGCTCAGCTTCTTCCCCAAATGTACATTGTTCCAGGTGCTCCTGACAACTGCTGGTGGGGCTGGGGAGGCCAAAGCCCTATGGGCCTCCTGTTGTCCCTAAGCAGAATGGCTCTGGGCATTGGGTTGACACCAGACGGTGGTTCTTATTTGTGTAAGCCATGCTGTGGATTGTGCAGCCTGTAGCCTCGGGCATTGGTAAGATGTTGGGGTGATGAAGGTGGGGAGGAAGCTGTGTTTCCTTTGGGAAGATGATGTTTGACTTCATAGCCACTAAGCTATTTGTCAGTTTCCTCCCTCCCCAAATCCCAAGGGATAACAAACCACACTGGGATTTGTGGACTTGATTTGGTGATGTCTAGTTTCAGGACCTCTCTATGCCTCCGTCTTCTTATATATAAAGTGGGGATAATGGTACCTGCCTTATAGCTTTGTTGTGAACTTGAATAATTTGGGTGAAGCTGATATCTATGTCTTTGAGTATATGATTCTGATGTGTAAGTTGAATTGGAGGCAATATATAGCTGGTGGACAGACCAGATGAGAAGCTAGTCCTGGTCCAGGACTGTTCTAAAGATATTTAATATTTACTGAGCAGTTGCTGCATTACAGGCACTGGGGCAAGTGCTTTACATTTGTTCACTCCTTTGTTTCCTATGAGGTAAGAATGGTTACTATTACTCTATTTTACAGATGGAGAAGCTGGGGATGAGAGTGATTTAGCAACATGCCCAAGGGCACATGGTTAGTATATAATGGAGATGGGACTCGAATCTGTGTGACTCCAGAACCTATGCTCTTCACCAACATTCTTATACTGATTTAGGTTAGTGGTATACAAGCAGGTGGAGCTTCCTCATAGGAAGTTAGAAAGTTGGGTCTGGAGCTTAGGAGAGAGATGAGGTTAGAGGAAGAGATATGAGGTCAACCACATGGAAGTAGTGGTTGAGAGAGTTATGGGGAATCCTCATACCAGATCTTTAAGTGGGGTGTTTTGTAACCCAAAAGGGACAGCTGGTTAGGTCAAGCAAGCAGCCTTGGACAGGAAGAAGCATGAGAGACAGGAACAAAGTTTCTCTTCTGTTGAAGGTTTCATATTTTGGGATTGACTTTCATGAAGCCTTCAGGTATGATCCAAACATTATATTGCCATTAAATGAAGGAAAAATCAGCAGATTTCTCTAATTGTTCTTAGTCCATTCTCTAAAGTATCTGTTGCCACTCTTCCCCTTTTCCTAAGTAGTGCTTCAAATTAGGAAGTGGATAGGAGATGAAAAAGGAAGGAGGGGAGAGACAGAAACACAAAGGAGACTTGAGTAATTAGAAAGTGGATGCCCCAGGCTCTGTCACAAACACCTGGATTCCAGCTGGAACCTGGATTTGCTGGGGACACCAGCGAGAGAGACAGGACCATGTGGCTGTCCCTAGTTCTGCTCCTTCTCTACCTCTCAGGTGAGTGGGGCTGGGGCTTTGGGCACCTTTTGGGCACCTGGTATTGGCATAGTGGGTAGGTCCGTCCTGGTTTCAAACCAGAGGTGAAGTCTCAGCAGAACCTGGAAAGGCACATCCATTCACCCATCTTTATATCCTTCTATCCAGTCAAACATTCATCTACAGATCCGATATATGCTTACTGAGCACCAGCTGTGTGCCAGGGCCATTCTGGGTGCTATGTTTAAGAGCAACTTCTGCACTCAGGGACTCATGGCTGAATGAAGGAGTCAAGTCACTGTGATACAACATAGAACTTGCTGTAGAAGAGATTTATTCACATGATGTGGAAATGTACAACAGGTGCCCATAACACTACTCTTGATCTGATACAAGTCCTCACTGAGGCTCTGCTGGATGTTGGTCTTGATGGATGAATGAGTTGGCTGAGTGGAAAGTGGGAATAGCTTTTGCAAAAGTATGGATCTCTTCAAAGGTCATGGAAAGTTCAGGAATTAGCAATAGTTCTGTTTTGTTAGAGCTTAGTTTTAAAGGGGTTGGAAAGATTTGTTAGAAGGAATTAATGAGAGGTCTAAGAAGACATCCTCAGCATCCCCCTTAAGCCCTACCAGAACAAGGTGTGGTGCAGTCGGGCAAATAAAATCGTCCATTGAAGGTTGGAGTTTCAGAAAAGAAAGTCTTTTTTTTTTTTTAAGATTTTATTTATTTATGATAGTCACACACAGAGAGAGAGAGAGAGAGAGAGGCAGAGACACAGGCAGAGGGAGAAGCAGGCTCCATGCACCGGGATCCCGACGTGGGATTCGATCCCGCGTCTCCAGGATCGCGCCCTGGGCCAAAGGCAGGCGCCAAACCGCTGCGCCACCCAGGGATCCCAGAAAAGAAAGTCTTAAAAAAAAAAAAAGACATTCAACATGCATGAGAACCCATTCTCTGAAGGAAGTAAGGTTAGGGTAAAAATTAGGGGGTATTCTTTATGTTTGTAGAATAATTTTTATGTTGGGCAAGACATAGAACATGCCCAACATAATGATAGACTGTTCCACTGTTCCAGTATAGTGGGTGTAAAGGCAGAGGTTTAAAGAAAGATGACCCCCTGGGTGACCCTGGCCAAAGCATGATTTTATTCTCAGTAAAACAGAAGAATGGACAGGATAACCTTCAAGGTCCCGCAGGACTCTCATAACTGAGATCTTAGAAGAACATCTAAAAGAGATGCATCTCATTACACATGGGAGGTGCTCAAAATGTCTTAAATGAGAATGACCATGATAATGGGGATTTTCTCCCCCTCCCCCATTTTTTTGGGTAATGGACTTTTTTCTGAATCACCATAATTAATGAAATGGGAACCCAAAGCAGTAGTGGCTGAAGCCGGCTTGTACCTGCTTACAAGAGCTGATTATGGCCTTATTTTTCCAACCCCATATCCAGTGACAGCATGTTGTTAGCCTGAAATCAGTCATAGTGAGAGTATCTACAGCACAGAAACTGGGGAACACTACAACCATGGCTTCTCCTTGACTTCCCTGCACTCCCCCTTGCTCCCTTCCCAAAGCCGGTTTTCTAGCACATCGCTGCTTCCTCATATCTGTTTGCTTAAATCTGATAAAATTGCCTAGCTTGGGTACAGTTAAACTGCAGCTGGAAACTTCTTCCCACCCCCTTCCAGTCCCACGGGGACTGGCTGATCTCTCCAGCCCTACAGGTTCACCTTTCCATCCATTTACAGCTAGGGTTCCTCTTGGGTCCAGATAAAAACTTTGGAGTCACTTGTAAAGACTGAATTTTTTTTTCCATCCCAGTTCTTGGCTTAGCTCCTTCCTCTCTGTCCCAGCATTCTCCCACTCACCACACCCATCAGAATTCCAAACACCATTTGGAAAAACGTGACCACTTTACATTTATGGAGGGTTGTATGGCTAACCTGAGAAGGGAAGGGGGAAAGTTTGTAGAGAAAGAAGGTAAGGCCCCGGGATGATGATGGGGCTGGTGGTGGTCAGTTCGTGCTCCAAACATGTGTCAAGAGGCCTATGAGGGTCTCCTTGGGATCCAGCCCTTCCCAGCAGTGTATTGCTCCTCCCTTGAGAGTGATTTGAATGAGAGCCAGGGGTTTACTTTTCCTCTTTTGAGAAAATGTGGAGAGCGGAGGATGCAAGAAGTGCTCAGAATAAGTTTGAGTTGCAGAAAACCTGAACGTAGAGCCTCATTCCAAAGGAAAGTGGTTTTGGACATGAGCTAATCTCATGCCTGGCAAAGGCTAAGGACAGGGCAGGACAGCCAGCAACCTCTGCGCCCTCTCCAGCTTCGTTCTGATTCTCCAAGGGCTGGGATCCCCATGTGGTTATTCAGTGTTTCTGGGCTCATAGGGAACAGGTCTCTATTCTTGTTGGCCATAGTCTCCAGACCCTCTGGTTTGGTCCTAAGCTCAGGTGTCCCTCCAAGTCCTCATCCCTGAGCCTGGGATCGTCCATACCTCCCTAGCAAATTTCCACTTGGGCTTCAGGCAGACAGCCCCTAAGGGGTTCCATTAAGACGGAGTCCTGGGATGTGGCTTATGTTTTCCAGGCTCTTTGTCCTTGACGGGCCCCGACTCTGTGATGGGCACCTTGGGTGGCTCTTTGAGTGTGCAGTGTCAGTACGAAAAGAAATACCAGGAGTATAACAAATAC
This sequence comes from Canis lupus familiaris, assembly GCF_011100685.1. Taxonomy (NCBI): domain Eukaryota; kingdom Metazoa; phylum Chordata; class Mammalia; order Carnivora; family Canidae; genus Canis; species Canis lupus. Next base: position 6,682,708 of record NC_049230.1, read on the forward strand.
TGGTGCCGAGGAAACTATGACATAACATGTGAGAATATTGTGGAGACCAAGGGAAAAGAGAAAGAAGAGAGGAGTGGGCGCGTGACCATCAGAGACCATGCAGTTAACCTCACCTTTATAGTGACCATGGAGAACCTCACTGCAGATGATGCTGGATCCTACTGGTGTAAAATTCAGAAAATATGGCTCCTGGACATGTGGTCATATGACCCTTCAGTTCAGGTTAAAGTATCTGTTTTTGAAGGTAAGAGATCCTTTTACTCCATCAGTGGAGCTTATGGGATATGATTGAAAGTGGGGACAAGGATGAGTGCCATGCTGAAGAGTGTCTCTGGGTCTTGTCTAGTCCTCAGGCCCAGTGGTGTTGGGAAGAGCCTGTGTTGAGGGCAGGGAGAGAGGCAGATGACTCTTCAGACTTGGCATGGGTGGGGGTGTGTATCTGAAGGTCCTCTCACTCTCATAGGGCCAGGGCCTCACTCTATTGCCTGGGAGGCCCCTCCATGCCAGACCAAGACTTTCCACTATGCTCTTTGAAAATCTGTACCAAAAGAGATAAACTCTTCATATATATATCTTCAGCTTGCTCACAGAACATTCCTTCTACTATACTGTCCTGAAATTGGCCTCGCTTCCCTCATTTCAAGAAATAGTCTTCTTGAGTGGAAGTGCTTTCTCCTACACCAAAGTGCCATAGGGCGGTGAAGCCATGTCCAAATTCTCCCAGCCCTCTATCACAACTTCCAACCTATCACTTCCCACCTGCTTCCTTTAACTTTTGTGTCACATGGCCACATGCATTCTCTACTTCTCCTTCCATTGGCGTCTAGGTTATTCCTTGACATTTCTAATCCCTGTCATAATTTTGGGAGTTTTTAATGAGTAACTTGTCTCAGCTTCCAGGACCTTCTCAACTGCAGTGACCTACATTTCCACTCTCCAGAATCTTACTCCATGGCACATCTTGCTGTCACCTCAAACTGGTCCACGTCCAGAACCCTACACTCAGACGTTATACTTTCAGACAACTTTCTGTGCATCAGCCTTCTCACATCCTCAGCCCTACTGACCCTATTCTCAACCTCACATATGCCCCCAGTCCTTGGATCTCTCTTTCCATTCTCTCCCCATTTTTTGCCTAACCCACTTCTGCCCTGACGTCACTTCTTTCCTAAGCCAGGCCCCACTATCATGCAAGACTACATTTTCTTCACTTACCATGCACTATTTCCTTACCCACGTCTCAAGACCTTCATCCCTGAATCCATCTTAAAATTAGGGTGAGCAACCATTGGGGTTTTCCTAGGACTGACAAGTTTCATGGGATGCAGTGCCTTCCATGCTAAAACTGGAAAAATCTCAGGCAACCTAGGGCAAATTGATCTCCTACCTAAAATCTATCTGCTGCATTAACTGCTAAAGAAGACACAGATGGCGCCTATGGGTGTCAATACAAGTTCATGGTTTCTGATATGACTCTCCTGGTCTTTTACTTTACCAAGGGCACACGGGATATCGGACATGAACTCTCTCTATTTCTTTTCTTCTCCCTCTACAAACTTCTGTGATGCCTGACCCATTCTTCCCCCTTTCCCTTCTAGGTTGAGGGCCGTTTCCCTCCACCTATTCAAGAACAATCATCCTGAGGTTGGCTCCTCACTCTGTAGCTCCTTGCTTCCCCATCCCCTTGAGCCAAATTCCCTCATTGCTCTTCCTCCGTCAATTATCCTCACTCTCTTCACCCCAGCCAGGAAAAACACATTTTCTTGTCCTAAAAATATCTTGTAATCCCCATGGCTTCCTCTAGGTGCCACCATTCTTCATCTCTCTCCTTTCTACTTGCCTGGAAGGTAGCTGAGGTCCAAGTCCTCTGCTCCTGCTCTACTTGATGGGGTTCCCCCCTGTGCCCACTCTCTATCAACTTCAGTCCATCTACTTAGTTGCCTCTGTCCTGTGTGAGGGCAGGGATGGTGCCACAATCATCAATGAATTCCCAACGGCAAAGACATCAAGAGCTGTGGTTGGATGAAAAGGAGCCTGTCCTGGGAGTGCCAGGAGGGGCTAAGCCTCTGGGAGGCTTGATTTTTTGGGGAATTATGAGGTTGGGGCAGATTGGGCATGGGGACACAGATTGTATCAATAGCCTGGACATCTGAGATTTAGCCCCTCTTCAGCAGGGAGTTAAAATGGCCTTAGTTTCCATTTGAAGGGTGCTGTGAAACCCCTCCCACAGTCTCTTTGAGGCTTCTGGGCCACAGGCAGAGCCATCTTTTCCAGACTTGCCCCTGCCCCTTCTCCCTCTGGGGCTCCTCAGCTGGAGAAACCCATAAGAGACCCCTGCTCTCACTCTGGGTGGAGTCAGACTTGGAATGGAAAGAAAGATCTGGAACTTATTAGAGGTGGCTCTTATGATCAATTCTGGAAAAGTCTCATTTGGTCCCTGAGGAGCTCACTCCAGCCAGGAAGTGGCCTGGGGCTAGTTGCAGAGCATCTTTTGAGTCCCTTCTGCAAGTGGGCAGTTGTGTGTAGCACTGGATCCAAACAGGCACTTAGTGCATGGCTGGTGAGAGAGCGGCATCTGATGTGTGATTTGTCTCCAGCACCAAGTAAAACCACAGAGAGGACCACATGTCGAGCTGCATCTGCTGGCTTTCTGGGACCAAACACCAAGCAGAACCTCAGCACCGAGGAGGTGTTGACCTGCTCCGGGTAAGGAAAGGACTCACAGCCTAGAGACCACAGACGAGGGGGTTCAGCAGCCTTATGGGACTTTGGTCGGGGCTGGCAACACACCATGACCTTCTTACCTCACTGCTGGGTTTTCTTCCAGTTCTGGTCCCGATTTTTACATTCTCCGTGGCTGCATGGGGATTCCATGTGGAATGTATCACTTGTTTTGTGAACGCTCTCCCCCATGGGGCAGCTGCAGGGGAACAGGAGGCTGGTTCAGGTGGACATGTAGCCCCTCCCATGATCACTGCTCCCCCTCTCCTTTCCCACCTGGTTCTGGACTCTGGGTGCTGGTTCTGTGACCCCAAATTGGCCTTGCCTCCAAAGGTCTTTACTGTATCAGAGATCCAGGAGCTGCTTGTAGGGAGTGGGGGAGTTGGGCTGGCTCTAGGCTATTCTCTTCCCAAAGATACCCAGAAAGGGCCCTGCAGGGCAGAGGACAAGAGTCAGGGCTTTATTTTTTATTTTTTTTTACAAGATTTTATTTATTTATTCATTAGACACACACACACACACACACACACACACAGAGCTAGAGACACAGGCAAAGGGAGAAGCAGGCTCCATGCAGGGAGCCTGACATGGAACTCGATCCCGGGACTCCAGGATCACGCCCTGGACCAAAGGCAGGCGCTAAACTGCTGAGCCACCCAGGGATCCGTGAGTCAGGGCTTTAAAGTGAGAGTGGGGGTGGCTTTCAAGAAGTGAGTTGATAAGGAAAAATGTGAGAGGAAAGGACAGAGAGGAAGCTTCTGGAAAGCAGGCACTGCTGGGCCCCTCTTCTCTTTGCCCCATTACCTCTCCTTTGCAGGATTCTCATGATCAAGGGAGGGGAGGTGATGGGGCCCCAGAGAGGGGCTGCCTTGGCATGTGTCCTTTCCAGGTTTGATCTAGAAACCTGGAAATAATATGTCTCTAGAGTCAGGGCACAGGTGGTGAAAGAAGGGTCCTGGGTTTCCCCCTGAGGAGCCAGTCATTTCCTGTCCCTATATCCCCCCACAGGTCCTTGCTCAGCAGTATCCACTTCTTGCTCTTGGTCTTCCTGAAGCTGCCCCTGTTCTTGACATTGGTGGGTGCTGTCCTCTGGGTGAACAGGCCTCAGAAGGGCTGTGGAGGAAGTCAGCCTGATGAGAAAACCCCACAACACAGTGCACCGCTCCCAGGAATGCCCTGTCCAGGAATATAACCTTTCAGAGTGGACAAGAGAGACCTTCAGAATTCAGACTCCAGGGCAGGGGGGTAGCAGTGCCTGGATTCTGGAGACACCAGGTCTTCTGGGAGTATGGTTCCCATGTTTCGATGGAGAATCCTGGGTCTTAGAGGACACTTTCTCTGAGTCCTCAGATACAGGGAGGATGAGTCTCCTGGGCTCATGCTTGGGGTCCTTCTGTGCCCCAGACCCTGTAGGTCCTTGCCCTCATGCCTACTTCCCAAAGGAAAGAATTCTCTGGAAGTTGCTGGAAATCCTGACCCTTTATGCTTCTCCTTGCCACAAAAGCTTCTCAGCTCAGTGCTCTCCTGGACAATAACCACCTCCTTCCTGCAGCCCAGAGGCTCCTTGAAGATTCACCCTTCACAGCCTCAGTCCTTGGGCTCACTGGGCTTCAAGCTCACGTATGTCCCTGTGATCAGGGAGTGTATGGCTGGGCTCAGCACATCTCTGCCTGAGCCAACCATGACTGAGAAACTTTAGGTTAAACTTCTGGGGCTGATTGGAACAGTAGTGAGAAGAGGCAATAGGTGCCCCTAACATCACTCCTGAAATCCCCCAATCTGGAGGGCCTCCTGTCCACAGAGTTGATGGACGGTCCACTTTAGAAGTCTGGCTGAAGCCACATGTCAAGTTGGTGTTTTCCACAGGAGAAGCAGACATGGTTTTCCAAAGACAGGGTACAGGACACAGAAGTGAGGAGATACTTCCCCACATTGGAATGTCATGATGCCACAGCCACCAGGAGGCACACCAGCCCCGCAAAGGGCTTGGTTGGTTTTGAATGCTTGTCAGTGGCTCCTCAGCTTCCAGAAAACACTCTGAGCTCCTGAGCCCTGTGTCCATAGGCAGGGCTGCCACACATGGAACCTGAGCCCTGGCATGGCTTCCACAAGGGCAGGGCCACTCATGGCAGAGGAGAGCTGCAAGTGGCCCAGGACTCCACTGAAGAAGAAGTTCAGCCAAAGAGGCATATATGGACCAAATAATAAAACAAAGGCCGATGTAGGAAACACAATGGTGGGCAAGAGAGAAGCTTGTGATGCACTTTATTTTTTTTTAAATTATTTTTAAGTATTTCAGTTTCTTCATATTTCCATATAAATTTTAGAATAAGCTTGTCTTTATCTACCAAAACGATCTTGCTGGGATTTTGATAGGAATCGTGTTAAACTTACAGATTTATATTGGGGGAATTGACATCTTTACAATGTTGATTCTTCCAGTCCAAAAACATGGTACCTCTTGCAATTCATTTAAATATTCTTTGGCTTTGGTCACCAGTGTTGTATAAATTTAGTGTGTGGATGCTGCACATGTTCTGTTAGATTTATACCCAGGTGTATCTTGTCAAGCAAGTGTGACTAGCACTGTGTGTTTCAATTTGCTTTCTACATGCTTGTTGCTAATATAGAAGTAGGATTGTGTGAGTCTTTATGTGTGTGTATATGTGTGTTTTTGTGTGTGTGTGTGCGTGTATTGATCTTTTATCCTGTGACTTGTTAAACTCATTTATTAGTTCTAACAGTTTGGCATTTTTTCCATAGATTCCTTGGGGTTTTCTACACAATTATGTCATCTGCACAGAGGGACAATTTTATTTCTTCTTTTCTAATCTGTGTGCTTTAATGGTGTCCTGGAAGCCCTAGGGAGCTGCTGGAAGATCTTAACTACTCTGGTGGCCATGTAGGACCTGCTGTTTTCTGGCATTTCTGTTTTTGAAAGAGAAACCAAAAGTGAAATTGTTCATGTTTACGTGTAAGCAACAAACTCCATTTAAAAAATATTCTAAAACAAAATATTGTGATCAAAACAAAACATATTTGTAACTTCATGCAATTCATGCCTGCAGTCTGTAATCTGTGAGTAAAGCAGAGAAATTGCTGAACTCCGTTGTGTCTGTCTGGTATTTACACTTGGGGCCATATGGTGCCCCCAACAGGCCTGGGAACTGACCTTTCAAGCACACAGATGGATTTGCAGGGACGCCATGGGGGCTGGCCCCAGGCTGGCTCTGGGGCAGATCCATGTCTGTTCCCTGGCCTTCTGACTGGGGCCGGTTGCCTCAGACCATCCAGGCACCTTGTTCTATAATGTGAAGTGAAAGCACTAGATCAAGATTCTTCCATGTGGCAATTCTAACATGGGACTGCAAATTTCTTGACACTCTTTATAAAGAGCTGGAGTTATGTCCCCTCCCCCTTGGGTCTAGGTAGGCTGTGGCTGCTGCAGCCAGTAGCCCAGAGCGGAGCTTTGCCAACTTTTTTCCCTTATAATTATCCTCCTAACAAGCCTGCTTATTCATTTTCTTTTCCTAGAAACGCCCCTCCCCATGCTATGGAATTTTAATACCAAAGATATACTTATATGCCTATGTTCTATCTATCAACTGATCCATCTATCAATTGATCATCTTGAATATATATCATTTTGTATATTAAAAAAGTATCATTTTTTCACCTTCCAAGAACTAGTGTTTGTCCCCATTGGAAGGCATGGATAGAGCATGGTGACAGAGACCCTGTGTGACTTCTAAGACCAGGCCAGAAGGAACCCTGTAGCTTCTTCTTCAGACTCTTGAAATGCTGGCTCTGAGAAGTCCCCCACTCAGAACCTGGCGGCCACATGGAGAGGTTACCTGTAAGGTCTCGGATCAACGATCAGGACTGAGTACAGTCAGGGCTGTGACTCAGGGTCACCCGGGCTCATGATCCGGTGCATAGGTGACAAGCTTCCAGATGACAGCAGCACCTAGCCATTTGAGTCACCCCACCCCACCCATTAAGTCTTCTAAACTGAGGCCTCAGACGTGATGGAGCAGAGATAGGCCATCTCTATCTCAATCCACTGGGATTCCTGGCCACAAAATCTGTGACATGACAAAGTGATCACTGTTTTATTCCATAAGGAAAATCTAAGCATAGACAACTGGACCGTCTGGGCTCTATCCGTTCTAGGGTCAAGCAAGATGGTAAGAGGAACGTGCTGCCTCTGCCGTGGGCCTGGTGGGCTGTGAGGAGTTGCTGGCTGCTGCCAAGGGCCCCTGTGTGACTCAGCTCTGTGGCGGGGACAGCTGGGCAGGAGCTCCCATGTGGTAACATGCAGGCTGCTGGGCTTGAGGTCTTGCCCTTTCCTAACGGGCGACCCAGAACCATGTGGGCTGCAAGTGTCAGCATGTGGCAGAGGTGTTCCCCACTGCAGCAGAACACCTCCCTGCCCCGCCACATCCACTTCTGCAATGCCCCCACCTCGTCAAAGGAAAGCTCTGGTCAAAAACCCACCAGCGCCTTTCCTAACAAACAGGCTCAAGGAGAGGAACAGAGCACCAGCAAAAGGCAGCTGGGGAATTTGCTTCAGAGGAAATAGTCCAGGACACAGAGCAGGGGGTCAGACAAGTCTACTTAGTCACAGAGGAATTATAGACAACACGACCTCACTAAAAGAAGGAGCTCAGGAAAGAGATATAGTTCCTCAAAAATGGTTCAAAATAAAATGTGGATACAAAAAAGAGCACCCAGAGTTCAGGAAAGATGTGAAGTGGAAGAGAAAAAAAAAAAAAAAACACCAAAGAACCAAAACCTTTATTGAGAAAAAATATGTATACTTTTGATAATTAAAAAAGAAAAAGGCTTGTGTCATTTTTTTTAATGTGTGAGCAAGAGGAAGTTACAGGAAGGGCTGAGCATCCCTGGCTTCCTTTTGCTCAGCTGGGGGGCAGGGTAGGGAGCATTGGAAGGAGTGGAAAGGCCAAACCCAGGAGTGGGTAATGCTGGGTCAGAGCTGGCTGTGGGGTAGACAGCATCACAAGCATGAAGGGGACAGTCTGAGCCCCTCGTTTGTCCTGTCTGGATGGAGAAGTCCAAACTGGCCCTGGAGCCCTGTGCCTGAAGGACCAGGGAGGCTAAGGGACCAACGGAGGGACAGAAATGAACTATTTTTGTGACCACTGGGTGAGTCCCCTGTCCTTGGAGGCCACCGATGTAGAGGGACATGGGGATACTTATATTGTTTCAATGCCCCTCTCCCCAAAATACTTATTACTTAAACAGGAAAAAGAGTAACTTCAATCAGTTTTGACAAATTTATAGTCATATATCTATACCTCTATTAAGATATTGATGCTAGCAATGGCCACGATAGCCAAACTGTGGAAGGAGCCTCGGTGTCCAACAAAAGATGAATGGATAAAGAAGATGTGGTTTATGTATACAATGGAATATTACTCAGCTATTAGAAATGACAAATACCCACCATTTGCTTCAACGTGGATGGAACTGGAGGGTATTATGCTGAGTGAAGTAAGTCAGTCGGAGAAGGACAAACATTATATGTTCTCATTCATTTGGGGAATATAAATAATAGTGAAAGGGAATATAAGGGAAGGGAGAAGAAATGTGTGGGAAATATCAGAAAGGGAGACAGAACGTAAAGACTGCTAACTCTGGGAAACGAACTAGGGGTGGTAGAAGGGGAGGAGGGCGGGGGCTGGGAGTGAATGGGTGACGGGCACTGGGTGTTATTCTGTATGTTAGTAAATTGAACACCAATAAAAAATAAATTAAAAAAAATATATTGATGCTATATGTTGGCAAACTGAACTCCAATTTAAAAAAAAAAAGGGAAGGATAAAAAAAAAAAGATCTTGATGCAATGACAGTAACCCAGGTATTCCTGCTTATGAAGGCTCATTCAACTGTACTCCTACCATGTGAAGGCTTTCTAATATATAATTCACATACACACACACACAAACACACACACCACAATACACTTTTTTAAAAAGATTTTATTTATTTATTCATGAGAGAGAGAGACACACACACACATACACACACACACACACAGAGAGAGAGAGAGAGAGAGGCAGAGACACAGGCAGAGGGAGAAGCAGGCTCCATGCAGGGAGCGTGACGTGGGACTCGATTCCGGGTCTCCAGGGTCACACCCTGGGCCGAAGGCAGGCACCAAACCACTGAGCCACCCAGGTGTGCCCACAATACACTTTTTAACAAATACAGAAAATAGGGGAGACTGGGTGGCTCAGATGATTAAATGTCAAACTCTTGATTTCAACTCAGTTTGTGGTCCTAAGATCATGAGATTGGGACCTGCATCAGGCTCCCTGCTGGGCATGGGGTCTGTTTGGGATTATCGTCCTCCGTCAGCCTTTCCCCCTCCTGCTCACATGCTCCTTCTCTAATAAAATTTAAAAAAAAAAATACAAAGCCATCAATGAAATTTTACATCTACATAAGTGAAGCCCTCCTTGGGACCTCTCTGAGGGGTAAGAAGGCATCATCCAGGCCTCTCCCTTCTATTGTCTCCCCCCGCCCCCGCAGTTAGTGTTGGATTTAAAGTCACTTCAAACCCTCTAGAATGGCCGGGTTGTCTTCTATATATAAAACATTGAAATAGTGTCCAAAAAATAATCTCAAGAGGCCAGAAAAGCCATAGATTTAATAGGAAATGTACAGAGCAAACAGATGGAATTTGAGTCAGGGATGGTCCAACCTTGTATACAATCTTACATTCAGGTGATTCATATTCTAGGAGGCACTGAATCAGCAGCAATGGATAGACCTGTGTACACCTGGCCCATCAAGGGTCTTTGTCCTTGGAACACTTGAAAGCTTTGGGTTTAATTCTGGTTTTATGGTTCCTGGTTGGTCTGGAACTGTAATATCCATCATTGGCCAGAGTCCTAAATGATATAAGAGGCCATTATCTTTGGCAGAATCACTGCAGGGACCCAAGGAAAGGAGGTACCAGAATATCCACACAGGTGAGAAAACAGGTACCCCTGAAGACTGAGGATGGAAAGAGGACATATCCTTTCCTTTCTGGGCTGCTACAGAGGAGGCCAGAGTCCTGCTGATTAAGAGTCCATTATCCTTGGCAGAGCCACTGCAGGGTCCCAAGGAAAGGAGGCACCAGAAACATCCATACAGGAAGATTCTTAGCTGCTACAGAGGAGGCCAGGGTCCATGTCCTGTGCAGAGCAGAGAGGGGAAACAGGGTTTATTCTGGGGTCATGACAAGGGGAGTCCCTACCTAACAGGGACCCTCATTTCTCTTGGAAATGCAACCTCTGCCCATTCCTTGCTCAGAAGTCAGAGGGTGTGGGAGTATCATGAGTGGGAGCTGTGGTTCTCCTGCTCAGGCTGACTCTATTCTCCCCCTGGGTCCCCTGACACCACATCACAGTGCACAGCAGGAGTCCAAGTAGGGACCCCTTCACAGAGGTCAAGAGCGCAAAGCAGAGGTTGCAGAGCAGGACCTGTGCAGGGGGCACGGTGACAGGCGTGAGCTCCCTCTTCAGGGGCAGCCCAGCCCTTTTCTCCCTGACCTGACTCCTGAGCCCAGAGCTGCAGGCAGGCAGCCTTGGTTCCTGCCAGGGAAGCCCCTCTGAGGGCACAGACGTGCTGCCCAAGGCTCAATCTATAGGGGCCTCCCTGCAGGCTTAGCCTGGGGTCCAGCACCCATGGCCCCTGATTTCATCCTGCTTTATGGCTGCTCCCCCACAATTCCCCTCCACCTCACCTGCAGGCCAGCCACGCCCAAGGCTTTTCTTGGTCTGTCTTTCTCATCCTACTTCTGTCTCACCTTGTGTCAGTTCTGCTCAACTTTGAAGCTCAAAACTAATATTCCCAATTTGAAGAGAAGAAATTTCCCGACCCCTGTTCATCTGGATATTTACCTTCTGGGTTCTCCTGGTAGGGGCCACTCTCAGCTCTGACCCCCATGTGGTAGCACATATGAGGTATACTCTCTCTTACTTCCTGTTTAGTGGACATGGGATCTAGGAGGACAATGGCCCTTGCTTACATGAGTCCCCCTGGTGGTCCCTCTCAGTGTCCAAGAGTCTGACCCCCTCACCTCGGCCTCATCCCCTCCTCCCCCAGCAGGGTCAGGACCTGTGTAGGTCACCTTGCTCTGTCCTTCTACCTACTTTGAGCGTGTCGGGTCATGTGGATTTCACAGGTGGTGTTCTGGAGAGAGTGCATGCTGCTTTGCACTTCCTCAAAATATCCTTTAAGTCACTGTGCTCTTTTCACAAATTCCACTCCCTGTGGAGCTGCTGTCCCATCTCTCCACCCCACAGGCTTCTGTGCTCTCTGGTCTCCTAAAGTCCTGTGTTCTCCACTCCTCATTGAACAGAACAACTGGTCTCCAAATATAGCCAGCAGGACAGAGTTGGTTGTGAAGCATAAGCCAAGTGCATCATCTCATTCAGAGGCAGGACTGAACACACTGCCTGGTGGGGCCAGGCTCCAAGGAATAGGGGACTTATGACGGGGAGGAAGTAGACTGCAACTAGATGGGAGCTGATGGAGGGAGATCCGGAAGGTGGGACCCAGGGAGGAGTGTACCTTCACCCAGTCTCTGATGGGGTGAAACTGGGGAAGTGTTTGCCCTTTGATGAATGAGTGAATTGATTGTTTATTGGGTGACTCTTGGTGGGGAGGGGTTCAGGTCGATGGCCCAGCCTCTCTCCCATGTTGGGAATATGAGAAAGCAGGAATCCCAGCTTCCCACTCCTTCCCAGCATTGCACTAGCTCTTGGGGATGGGAGGGCTGGAACCATAGAGCAGATACCCACCCTTGACTGTGTGTGAGTGGAGTAATACCCCCCTCAGAGATGTCCTAATCCCCAGAGCTGTGAATGTGGTAGGTTACATGGCAAGGGGGAGTGCATGATGAGATGCAGTTAAGATTCCCAACCAGCTGACCTAGAGATGGGGAGATTATCCTGGGCTATCCAGGTGGACCTTATGTCATCAGCTGTGTGTGTATAAGTGATAGAACAGGGGAGAGCCAGTGTCACAATAATGCGGCATGAGGAGGACTTGACCACTACTGCTGGCTGTGAGGACAGAAGGGACCCCGAGCCTGGTGGCCCAGGGGTCTCTAGAAGCTGGAAAAGACAAGGAAGTGCTTCTCCCTCAGAGCCTCCAGAAGAGCCAGCCCTGCCAGCACCTTCACTTTAGCCCAGGGAGCCTCATGTCAGACCTCTGCTCTCTAGAGCCTTACGTCATCAAACTGGTTTGTCTTTTGCCACCAGGTAGGTGGTGATTTGTCTCAGCAGCCACAGGAAAGGAACACAGAGCAGTTCCCTTCTGGTGTAGTTGAGGCTGGAACCACCTACACCTTTTTGGGGTCCTTGTGAGTTGGGAGGCAGGTCAGAAGGAGACCAGAGCCTTCTCTCCTGCCACCCAGCTGAAGAACTTTGTTAGGTTCTTCCTGGGGAGTGGGGAGCTCTTTAAGTACTCAGAGGCATAAATGAGGGGGCCCAGGGCAGACGATGCTGATTCTCCCCTGCCAGGAAACCTCAGAGTGTCCAAGGGGGTCCCTGCAGAGTGCCCCGAGGGGAGTGGTACAGGGCAGCAGTGGGAAAGGTCTGCTGGGGTCCAGCTCTGCTCACCTGCTGCCGGGGTTGATCACGGGCTGACTGCTGGTGAGGCCCTGGTAGACGGAAGCAAGGTATGACTTGCCATTGTGGGTCTTGGCACAGTTTTGGGAAAATCTGTTGGATCTGGTACTAAACACACAGAGGAGAGCATGGTGTGAGAGTGATGCAGGTGGCTCCCCAGGGCCATCTCCTCTTTCCACCCCCAAGGATGAAGAAGCTTCTGCCTTAGTGTCACTGCTCAGCCTCGTTGGTTTGCTCGTGCATCTCTTTGGTTTCTCATCCCAAACATCTATTACTTCACTTGCAGAAAAACATCAGTTCACTACCATGGGAAGCATTTGGAGTGGGGAGCTCTGTAGGAATTGCATTCTGTTTGGCCCAGCTGAGCACATCAGAACCATGTTCCCACGCCTGGAGTTTCCATCAGCCAGGCCAGCTCCTTTCTGAGTCTCAGCCTTGCCTGAGGCAGGCTGTGTGCCACCTGCCCTGAAGTGATGTGACCCAGAGTGGCTGGCCCAGGGTTCCCCTGTCTCCTGCAGCCACCCACAGCCTCTATGTCCCCTCGGGTCCTCCCTGCCTCCCCAGGGCCTGCTTCCTTATTTCACCAGTCCTGTCGGCAAAGTCTGTCTTGTTAGAGGGTCCAGACTCCAAATATCTGTCACTGTTCCTCCTTCCCTCTTGCACATCCATCACCTTTGTTGTCTTTTTCAGTTAATTTCTGGAACATTCTATACCAGCGTATCTCTCCACTGCAGACATTTGCACACCATATTTGTATATACTAAGTGAAGAGACTTTTCTCTGTTTTAGTAAATGAGCTAATGAATGAGTAGCAGATGTATTACCTATGTAAGGATGGAAAATGTTGGAGAGAAGACTGCAGGACCCAGAGGCAGAGCTGTGGGGTGGGGGCTACAGCCTGACCCCCTTTCCAGGCCTGCCTCTGGGGGGCCCTTAGTGCCTCTGGGGCAGCTACAGTGGAGCATAGCGTCTCCTCCAAGGCATATAGGAAGCCAGAGAGGAGGTACCCACATCTGGAGGAGCCTGGCTTTCCTCTCCTAGAAATGAGTTCAGAGTCCCTCCCCTGCTGCTTTGTGCTTATGTGGCCAGAGGAGAGAGGGGAAGCAGGAGGGGACAGGGAAAATGTCTCTTGTCCGGTAGCTGAGACTATCAGGACCACAGCTTTCTAGCACCCCACTCCTCGCTCCCCCCTGGCAAGGTCCCACACAGTCTGGGGCTACAAGAGGGTCGATGAGACTGGGAAAGAGAAGCAGCCTTCCCTGGACAAGCCTGTCCTAGCCGAGTCTGTCCTTTATCGGTGCCTCTGGGAGAGCAGATGGAGATGTGCAGATGCAAGGGCTCGCTCTTTCTTCCATTTTTCCCAGTATCGTGGTGCCCCCAATACATGTTCATACATGTGTGCACACAACCACACACACACACACACACACACACACACAGTCTCAGGCAAGTTTAGAGATCACTCTCTATTAATCAGGGAAGAAAGAGAGAGGTACAGTCTTGATTCCTCCGTGGTTGGGTACCAGGGCCCCAGAGCACAGGAGGGAGCAGTGCCTACTTGGGTCAAGAAACACGGAAAATTTCAGCCGGATTTCATCTCCTAATTTTTTTTTTAATGATAGTCACACACAGACAGAGAGAGAGAGGCAGAGACACAAGCAGAGGGAGAAGCAGGCTCCATGCAGGGAGCCTGACATGGGACTCGATCCCGGGACTCCAGGATCACGCCCTGGGCCAAAGACAGGCGCCAAACCGCTGCACCACCCAGGGATCCCCTCATTTCCTAATTTCTCTGTCCCACGCCAGTAGGTGTTTGTGTCATCCTGCTGTAGATTCTCCAAGATCATGGTAACGTGCTTGGCTGTGATTGTCCTGGATGGACACTTGGCCCTTCTTCATCAGTTTCTCTGACCCAGTGGTTTTTACAAGGATTTTACAGGAATCCCAGTCACAATCGCGGCACCACCACTTCTTGTAGGATTCCCACCCTTGGCCATAGGAACATTTTATGATCAGTGTGCCCATCAGTGTGCCTCTCACTGTTCTCTCCTGTCAGATGGAGAAGTGGCCTAGAAAACAGAAACCCAACATTCACCTCCTTCTCCCTTAATACCTGGGCTGGTCCTGGTGCTGCTGAGGTGCCTGGCACTGCCCTGAAGACCAGCCAGGAGCCTCTGCCCTCTGTGTAATCGCCCCATCCCACCTGTCTCTTAATCCCCTATAGTATGTCTTTTACTGTCCCCTCTCTCTGATGTCTCCTTGCCCAATACAGGGTCCTGTGCTCACTCCTCATCCTACTGACCACCCTCCTCTCCTTTGCCCGCTGCCGACACCTCTTCCCAGCACCACAGAATGCCCACTGCAGCCCCATGTGTATATCTGAATTCCAGCTCTGGATATACACTGAATATACAGATATACACTGTCTCTGGTGAGACAGCAGAGTCCCCTCCCCACCCACCTCATGACACTCTCACCCCCATTCACCTAAAATACCTCAGGCTCTGAATTCACACATGGCTCGGAACTAAACACACACTCTCACACAATAAATACGCACACACTTACTCACACAGGTGATTGCTGGTTATTTTACCTGCTCACCTTTCTCCTCTGAATCACAATACCTTTGCACAAGCTGATCCCTCTGCCTGGATATGTTCTCTCTTCTCTGCTTGAAGGAATCAAATCTTTATATTCATCTCTCCAGTTTTGACTCAGTGTCTCTTCTACGTGTTTCCAGTTTGTAGCCACTTGGTCTTTACTGGTGCCACCAGAGGACTTTGTCCCTCTCTTCATTGTTGTGTTATGACACCAGATCGTGGTCTAGTCTTTGGTCATTCAGAGCAGTCTTTGGCAGCCTGATGAGTGGGGTTGAGCAACTCTCCAGAGAGCCTGTCACACACTGTTTCTGCTGTCTTTCTTCCTCCCTCTAGTCTGAGCTCTTTAGAAGAGAAGATTCCTCCTATAGCTATAAGTCAAGACCAGTTGTGCAGGGTTTTAAATGTTCCTGAAGCCTGAACCCCACCTTGACTGAGTAGGTCTCTGGTGGAGGCTGAGCATCTGTGCTCCTTCAACGTTCCTCAGGAATTCATGCATATATATATATATATATTTGTGCATGGATGTGCTTATCATTCATCTATCTATATATCCATCCATCCATCCATGCATCCATTTATTCTTTCATCCATCCATGCATCTATTGATCCATCATCTGTCTCTCCATCTCCTTGGTAGGGATGACAAACAGTGCCCTAGAAAACAGACACCGTTTGTGTTATTTATTTTTATTTTCTTTCTCAAACACTAACTTAGTACCTGTCAGATTACAAAACTTAAAAAAATGTTTTTTTAATGAATGAGTGTCTGGATGAATGAAAGGCCCTGCCATTTCCCCTGGGACAGACCCCAGCCCTGCAGGTGCCCCATCCTGAAGCCCCTGCCTCACTCACCTTGGGTGACAAGAAGGAGCAGAACCCAGAGCAGCTTCATGTCCTGCCTGCCTGGGTTTTTTCCCTGGTGCTCAGCTAATGCTCCCTGCCCTCTGGGACTGGAACTGAGCTCAGAGGCTAACTGCCTTCTATTTTTCGAAATTAATCTTTTCTCCATCTACTTCCCTTAATTTTTTTTCCAGTTACTTCCTAATTTCATTAATTGGAAGAAAAAGAGTACTGTCCTTTGGAGCATATGGCTGATATGATGAGGTATCCCCTCTCTTTGCTCTGGTCCCTCACCTCAGCATCTCCTGGAATCTGGCCCTGACGGCCTTCTCTCCGGGGAGGGCCCCTGCTCCCCTCTCTAGCACCACCTCCAGTCTCTGCACACCTACTTCCTTCCACCTCCATCCCCCAACTCAGTTCTGGACCTCCATTGGCTACTGGAACCTTTGTAGAACTGTCTACCCTGTGAGCTCAGATGTGCTCAAAATGCAATTTCTGGTAATCTCCATTCCTCAAGTCAATCTGTCCCAACATCTGGTCCATGGGCCCAGGGCCACCCTCTCCACCAGCGCATACCAGACTAGCCTTCCTAAGATAAAGCCCATGGGGCCTTCTTCCTGCCACCTACCACTTCAGAAGGCCTTGTTGGGATAGTGGGGTAGGAGGTGGAGCGGCCAAGGGCTTTGCCAGCAGGAGGAGGAGAGGGTGCTGTGGGCCAGTCCCCAGAGTTCCTGTCCCCTTCAAGGTCCTTCTAGCTGCACCAAGAATCAAATTGACATGAGACAGATGAACAGGAGAAACTCAAAGTTAATAGCATACATGCAGGGAATCCACATGGACATGGCAGTCAGGCATAATGGGCTCTGAATGTCATCCTGAATTAAGAGAAGAGGGTGGGGATTTCGAGACTTCAAAGGGAAGGAATACAATTCATAGGAAAATGAAAACCAGTAAGCATCTGGTAGGCAAACATTTGCTTGCCATGTAGTTGGGGTAGTCACAGAAAATTTAAATTTATTTTATTTATTTATTTATTTTATTTTTTAGATTAAAAAAATTATTTAGGGCAGCCCCGGTGGCTCAGCGGTTTAGCACCTGCCTTCGGCCCAGGGCTTGATCCTGGAGTCCCAGGATCAAGTCCCATGTCAGGCTCCCAGCATATTAAGACTCAGCGTCCTCAGGTAATTGAAGAACTGATGAACACAGGGAATTACTTTGGCAACCAGAGTCATAATTTCTTAGGCAGATACCTTAAAAGATAAAGAAATAGTTTTACTTACAATCTCTTATGGAAAGCAGATCAATAGTTCAAGAAAACTCTCTACTTTTAACAAAGAGAAAACAAAAACTTTGCACCAGTGCACTTTTGATGTTAAAACTAATTTCCTACATTAATTTATCGCAATCTTAGCTAGTATTGGCCACATATAAAATTTCTTTCTAAAGATCTTTTCTTCATAAGCCTTCTTGCTCTTTCTGTTTTGCATTTAGATTTTGTCCTAAATGTTTCCTCTTGAAATAACTGGTCTCATGTTAGGACAAAATTATTTTCTTTTCCCTTCACAAATCTGTCTTTTTATTCTTCATAATTTTTCTCACCAACAGCACATATCCTACTTTCTTCACGTACAGAGGCGTTTCCCTTGTCATTTCCAGTAGTCTTAGTTATGTTTATCAGAAATCTTAATGCTTTGGAACCTTAATGTCCAGTGAAAACCAAGTTGCAAGCAAATGTGAGTTCAGTTACATCAATCTTTAAATTGGCAAATTGATGAATATATTTTATAATTTAGAAATGTGTTGTTTTCACAATACAATCTTTCAATAAAGCTTGAAACCTGTTCATTAAGCAGATAAACCTTTGTTCATTATTTTATCTTGCTTACATCTGTTTAATTTACTTGTTTTTAACAATTATGCCCAGACTGCCCCTAAAACTTTATGAGGCGTTAAGTAAAAATCAATGATTATTTTAAGGTTTCTTTTTCTCCTAGTCACTTCGCAAGAGAGATGCCATGAACTTGTTTGACTCTTAGTAAACACAAGCCGAGTAAAAGTTTTATATTTAATGCTGGTAACTCTAAAGACGTATCTATTTTAAATAAACCAAAACCTTAAATTAGCTTTAGTGCTGTAAATTTTCCCAGATGGTATGAGCCTGAAAAACATTTGGGTGAGTTTTACCTTTGTGAGTTTAGAATGCCCAATGCTTAGGGTTGCTTCCCTTCAAAGTAACTAAATTGAGCTCTTTTGCAAATTAATTTTAACAATACCTCCCTTTGGGAGAGAAAACATCTCACATATATAACATGCATGGATACACACACACACAAAATACACAGAAAAGATGCACAGAAAATCTTAATTTTGTTTTGACTAATATTTGTGAAGAGGACATTATAGGCCCAATTTTTAAATACTTCTGTTTG
The DNA here is from genome assembly GCF_011100685.1 of Canis lupus familiaris. NCBI lineage: Eukaryota > Metazoa > Chordata > Mammalia > Carnivora > Canidae > Canis > Canis lupus. The sequence goes on from NC_049230.1 coordinate 6,700,948, forward strand.
TTCTTTATTGTATGTTTATGAAAAACTTTCCACTAAGTTTCCATTTCCCTCTTTTCCTTCTTGTTTTTTTCTTCTTTAGTCTCAGAGATTGTAGGCTGTGTTTAAATTTCAAAGATATGAGAAGCTTTATGATTTCAAGGGACAGAGAAAGAATGTAAATTTTTTTTTTCTTGAATTTCAGGGTAATTGCTATATAAAATTTACCATTTGAAAAAATTAAAGAACATTTTTGTTCCAATATCCTGATCTTTTGTAAATTTTACAAACATCTTGAGAGGAATAGGCAAGGCTTGGAGATTGATAGAGCTAGGTGGGCTTTAACTTGTTTCTACAGTTGTAATTCTGGTTTTGTAGAAATTTCCTTTTTTTTTTAATTTTTATTTATTTATGATAGTCACAGAGAGAGAGAGAGAGAGAGAGAGAGGCAGAGACACAGGCAGAGGGAGAAGCAGGCTCCATGCACCGGGAACCTGACGTGGGACTCGATCCCGGGTCTCCAGGATCGCACCCTGGGCCAAAGGCAGGCACCAAACCGCTGCGCCACCCAGGGATCCCATGGTTTTGTAGAAATTTCTACAAAAAAAGAGCAGTTGTTCTTCATTCCCCAAAGACCTGGATTACACCCTGAATATCAAGTCACTGCTCCAACTTGTTAGCTAAATTTGCTTTTTTAATCAGAGAGAACTTTAACTAAAAATGGAAACCAAATTATTTATGACTTTGTATAGCCTGTCTAAAGCTTTTAATAAAGGTAAAAGCATTTTTTTGTGAATATGCAATGTAACTTTGGCTTCTATTACCCCTGAATACTGTCCTCCTTCAACTGATAATTTATAGGAGGACATAGGAGAAATTTTGGTCATTTGTCTCCTCTGTGAAGAGAGGGTTGTAAATATGGTCAAATAATATTTGTAATTCCTCTCTAAATCCGTTGAAGTATCTGAAAGTAGAGGTAAAAGGACGTTATAATTTAAAAGCTCTGTTGCTGTCCAGAGGACATGAATTTTTTGTGGTGAGGTGTCCAGGATACACCTGCAAACATACTGTATTAGAATTCTTGAGGAGGGCAGAGCCTGAGTACAGGGCCCTGGAAGGTAGGAGCAAAGGAAGCCTTGTTGCCAGTCCCAGGCACTGTTGTCAAATTCACTTTTGGGCTTTCAGCATTTATAGGAGCAACCTGGGTACTTTGAACCTAGAGGTCAGGCCAGAGTGATCTTTGTGAGTTTTGTAGGGAAAGGGAAGTTAATACAGGCATTGAGGCCAGAGTTTAAGGGGAAACACAACAAACAAACACAGAATAAAGAGACAAACCAGAAACCAGACTCTTAACTCCAAAGAACAAAGGGATGCCTCCCAGAGAGGACGTGGGTAGGGGGCTGTGTAGAATAGAGGAAGGGCATGAAGAGTCCACTTACTGTGAGGAATACTGACTAATGTATAGTGGTAAACAAACAAACAAACAAACAAAAAACCAAGACTAATGCCAGTGAAAAACTCAATGAAACTAAAACAAACAAGGAAGAGACAAAGGGGAATTTACAAAGATGTGGATGTTTATACTTGTCCTAAAGTTGAACTTCTTCTATCTTATCAAGGGAATCCTTAAGGCTAGCCATGATACATGATACTAACAGGACAATTGAGAGCTCTTTATAATATATATATATCTTTTCAAAATATAGCCAATTGAAAGGATCCATCATCTGGCCATTGATGGGCAGGATCTATTACTAGCAACCCAAACCAATAAGCCTTTTTGTGGCTTAACCCAGGACACAAGAGGTGTCTAGAGAGGGCATAGTTGGTGCAGTCTCCATGATCCAGAAGATTACTCCCAAAATTCTGTTAAGAAAGCAAAGGCCTTTAGTACACAGGCAGTAAAGGCAGTATAGTGGAAAGAGTGTTTGCAGTCTCCCGTGAAAATATGAGACTCCTCCCCTCACAGATCTCTAATCTGTGACATCACATGGGTGCTTCTGGAATGGGACTTTCCAGCACTAACAAGCAATGAGGGTTGAGACCACAAAGGTTCTCATGGGCTGGAACCTCTCATGACAAACACCGCTGAGAACTGGCACAACCTGACAGAGAGAAAGAGACTTGGATGCCCACTCTAGTCCACTGGCACCAAGGTGTCTCCTGGTGAGTGCACCCTCTAGATGGGGGAGATCAAAGAAAATATTGTCACTGGTCGTGAAGCCAAACTCTTAGGACATAGAAGAAAACCAGAGGAAAAATCTACCAGGTTGATCTAAGCCTTGAGTATCTTGGAACCAAAATAACATCTAGGAGGAATGTGTCATGGGGTTGAGTACTGTGTGTTGTGTGTCCACCAGTTTTGCTGCTTTGGCTTCCATAGTGGAACTCAGCAACAGATAACAAACAACATAAATGACATAGACCAAGGAAAACAGAGACCACCTCTGGGATGAAATGATCAGTAACTAAAGAGTATTCAACCGACCTGAACCAAACAGTCCCTGAGCCCAAGGAACTGGTTCCACAATATTTTCTCTTGCTGATCTAAATTGAGAAAGAGAGGAAAAGGACTCTGATCACTCTTGCTCCCTCTGCCTGAGCAGATAGCAATTCCAGGACGCTGACATGGGGAGCAATCTTACCTGCCACAGGCTCTCTGTCGGATGTCCCAAGAATGTCTCACCTGCAGCGCCATCAGGGGTGGGTAGTGTTCTTCTAGTTAAAGAATCCTACTGACTACACCAAGTGTCTGAGAGCGAGAATGTCACACCCCATTCTTGGGGGGCAAGAGTACTTGTCCCATTCAAGGTCCTTCTGGCTAGACCAACAATCAAATTGACATGAGACATTACCAGGAGAAATCAAATTTAATAGTACATGTGTGGGGAATCCACACACACATGGCAGTCAAGCATCATGGGGTACAGATGTCATCCTGAATTAAGAGAGCGGTTTGAGGTTTGAGACTCCAAAGAGAAGGAAAGCAATTCACAGGAAGAGGAAAACCAGTAAATGCTTGGTAAACAAATATTTGCCCTGCCGTGTAGTTGGGCTACTCAGATAAAATTTATCCTTGGCAATGACCCTTATTCTGCAAAGACTCTGCAACTGAGAATGCTCTATGTAGATAAGGGAGGGGCAAGAGTTTCCCTGGAGCTGGCCGTGTTTTTGAAGGCCTTCAGCTCAGAGTAATCTTCATGCCAAAGTGGCCCATCTAGGGGCCGCCTGCCTTCAGCCCCTGGACCTGTTTGTGTTCACGTGTGAGGGCTGAGCCTTCTGTGATTGGGGGTCTCAGCGAACCCTGGGGTTTCCACCTGAGACAAAGAATTTATGAAGGTGTGGAGGGGGGGCAGGAACATAGGCTTCCCTTCAAACTTTTCCCTCCCACCCTTTCTCAGGTTCTACTGCGGTGTAATTTGATAAAATAAACCTCACCCACTTAAAGAGCACAGTTTGAAACGTTTTTCTTCTTGTCTTTAGTACTTCTCAAATTTTACATGTGGTACAATTTTGTGGTGGATTTCAGTTCTACGTGTTAAACACACACACCATTTCAGGGAACTACCATCACAAACATACAAAGCAATGCTATCCCCTCCCCAGAAGGGTCTGTAACTAGGACTTCCGTTTCTCTGTTGGCAGGCAGTCCAGCTGCTGAGGTTAGGACTTCAAGTGCTGATGTGGTTTCCGTGGGCTGTGCTGCCACGTGTGCTGGCTCAGCTCTATGGAGCCCTGCAGGTGTTCCTCCGAAGTGCCCTGCGTGCACCCTCCAGGGGTCGGCCTGTGACTGGCGGCGATCTTCCCTCAAAGCTCTCTAAGTGGGTGCTCCCTCAGGGGCTCTGGTCAGGTGTATACAGCTGGAGTGAGAGACTGGGAGGTCTATGAAGTTAAAGAGCTTCCTGGGGATTGAGAATAGTTCTTTCTTGATCTAGGTGCTGGTTTATAGGTGTGTTTTATTTGTGCAAATGTATTGGGCTGTGCATTTCTGATGTGTGCACTTTCTGTGTATCTTTTACACTCCAATACAAAGGTTTTAAATTTTACCGGGGGGAGGCCTGAGTGGCTCAGCGGTTGAGCACTTCCTTCAGCCCAGGTCATGATCCTGGAGTCACGGGATCGAGTCCCACATCAGGCTCCCTGCATGGAGCCTGCTTCTCCCTCTGCCTGTGTCTCTGCCTCTCTCTCTCTCTCTCTGTGTGTGTGTGTGTCTCATGAATAAATAAATAAATAAAATCTTTAAAAAAATAAAATAATAAAATAAAATGAATTTTACTGGGAAACCTCTCCAAACCATTATACTCTGTTTACTTAATTCTTTAAATATAGCTTTCTTAATAGGGGGACACCCCAGTAGCTCAGTCCATTAAGCAGCCAGTTCTTGATTTCATCACAAGTCTATCCCCCAGGAGGGTCTTTAACTTCATAAAATATTTGGGGAATCCAAGGCAGCTAGAGAGGATGTTAGAGGCCACCTTCAGCCTTCTTCATTTAGAAGACCTCTCTCTTCTCTACCAAGAAGGCATAGGCTGTAGGTCAAGAAGGGATGGAAGGCTCAAAGAAACTGGCACACTATGACACCCCTATTTCTTTCCCTTTTTAAAAGATTTTATTTATTTATTCATGAGAGACAAACAGAAAGCCAGAGACATAGGCAGAGGGAGAAGCTGGCTCCCTGCAGGGAGCCTGATGTGGGACTTGATCCCAAGACCCTGGGATCATGCCCTGAGCTGAAGGCACATACTCAACCACTGAGTTACTCAGGCATCCCTGATACCCCTGTTTCACATGCTGTGTTGTCCCCACATGCTCAGAGTCCCAATTATCTATGTTCTGGCTCATTCTCCATAACAATCAGGTAACCAACAACGATCAGTCATTTGAGGTATGTGTGGGATATAAGAGAGAAGGACCAAACCAGACCAAATCAACATATTACCACAGAGTGAGGAGAGTTTAAAAACCTCAGCAAGCAGAGAACTAAAAAAGAGCTTTTGAAATGAAAATATAATTCCTAAACTAAACATTTCAAGCAAGGATCGAAGAGATGTAAAAACACAAAACCAAACCAAATCTTCCCAAGAAGTAGAATTAACCTCTAACATAAGAGAAAAAGGAGACAGAGGAATTAACTCAGAGAGAAGAGGAAAGGAGGCAGAGGACAGAGGGAAGTGAGGACATGCGAAGGAAAAGGGGAGCCCTGTGGGCAAGTCACTTAGGAGGGCGTTAACATAAGCAGTTTGAGGGTGGGAAGTGGCCTTGGTCCACAACCAGCAGAAATAACCCAACAGATGGCAGAGGAAGTATGGAGGGCACAATGAAGCTGATAGGAAACAGTCACTTTTCCTTCCTTAAAATCTCCCTGTGGCATGTCTATGTCTGAGGAACTTAGAATCTCGAGGAGAAGCTTGAGGGTCAGATTCAGGATTGGACCAGGGCAAGGGCAGGAGTGGTGGTCTGGGATGCACTGAGGTGGGCTGCCTAGAAGGAGGGTTAGGATGGGGCTGTTTGTCCAGCAAGGCTGAGTGTGCGCCCTGAGCACTGCATTCTTCTCCATATGCAAATCCAATGTGTCCCTACCACTTCCTTGGACCACACTATGAGGGTCAGGTATCTGGGGCCTGTGGCACAGTGTCACTTAGATTGCTGGCAGCAGGCTTCCCAGCTCCTCAAGAACAGTGGCAAGTGGCACCCTGGCCAGTGGGACACTTTGTTTCCCTCATCATTGAGACAAATCATGCCAGTCATAGGCTCTCAAAATCTGGCACTGCACTGCCTTTCTCCTAATTATTGAAATTAGGAAATAACTGAAGAAAAAAAATAAGGGAAGTAGATGAGAGAAACTATAATAGAGAAATAGAAGGCATTTTTCCTCTGAGCTCAGTTTCAGTCCTGGAGGGCAGTGGGCATTATTAGCTGAGCACAAGGAAGACAACTCAGGCTGGCAGGGCAGGACATGTGGCTTCTCTCAGTTCTGTTGCTTCCTGTCGTCCAAGGTGAGTGGGATGGGGGTTTCAGGATGGAGTACCTGCAGGGCAAGGGTTGGACATAGGGTCTCTCCTAGGGGAAATGGCAGGGTCTTTCACTCATTCAGACATTTTCTCATTCAAATTATATTTTAAAATTTTTTTGCTACCTGAAAGGTACTAAGTTAGGTATTGGGGGAAAGAAAATAAAAATAAGTAACACAAGTGTCTATTTTCTACAGCACCATTCTCCATCCCTGGCAGATAGATGGATAGACAGATGATGGATGGATGGATAGATGGATACATGGACGGATGGGCAGATGATAGGTAGATACACACAGGCACACATATATACACATATACCAAACATTAATTCCTGAGAAATATTTAAGGAGCCAGATCTCAGGCTGCAGCTGGCAACCACTCAGTCAAGCGGGGTTCAGACATCTGGATCATTTAAAAGCCTGCACAACTGGTCTTGACTTGTAGCTAGAGTCAAGATCATCTCTTCTTAAAAGCTCAGAGTAGAGGGAGGAAGACAGGCAGCAAAACCTGGGTGTGATAAGCTCTCTGGAGAGTTACTCAACACCAGAATTCAGACTGTTTGAGTCTTTCTCTGGATAAGCCAAAGACCAGAGCCTCATCCAGTTATTTCAGCTCAACAGCCAAGACAGAATGAGCAGCGTCACCAGGGAGGGAAGACCAGAGATGAGAAGATATCTATTTCTGGGTTGGATGTCAAATCCGTGGGGGCAGCTGACGCTTGATGCTCTAAGGAGGCAGGAGCAAGGTCCATGGCCCCCCAGCTCTGTTCTTTCTCCTTCTCCAGAAACACAGGGCTTAGGGCAGGCTGCAGAGAGTGTCTCCTCTGGAAAGGAAGTCATCATGGGAAATGAAGTGAACCCATTTACTTATCCGTTGACCTCTTTAAGATACGTATAGAGGTAAAACATTCTGATGGGGAGAGTCTTATGCAGAACACCTATTGGGAAAATGGGTGTCTTACTATTTTCTTAACTTGGAAGTTCATGTGCATAAGAGGGCTGCATATGCATATGAGTCATAAGAGTAAAAGACCACAGGCTTAGTGGCTTAAACTAGAGGAATTTCTTTTCTCACAGTTCTCAATGCTGGGCCATCCAAATTGAGGTGCAAGAGATTCAATTAGTGATGAAAGCTCTCGTTCTGGGTTTCAGGCAGCCACCTTCTCACAGTGACCTCCACCTTGTGCCCAGGCAAGGAGAGACAGGGAGATCAGGAGACAGAGACAGAGAGAAAGAAGGAGAGAGAAGCTCTCAGGTGACTTTTCTTACAAGAGCACCGATCCTATCTTGACATCCCCATCACAATCTCCTCTAGCCCGAATGACCTCCCAAAAGCCCCATCTTCCAATACCATCCCGTTAGAGCTTACAACTTCAACATAGGAATTTAGGGATAACACAAACATTGTCCTCGACAATCTAGAGGCAGAATTGATCAAGGGGTGAACAGCGCTAGCTCATCTGTTGTCACTTTGACATCACTACCACCCCCTCTAAGTCCTCTTCTGCATCACTGCCCCAAACCTGGGAATCACCTTTCCTCCAGTCCCCTTCCTTCAATGGGCTGGAGTTTGTCCATGGAAGCAGGTGTCAGAGATTTAGAGGGCGGGAGAACAGCCTCACTCTCTTGAGGCAGCTAAAGTGGCTTGGGTAGATGACAGATTCAGAGTGGCTTCCTGTCACATACCCAGGAACCTTTACTCTGCTGGTGAAGACTGAAGATAATTAGTGGCATTTTCTCAGAGAATTTTCAGAATCACAGCAGATTCTTATGGACTCTTGAGAAAACCCATCCTGGGACTTCGGCTGCAAACACAGCATCACCTTCCCTCACCATGAGTCAATACAGATACTAGTATATGACTGCTCATAGCAAGATTTTCGCTGGCCAAAAAGTCAAACGACCCATGATTCATCAGCTGGTGAACGGATAAGCTAAATGTGGCCAGTCCCTGCCATGGACTGCAGTGCCCACACGTGCTATCACATGGATGAGCCTTAACACACATTACACTAAGTGAATGAAGCCAGACAAAAAGGTCATAGATTGAAGGATTCCATGTATAAGAAGTGTCCAGAATAGAGAAATCTATAGACAGAATGTAGATCCGTGGTTGTGGAAGGCTTCAGGTAAGAGGGAAGTGGGGAATGACAAGGGGTACAGGGTTTCCTTCTGCAGTGACAAAATGTTCTGGAATTAGATGTGATAGTGGCACAACTTTGTGAAAGTCCTAAAACCACCTAAAGCTACACTTAAAATTCGTGATATGTGAATTATATCTCAACCTATAAAGTCAACAAAAGTAAACTCTGAGCCTTAAAATGCTTTAATTTGTTTTAGAAAGGGAGAAAATTCTCATTGTCTTTAACTTAACAGTTGGAAAAAGAGCACTAGTGGTATTCTTGAGAAAAGAAGATGAATAAAATTATACATATGAGAAAGTAATGACAGGAAATAAAAACAGAAACACGAACTAATCTCAAAGCTGGTTTAATGGGGAAAAAACATGGAGGAGAGGAGGAGAAACAGGAGGAAGACATCCCACAGCAGGTGTAATCCACCTAAATCAGACGGTGGATGTGGTTTGAATGTGTAATTAAAACAGAGGCAAACATTTTAATTATAAAAGCATACTTGCTAAGTGTAGAGGTTTATGCTAATAATGCTCTGTGAAATAGATTAACTTTCTGGGAAAAGGAACCAAACCAATAGAACAGATTCAAGAACCATCAAAGAATTTGAATAGTCGATATTCAGGGGAAAACAATTTCATGTAATCAAGAATTTGTCCCAATAATGAATTTGCCAGATAGTTTTGTAGATAATTTTTAGGATTCTAAAGACACAGAAATTCCTTTGTTCTCTTTATGTGCTGATCACCAGTATTTTCAAGTTGAGAGTTTCTGAGCCAAATCCAGATACCTGGCTACTCAAGAATAATGAAAACATCTAAAACCACAGAGTCCACATCTTGAATGAGGAGACTGGGCTGAAATGGACTGGGGCCGTGCTTTCCCCTGGGTCATTTGCTCTCCAGGTGACATTGGCCACGGGGAAAAGGGTGGATTATAGGAAGTTGTCACTGCTCAGTGTGGACATTTTTGTTTCAGTGAGATGGATAGTTGTGCGCTTAGGGGATTTTTGTGATGGCTTTGACCCAGTGGAGTTTTGAAGGACAAAGGTCTGTTTTGTGGAAAGTGTATCCCCTCTTTGACTGTTACTCAACTCATCAGGCACTTGGGCTTATTGGAGTTATTTGTGATGCAGGAGGCTGTGGGTCTGCCTCCAGGGGGTGGGGTGGGGTGGTGACAGGCACCTGGGTTTGTGTTTTTCAGGCTCACCTGCCCTCATGGCAGTGTCCGATGCAGTGAGTGGCCCAATGCGGGGCTCACTGACCGTGCAGTGTCGCTATGAACCCGGATGGGAGACTTACAATAAGTGGTGGTGTCAAGGAGCTGAGTGGAAAAGCTGCCATATCCTTGTTCAAACTGATGGATCAGAGAGGGAAGCAAGGGGTGACCGAGTGTCTATCAAGGACAATCAGAAACTGCGTGTGTTCACTGTGACCATGGAGGAGCTCAGGTGGAACAATGCAGACACCTACTGGTGTGGGATTGAGAGATCTGGAACTGACCTTGGGGTTGAAGTTAAAGTGACCATTGACCCAGGTAAGAGTATTTGTGTGTGTGTGGATGCGTCTCTTCAGAACGTGCTCTGTCCTGGTCCCTGAGGTTCCTCTCCAGTGACTTAAGTGTCATTTGGAGAGAATTGTCACACAGGATGGTTGAGTCCTGAGTTCTCCAAGAATCCCAGGTGACCCCTTGGGTTGGGAGGGACAGAGCTTCTCTCAGATGCTCTCATGGCTGCTGTCCTGTCCTCGAGGAAAAGATCAAGCCTTTCTGTTTCTCTGCACAGTGCAGTGCCTAAGTCTATTGCCCACAGAGATCAAGGTGATGGTCCCAGTTTCAGCCTATGGGCCAAAGGGATCATCTTCCATGGGACCCAGAGACCCCAATTCTTGCCAATGCCTTCCTGGACCTCTAGTGCCCACGTGTCCCTGCTCTTTCTGGAGTTTGGGGCCAGGACTTTAGACTGGCTCTTCCTACCCCCTGTTCCATACCCAGTCCGAGAGGGAAGAGGCCCAGCACAGTGCGCGAGCTGTGGTTGATTCCTGAGGTCCAGGAAGGCCTCCCCAGTCAAAAACCTGTTTAAATCTGTCAAATACTTTTTCTGCATCTATGAGATGACCATACCATTTTTTTCATTGACTCAATTAATGTGCATATTATACTTACTGTTTTTCTCATGTTCAAACAATTTTATGTTCTTGGGATAAAGTTCTCCTGCAGAAAATAGAATAGTACCATCTGCAATGTATTATTGTTGGTGATGATGTACTATCTTTCTTCTATATCCTTGGATTCAACTTGCTGTATTTTTGTTGCAGACTTTTGCATTTGCGTTGAATAGTGATTTTTTTTTTTACTTATAATATTTCTTTTTTGTACTGCGCTTGTCAGGTTTTGGCATCAAGAGTATGCTACTCTCATTAAGTTGATTTGGAATTGCATCCTGTTTTCCTATGTCCTGGAATTTTTTTGTGTAAGACAGACACTGCTTTCTTAAATGTTAGCGGATATCTCCATTGAAGCTCTATGGGCCTGGAGGTTTCTTTTGGACAGGTTTTATTTTATTCATACTTATTTATTTTAAGTAAGTTCTCTAGCCAACGTGGGGCTTGAACTCAAGACCTTGAGATTAAGAGTCACAAGCTGTGCCCACTGAGCCAGCCAGGTGCCCCTTGGAGAAGTTTTTAATAATGGATGTGATTCTTTTAAATAGGCATAAGATGATTCTGGTTCTCTATTTCTTTTTGTACCTCTTTTATCATATCACTTTTTTTTGCTAGAAATTGGCTTATTGCACCTAAAGTTTCAAATTTATTGGCATAAACTGGTTTAGATATCCTTTTATTATCCTTTCCCCTTATTAACTCTCCTTTTTTAATAGGCTCAGAATATTGTGTGATGTGTCTGTTTTCACTCCTGATATTGATTATGAAGACCTATCCTTTTATCACAAATATCTTGCTAGGATTTTTAAATTTTTTATTATTTTAAAAAAGATTTTGTTTATTTATTCATGAGAGACAGAGATAGAGGCAGAGACATAGGCAGAGAGAGAAGCAGGCTGTCTTCAGGAAGCCTGATGTGGGACTCCATCCCAGGATTCTGGATCAAGACTTGAGTCAAAGGCAGATGCTCAACCAATGAGCCACTCAGGTGGCCCTAGGGTTTTGTTTATTTTTAAAGAACAATTGTTGCCTTTTTGGTCTTCTCTATTTTATATTTTCTTTCTAATTCATTAACTTTTTCTTTTTTTCATTATTTACTTGCTTCTACTTTCCTCTGCAAGTGATCGTGCAGTGTCACTATGGCCCAGGGTGGGAGACCTTTGTGAAGTCATGGTGTCCAGATGCTGATTTGAATAGTTGTGCCATCCTTGTTCAAACCACTGGATCACAGCTGAAGAAGAACCAGCTGTCCATCGATCAGAAAAAGCAAACATTCTCCATGGCCATATGGGGAGAGTAAAACAACTTTTGAGAACAAATCTGCTGTTGTTTTTCTGAGGTGCTGCCCAGGCGTTTTACAGTATGGCAACCCTGCTCACACCCAATATCTAGAAGTTTAAATAAGTCCCAAAGCTTAGAATTCCTCCCTGAGTTCTTGCTTTGTTCTTTGTTCTTCCTGGGGCACCATTTAAAATAACCACTTAGATTTGATTGCATGAAGAATGAATGGCCTCCGCCCTAACCACTGTATATACAAGAGGAGCTACTACCTTGCTCTTGGTCTCCAGCTTGCTCCCGGTCTGGGATGGAGGACTGCCTTTCCCCCAGGCTTATTGGGTGCCTCTCCCCTAGATCTGTAGACAATAAACTTCGTGGCTCTACTTTCTTTTGTTCCTTTCTTTGTTCCTCAAAGAGTTAAAAATAGAGCTACCTTATGACCCAGCAATTGCACTGCTGGGGATTTGCCCCAAAGATACAGATGCAGTGAAATGCCGGAACACCTGCACCCCAATGTTTATAGCAGCAATGTCCACAATAGCCACACTGCGGAAGCAGCTTCGGTGTCCATCGAAAGATGAATAGATGAAGAAGCTGTGGTCTATGTATACAATGGAATATTACTCAGCCATTAGAAATGACAAATTCCCACCATTTGCTTTGACGTGGATGGAACTGGAGGGGATTATGCTGAGTGAAGTAAGTCAATTGGAGAAGGACAATCATTATATGGTCTCATTCATTTGGGGAATATAAAAAATAGTGAAGGGAATAAAGGGGAAAGAAGAGAAAATGAGTGGGAAATATCAGGGAGGGAGACAGAACATGAGAGACTCCTAATTCTGGGAAGCAAACAAGGGGTGGCGGGAAGGGAGGTGGGCGGGGGGTGGGGGTGACTGGGTGACGGGCACTGAGGAGGGCACTTGACGGGATGAGCACTGGGTGTTATGCAAATCGAACTCCAATAAAAATATACAAAAAGGAAAAAAAAAGAAAAAGTCTTGTGATTTAGTTTTGAATGAGTGAATGGGAAGAAGTTAAACCCAAAGGGCTGGGCATCCTGGACTTGCTGTTGCACTGTTGGCTGGTGGTGTGGGGGGTGAGAGCAATCTTGGAAAGCCCCAAAATGAGTCCAAACCCAGGAGTGGCTGATGATGGGTCAGAGCTGGAGTGTGGACAGCATCACAGGTGTGAAGAGGACAGATCTGAGTCCCTCATTTGTCCCATCTGGATGGAGAAGTCCAAACTGTCCCTGAAGACCTGCGCCTGAAGGACCAGGGAGGCTAAGGGACCAATGGAGGGACAGAAATGAACTGTTCTTGGGATCACTGGGTGAGTCCTCTGTCCTTGGAGGCCACCAAAGTAGATACAGGGACACGTGGCTATTTACATTGTCTCAAAGCTCCTCCCCACTAACCACTCATTACTTACACATTGAAAAGGAGTAACTTCAATGAGTTTTGACAGATTTATAGCCATAACCTCCCAGTTGCCAGATATATTCTAAGTCTAGTGTTGGATTTAGCGTCACATGGGACCTTCTAGAATGCACAGGTCATCCTCTGACATATAAAACATTGAAATAGTGTCCCAACAAAATAATCTCAAAAGAGCTCAGGAAAGCTACAGATTTAATAGGAAATGCATAGAACAAACAGATGGGATGAGAGTCAGGGATGGTCCACCTGTCTGCAACCTTTAACATTCAGGCATTCTTTCTGCAGGAGGCACCGAATCAGCAGCAGGTGGAATGGGCAACCTCTGTACTCCTGGACCATCAGGGGTCTCTGGCCATTGGAACACTCAGGGGCTTTGGGATTTAATTCCAGTTTTATGGTTCCTGGTTGGTCTGGTCCTGTAAAAGCCATCATTGGCCAGAGTCCTGAATGATGTAAGAGGCCGTTATCCTTGGCAGAGCCACTGCAGGGTCCCAAGGAAGAGTGGCACCAGGAGGATCCACGCCGGAGGATTCTGGGCTACTACGGAGGAGGTCCCCGACCTGTGCAGAGCAGAGAGGGAACCAGTCTATTCCTGGGGTCAGGACAAGGGGAGTCCCCACCTAACAAGTACTCTTGTTTTTCTTGGAAATGAAACCTCTGCCCATTCCTTGCTCAGAAGTCAGAGGGTGTGGGGGTGCCAATGGGACAGGAGCTGTGGTTCTCCTGCTCAGGCTGACTCTATTCTTCCCCTGGGTCCCCTGACTCCAGCTTAGCGACATCAGAGTACACAGCAGGAATCCAAGCAGGGACCCCTTCACAGAGGTCAGGAGCGCAAACCTGAGGTTGCAGAGCAGGACCCTGTGCAGAGGACACGGTGACAGGTGTGAGCTCCTTCTTAAGGCATGAGCTCCCTCTTCAGGGGCTGCCCAGCCCCTTCCTTCCTGACCTGATTCCTGAGCCCAGAGCTGCAGGCAGGCAGCCTTGGTCCCTGCCAGGGAAGCCCCTCTGAGGGCACAGACGTGCTGCCCAAGGCTCAATCTATAGGGGCCTCCCTGCAGGCTTAGCCTGGGGTCCAGCACCCATGGCCCCTGATTTCATCCTGCTTATGGCTGCTCCCCCACAATTCCCCTCCACCTCACCTGCAGGCCAGCCACGCCCAAGGCTTTTCTTGGTCTGTCTTTCTCATCCTACTTCTGTCCCACCTTGTGTCAGTTCTGTTCAACTTTGAAGCTCAAAACTAATATTCCCAATTTGAAGAGAAGAAATTTCCCGACCCTTGTTCATCTGGATATTTACCTTCTGGGTTCTCCTGGTAGGGGCCTCTCTCAGCTCTGACCCCCATGTGGTAGCACCCATGAGGTGTACTCTCTCTTACATCCTGTTTAGTGGACATGGGATCTAGGAGGACAATGGCCCTTGCTTACATGTGTCCCCCTGGTGGTCCCTCTCAGTGTCCAAGAGTCTGACCCCCTTCACCTCGGCCTCATTCCCTCCTCCCCCAGCAGGGTCAGGACTTGTGTAGGTCACCTTGCTCTGTCCTTCTACCTACCTTGATCGTGTCGGGTCATGTGGATTTCACAGGTGGTGTTCTGGAGAGAGTGCATGCAGCTTTGCACTTCCTCAAAATATCCTTTAAGTCACTGTGATCTTTTCACAAATTCCACTCCCTGTGGAGCTGCTGTCCCATCTCTCCACCCTACAGGCTTCTCCTATGCTTTTTGGTCTCCTAAAAGTTCTGCATCCTCCACTCCCCACTCAACAGAACAACTGGTCTCCAAACATCACCAGCAGGACACAGTTGGTTGTAAAGCATGAGCCAAGTGCCTCACCTCATTTAGGTCCAGACTCCAATCAAATCTCCAGGCCCTCATTCAGAGGGATACTGAGCACACTGCCTGGTGGAGTCAGGCTCCAAGGAATAGGGGACTTGAGACAGGAAGAAAGTATGACTGGAACTGGATGGGAACTGATGGAGGGAAATACGGAAGGTGGGACCCAGGGAGGGAATGCACTTTCACCCCGCCTCTGATGGGATGAAACTGGGGCAGAGGATTTTATCTTAGAAAGAACTAACTGATTCTTCTTTGGATACCTCTTTGATGATGCTCTTTGATGAAACAGCTAATTGATTATCTTTGAATGTTTCTTAGGAGATCAGCTTCAGATTGATAGCCCAGACCTTTTACCATGTTGGGAATATGAGAAAGCAGGAACCCCAGCTTCCCACTTCTTCCCAGCATTGCACTAGCTCTTGGGGATGGGAGGGCTGGAACCATAGAGCAGATACCCACCCTTGACTGTCTGTGAGTGGAATAACACCCTCCTCAGAGATGTCCTAACCCCCAGACCTGTGAATGTGGTAGGTTACATGGCAAGGGGGAGTGCATGATACAGATGCAGTTAAGATTCCCAACCAGCTGACCTAGAGATGGGGAGATTATCCTGGGCTATCCAGGTGGACCTTATGTGTCACCAGCTGTGTGTGTATAAGTGATGGAGCAGGGGAGAGCCAGTGTCACAGTAATGTGGTGTGAAGAGGACTCGACCACCACTGCTGGCTGTGAGGACAGAAGGGACCCCGAGCTGGGGGGTCTAGGGGTCTCTAGAGGCTGGAAAAGACAAGGAAGTGCTTTTCCCTTAGAGCCTCCAGAAGAGCCAGCCCTGCCAGCACCTTCACTTTAGCCCAGGGAGCCTCATGTCAGACCTCTGCTCTCTAGAACCTTACATCATCAAACTGGTTTGTCTTTTGCCACCAGGTTGGTGGTGATTTGTCTCAGCAGCCACAGGAAAGAACACAGAGCAGTTCCCTTCTGGTGTAGTTGAGGCTGGAACCACCTACACCTCTTTGGGGTCCTTGTGAGTTGGGAGGCAGGTCAGAAGGAGACCAGAGCCTTCTCTCCTGCCGCCCAGCTGAAGAACTTTGTTAGGTTTTTCCTGGGGAGCGGGGAGCTCTTTAAGTACTCAGAGGCATAAATGAGGGGGCCCAGGGCAGACGATGCTGATTCTCCCCTGCCAGGAAACCTCAGAGTGTCCAAGGGGTCCCTGACAGAGTGCCCCGAGGGGAGTGGTACAGGGCAACAAGGGGAAAGGTCTGCTGGGGTCCAGCTCTGCTCACCTGCTGCCGGGGTTGATCACGGGCTGACTGCTGGTGAGGCCCTGGGTAGATGGAAGCAAGGTATGACTTGCCATTGTGGGTCTTGGCACAGTTTTGGGAAAGTCTGTTGGATCTGGTGCTAAACGCACAGAGCAGAGCATGGTGTGAGAGTGATGCAGGTGGCTCCCCAGGGCCATCACCTCTCCCCACCCCTAGGGATGCCGCTTTTGTTTTAATGCCACTGTTTAGCCACATTCGTCTATTCTTACATATTATTGGTTTTATAACATACTATGATTTCAATGCAGTTCGCTACCATGGGAGGCATGGGGGGTGGGGAGCTCTGTAGCAATTGCACTCAGCTCAATCTCAGTGTCCTGTCTGGCACAGCTGAGCACGTCAGAACCATGTTCCCACTCCTGGAGTTTCCATCAGCCAGGCCAGCTCCTTTCTGAGTCTCAGCCTTGCCTGACGCAGGCTGTGTGCCACCTGCCCTGAAATGATGTGACCCAGAGCGGCTGGCCCAGGGTTCCCCTGTCTCCCGCAGCTGCCCAGTACCCTCAGCCCGTATGTCTCCTCGGGTCCTCCCTGCTTCCCCAGGGCCTGCTTCCTTATTTCACCAGTCCTGCCAGCAAAGGCTGTCAGGTTGGAGGGTCCAGACTCCAAATCTCTGGCACCGTTCCTCCTGCCCTCCTGCACACATCCACCACCACGGTTGTCTTTTCAGTTAATATCAGCGTATCTCTCCACTACACATTTACACACCATATTTGCATATACTAAGTGAAGAGGCTTTTCTCTGCTTTATAAATGAGCTAATGAATGAGTAGCAGATACATTACCTACCTATTGTCTGTGTGTCTGTATGTTGGAGAGAAGGCTGTCTCTGGGGAGATTTGGGGGGAATGGTCCTAGTGACCCTGGGGCAGCTGGGGTGGAGCCCAGAATCATGGGAGCCCAGAATCCCCTCCAAGGCTTAGAGGCAGCAGAGAGGGGATCCCCACAGTTGGTGGAGCCTGCCTTTCTTTCTCTAAGAAATGGGTTCAGAGTCTCTCCCCTGCTGCTTTGTGCTTATGTGTCCAGAGGAGGGAGGGGGAGCAGGAGGGGGCAAGGAGAGGGGCTTGTCCTGTAGTTGAGACCATCAGGACCACAGTTTTCCTTTTTTTTTGACTTTATTTATTTGAGAGAGAGAGAGAGAACAGGTAGACAGATCAGCAGGCAGAGGGAGATGGAGAAGCAGGCTCTCAGCAGAGAGACTGATGCGGGACTCCATCCCAGAATCCAGAATCTGGGGTCCTGACCTGGGCTGAAAGCAGACGTTTAACCATTTAACTGACTAGGCCACCCAGGCTCCCCAGGAACACAGCTCTCTAGCACCCCACTCCTCCCTGCCTGCCTCGCAAGGCCCCACTCCACTTGGGTGTGCAAAAGGGTAGATGAGCCCGAGAAAATAGAAGTGCCCTTCCCTGTTTAAGACTGTCCTGGCCAAGGCTGTCCCTCATTGCTCCCTCTGGGGAGAGCAGATGGAGATATGCAGACATGCAAGAGCTCGCTCTTCCATCTTTCTAAGACTCATGGTGCCCCCCACACACACTGGCAAATGCCAACGCCCCCCCCCCAGGCACAGCTGTAGTCTCAGGCAAGTTTAGAGACTCCTCTCCATCCATTAGGGAAGAGAGAAGAATAGTCCTGACTCCTCCATGGGTGAGCACCAGGGCCCCAGAGCACAGGAGGGAGTAGTGCCTACCTGGGTCGATAATCACGGAAAATTTGTACCCCAGATCTTTGCCAGTTTTCTCAATCCCACACCGGTAGGTGTCTGCATCATCCCGCCGCAGCTCCTCCAAGGTCATGTTGATTGTGCGTATGCCATGGTCATCCTGGATGGACGCTTGGCCTTTCTTCATCAGTCTCTCTGACCCAGTGGTTTTTACAAGGATTCTACAGGAATTCCAGTGCTTTCCGCGGCACCACCACTTCTTGTAGGATTCCCATCCTGAGGTGTACTTACAGTATGCCGTCAGTGTGCCTCCCTCTGGACCTCTCACCTCTGCTTTCTGGCAGATGAAGGAGTGGCCTAGAAAATAGAAACCCAACATTCATCTCCTTCTTCCTTGAGCCCATGGCTGGCCCTGGGCTCTGCTGGGGTACCTGGCTTTGCTCTGACGACCAGCCAGGAGCCTCTGCCCTCTGTGTAATCACCACATCCCACCTGTTCCTTTATTCCTTGCAGTATGTCTTGAGCTGTCCCCCTCTCTCTGCTGTCCCCCTTGGGGCTCCTAGTTGCCCAGTGCAGGGTCCTGTGCTTATTCCTCATCCTACTGACCACCCACCCCTCCCTTGACCTCTGTTAACTCTTCCCGGCAGCGCAGAACCCACCCTGCAGCCCCAGGTGTATTTCTAAATCCCAGAGCAGGTGAGACAGTGGCACCCTTTCCCCAGTCATCCCCTGTCACTCTAACCACCACCTACCTAAAATACCTCACTGTCTGAATCCACACATGACACACACACACACACACACACACACACACACACACACACACACACAGGTGATTGCTTGTTATTTTACCTACACATTTGCTCTTCTGTGTCTCCATATGTTCGCACAAGCTGATCCCTCTGTTTAAAATGTTCTCTCTTCTCTGATTGAAGGAACCAAACCCTTATATTCATCCTTCAAGGCTTGGCTCAAACAGTGTCTCTTCTAGGGTGTCTCTGCTTCCGCAGCCAAATGGGTCGTCCTGGTGCCACCAGAGCACTTTGTCCCTGTCTCAGATGTTGCGCTTATGACACTGAACAGTGGTCTGGTCTTTGGCTCATCCAGACCAGAGACTCAGGCAACCTGATGTGTGGGGTTGAGCACCTCTCCAGAGATCCTGTCACACCTGGTTCTGCTGCCTGTCTTCCTCTCCATACTCTGAGCTTTTCAGCAGAGAGGATCTTGGTTCTAGCAACAACTCAAGGTCAGCTGTGCAGGTTTATAAATGATCCAGATGTCTGACCCCCTACCTTGACTGACTGGGTCTCAGCTGGAGCTTGAGCATCGAGGCTCCTTCAAAGCTCCTTAGGATTCATGCACTTATGTATGTATGTGTGTATATATGTGTGCATGTATGCACCTATCACCTATCTATATATTCATCTATCTACCTATCTTCCACCCATCCATGCATCCATCCATCCATCCATCCATCCATCACCTGTCTAGTGATCTATCTACCAGGAATGGCAAACAGTGTCCTAGAAAATAGACATAATTTTTATTATTTATTTTTATTTTCTTTCCCCAACACTAATATAGCACCTGTCAGGTAACAAAAACATAAAAAAATTTTTTTTAAATGAATAAGCATCTAGATGAGTGAAAGCCCTGCCATTTCCCCCCAGACAGACCGTGTCTGTGTTCCACCCAAGCCCCTGCAGGTATTTCGACCTGAAGCCCCCGTCCTACTCACCTTGAATGATGAGAAGGAGCAGAATCCAGAGCAGCTTCATTTCTCCCCTGCCTGGGTTGTCTCCCTGGTGCTCAGCTAATGCTCCGGGCCCTCCGGGACTGGAACTGAGCTCAGAGGCAAACTACCTTGTATTTCTCCAAGTTAATCTTTTATAGTTTCTCTCATCTATGTTTTAATTTTTTTCTTCAATTCCTTCTAATTTCATTAATAGGAGAAAAACAGTGACATTCTTTGGATCCTGTGACTGAGGTGTTGAGGTATCCCCTCTCCTTGCTCTGGCTTCTCACCTCAGCATCCCCTGGAGTCTGGCCCTGATGAGCTTCTCTCTGAAAAGGGTCCCTGCCCTCTTCTCTAGCACCACCTCCAGTCTCTGCACACCTACTTCCTGCTACCCCCATCCTCCAACCCAGATTTTGACTTCCATTGGGTATTGGTGCTTTTGTAGAGCTGTCTACCCTGTGAGTAGCTCAGATGTGCTCAAAATGCAATTTCTGGTCATCTCCATTCCTCAAGTCAATCTGTCTCAACATCTGGCCCATGGGCCCAGGGCCACCCTCTCCACCAGTGCACACCAGACTAGCCTTCCTAAGATAAAGCCCATGGGGCCTACTTCCTGCCACCTACCACCCTCAGAATGCCTTGTGGGGATAGTGGGGTAGGAGGTGGAGCAGCCAAGGGCTTTGCCAGCAGGAGGAGGAGAGGGTGCTGTGGGCCAGTCCCCAGAGTTCCTGTCTCCTTCAAGGTCCTTCTAGCTGCACCAAGAATCAAATTGACATGAGACAGATGAACAGGAGAAACTCAAAATTAATAGCATACACGCAGGGAATCCACATAGACATGGCAGTCAGGCATAATGGGGTCTGAATATTATCCTAATTAAGAGAAGGGGTGGGGGTTCAAGACTCCAAAGGGAAGGAACACAATTCACTGGAAGATGAAAACCAGTAAGCGTCTGGTAGGCAAACGTTTGCTTGCCATGTAGTTGGGTTAGTCAGAGAAAATTTAAATTTAAACTTCTCTGAAGTTTCACACGTTAAAAGTTGCACTGGTAGAGTGTTTCTTCCCATTGAAGTGGTCTATTAGTCTTGACATTAGGTCAGTTCAGGCAAATTCATTTCAGAAGGCAGCAATGCAGGTGCCTTCTCAACGTTAGGCCTATGGAGTAAGTCATCAGGTATTAAATAAGAAGCTTTTTTGGGGGCGCCTGGATAGCTCAGTGGTTGAGTGTCTGCCTTTGGCTCAGGTCGTGATCCCGGGGTCCTGGGATTGAGTCCTGCGTTGGGTTCCCTGCAGGGAGACTGCTTCTCCCTCTGCCTGTGTCTCTGTCTCTCTCTCTCTCTCTCTCTGTGTCTCTCATGAATAAATAAAAACTTAAAAAAAAATAAGAAGCTTTTCTATGGAAATATTTCCCAGAAAAGTGGCCTAATTATTTATGTAAGTACAGCAAGCATAGCGTTTGACATAGCATTTCTGCTTTGCTAGAAATTTTCATAAGGAATCTCCAGATGAACGTCAACCACCTCTCAATGCCAGAAGCCAAGCCAAATACTTGCCATCACACGTTGCTGTAATGCCTCTAGATTTGGATGAATTCCTCTCTTCTCCCAAGTCCCTCAAACATCCTCCACCTGCCAGGAAGTGACCTTCTTTACTTACCTCGTAAACCTGTTGGGAACTCTGTAAGGAAGGTAGCAGTCTAGTATTTCCAAGGGGCTTTATCAGGTCACACTTGATTCTATGCACGTCTCCCCCAAATATGACATGCCAGTCCAAGCCCGGGTAATATAACCAGTGTTTCCAACTGTGTCCTACTATAAAGAGGACAGATTCTTACTAAACTGAAGCAAATAAATAGATTGCCATAAAAATAGAAGAATATTCACTGACATTTTCTGAACTCTAGAGGGTTCAGTTAAGGAGCAAAGGTAAATGTTTCCATTTGTTCAGAAAGGTATATTTTATCAAATTGTTAGCTTAAGAGACAAAGTTTCCTTAAATCTGTAAAAACAAAACAAAATTAAATTTAATTTAATTTAAAAAAACCAAAAAAACAAAAAACAAACAACAAAAAACAAAACAAAACAAAAAAATCTGTAAAAACAAAGCGTTAAAAAAAGGAACAATGTTTCAAACAAAAAGTCATATAGAATATAATTAATTATTCTCAAATTGTTCAGAATTGTGTTATTAATTTTGGTTCTGCTTGAATCCAGTTTTTGCACTAGTTCTGGAAATTTTCACTTTGTTCAGATTTATGGTCTTAAGCTTATCAGAAACCTGTACTCAGAGTTTTTCCCACGAATCTTGTTGAAAAGAAAGCATATTTTCACATTTATAGAGTCACTTGAGTACAAGTGTAACTATCTCTAAATGATGAAAGACTTAGAAATGGACAAGTTTGGAGATCTGCTTAGAGTTACTTCCAGTGCAGCAGACAAGAAAATCTGGTTATTTCTGTGACACACAACATTTTGAGATAATATCGCACCAGGACATCAGACTTCTAGGAGTTCCATATAATTTTTAGGATACAAGTTTTAATAACAGAAATTTGTGTCACTTATTTGGCAATGCTTCCCAGGGAAAAGTACCAAATAAGCCTCATTAGTTTAATTGGTCATAAAATCTCTGAAATGTTCCATGGGCTCTTTAGAACACCTCGATTGTGATCAGAAGACTTTATTTTAAAATTTGATTTTGGGAAGCGTGTCATAAAATGTCAAAAGGGTTTGAACTTCTGATTGAAATAGGGTCACAAATTATTTTTTTTAATTTTCATTTATTTATGATAGTCACAGAGAGAGAGAGAGAGAGAGAGGCAGAGACATAGGCAGAGGGAGAAGAAGCAGGATCCATGCACTGGGAGCCCGACGTGGGATTCGATACCAGGTCTCCAGGATCGCGCCCTGGGCCAAAGGCAGGCGCCAAACTGCTGCGCCTCCCAGGGATCCCTGGGTCACAAATTATTATGAAAAAATATTTAAATTATTCTTTTAACCAAAGTGACAATAACAGAAACTCAAGGCAAGCACAGAAGGTTACATTGTTGTGAGCAAAATGTAACTCCTGTCATATTAAGACTCAGTATTCTTAGGTAATCAAAGACATGATAAGCAGAGGATATTCTTTTGGCAAACAGAATCGTGGTTTTTTTGGCAGATAACTTAAGGGATAAAGTTTTGCTGACAATTTCTTATGGAGGGCAGACAAATAGTTCAAGAAAACTCTGTACTTTTAACGAAGAGAGAACTAAAACTTCGTACCCGTGCACTTTTGATGCGAAACTTATTTCCTTATTTACTTTTATCACAATCTTAGCCAGTATCGGCCACACATAACATTTCTTTCCAAAGATCCTTTCTTCATAAACCTTCTTGAATTTCTTTCTTACATTCAGATTTTGTCCTAAATGTTTCCTCTTGAAATAACCAGTCTCACTTTAGGACAAAATCATTATCTTTTCCCTCAACAAATATGTCTTTCTATTCTTCATACCTTTTTCTCACTAACAGCACATATCCTACTTTCTTCACATATAGAGTTGTTTCCCTTGTTATTTCTAGTAGTCCTAGTTATGTTTATCAGAATTTTAATGCTTCTAAACTTTAATGTCTGGTGAAAAGTATATAATAGCAACTGTGAGCTTGGTTACAGCAGAATTCTTTAGATTGGCAAATTGATGAATATATTTTATAATTTAGAAATGTGTTGTTTTCATGATACACTCTTTCAACAAAGCTTGAAATTGGTTTATTAACAGACACAAATTTATCTTTAGTACAGCCAATTTAAAGGAGCCATCAACTGGCCATTGATGGGTAGGGTCTATTACTAGCAACTCAAACCAATAAGCCTTTTTGTGACTTAACCCAGGACACAAGAGGTGTCCAGAGAGGGCATAGTTGGTGCAGTCTCCATGATCCAGAAGTCTATGCTAAGAAAGCAAAGGCCTTCAGTGCGCAGGCAGTGAAGGTGGTCTAGTGGAAAGAATGTCTCCAGTCTCCCATAAAAATGTGAGACTCCTCCCCTCACAGATCTCTAATCTGTGACATCACATGGGTGCTTCTGGAATGGGACTTTCCAGCACTAACAAGCAATAAGGGTTGAGACTGCAAAGGTTCTCATGGGCCCGGGCCTCTTATGACAAACACCCCTGAGAACTGGCACAACCTGACAGAGAGAAAGAGACTTGGATGCCCACTCTATTCTACTGGCACCAAGGTGTCTGTCTCCCAGTGAGTGCACCCTCTGGATGGTGGAAATCAAAGGAAATATTCTCACTGGTCATGAAACCAAACTCTTCAGACTTAGAAGAAAGCTAAAGGAAAAACCTACCAGGTTGACTAGGCCTTGAGTCTCTGGATCCAAATTAACACCTGGGAGGAATGTGCCATGGGGTTGGGGGACTGTGTACCTTATTGCATGGAGGTTTCCTTGGGGCTGCTGTATAACTAGGGTCCGTCTATTCTGTTCCATGACCAGCTCATCCTATCAGGGGAATCCTTTGGAGGTGGTGAGCACTCTAAGAGATTTCAAGTGATCCTCCTGTGTCCACCAATTTTGCAGCTTTGGCTTCCATAGTGGAACTCAGCAAGAGATGACAAACAACATAAATGACATAGACCAAGGAAAACAGAGACCATCTTGGGATGAAATGGATCAGTAACCAAGGAGTAATTAATGGACTTGAACCAAACAGTCCCTGAGCCCAAGGAACTGGTTCCACAGTATTTTCTCTTGCTGATCTAAATTGAGAAAGAGAGGAAAAGGACTCTGATCACTCTTGCTCCCTCTGCCTGAGCAGATAGCAATTCCAGGAGGCTGACATGGGGAGCAATCTTACCTGGCCACGGCTCTCTGTCGGATGTCCCAAGAATGTCTCACCTGCAGTGCCATTGGGGGTGGGCGGTGTTCTTCTAGTTAAAGAATCCTACTGGCTATACCAAGTGTCTGAGAGCGAGAATGTCACACCCCGTTCTTGGGGGAGCAAGAGCATTTATCCCATTCAATGTCCTTCTAGCTGGACCAAGAATCAAATTGACATGAGACATTACCAGAAGAAAACAAATTTATTTTTTTTTATTTTTTTATTTTTTTTGAGAAAACAAATTTAATAGCACATGTGTGGGGAATCCACACACACATGGCAGTCAGGCATCATGGGGTACAGATGTCATCCTGAATTAAGAGAGCGGTTTGAGGTTTGAGACTCCAAAGAGAAGGAAAGCAATTCACAGGAAGAGGAAAACCAGTAAATGCTTGGTAAACAAATATTTGCCCTGCCGTGTAGTTGGGCTACTCAGATAAAATTTATCCTTGGCAATGACCCTTATTCTGCAAAGACTCTGCAACTGAGAATGCTCTATGTAGATAAGGGAGGGGCAAGAGTTTCCCTGGAGCTGGTGGTGTCTTTGAAGGCCTTCAGCTCAGAGTAATCTTCATGCCAAAGTGGCCCATTAGGGGGCCGCCTGCCTTCAGCCCCTGGACCTGTTTGTGTTCACGTGTGAGGGCTGAGCCTTCTGCTATTGAGGGTCTTAGCGAACCCTAGGTTTCCCACCTGAGACAAAGAATTTATGAAAGAGGGTGGGCAGGACATCCACCTCCCTTCAAACTTTTCCCTCCCACCCTTTCTCAGGTTCTACTGCGGTGTAATTTGATAAAATAAACCTCACCCACTTAAAGAGCACAGTTTGAAACGTTTTTCTTGTCTTTAGTACTTCTCAAATTTTACACGCGGTACGATTTTGAGGTGGATTTCAGTTCTATGTGTTAAACACACACACGATTCACAGGGAACCACCCTTTGCAAACATGCAAAGCAATGCTATCCCCTCGACAGAAGGGTCTGTAACTAGGACTTCCGTTTCTCTGATGGCAGGCAGTCCAGCTGCTGAGGTTGGGACTTCAGGTGCTGAGGTGGCTTCCTGGGCTGTGCTGCTACGTGCGCTGGCTCAGCTCTATGGAGCCCTGCAGGTGCTCCTCCCAAGTGCCCTGCGTGAGCCCTCCAGGGGTCGGCCTGTGACTGGCGGCGGTCTTCCCCCAAAGCTCTCTAAGTGGGTGCTCCCTCAGGGGCTCTGGTCAGGTGCACACAGCTGGGGTGCGAGTCTCGGTGGTCTAGGGTGCGTTTCTCCAGGGGCTTCCGCTTGTCCATCCCCCCAAACATCGCCTCCCAGCTTTCAGAGCCTCCACCCCCTCCCTTCCTGGTCCTTTGGCTGGGAAGCTTTGCAAGCTGAGGCTTTTCTCTCCCCAGTCTGCCATTTACTTCCTGTGGTTGGGTTTGTTTCCAGGGCCAAGCAGAGAGAGGACAAAGAGACAGAAGATGCAGTGATAGTCATCCGTTGCCCCCCACCCAACCTGCCAGGTCTGGGAACGCTGGAAGTTCCCCCAGGTCTGGGACCAGCTCTGGGACCCTAGCTCTTTTGGGCAGCAAGGACTCTTCTGAGTTCTCGCTGTCGACCCCCGGCGGCTGCAGGTGGAATTGCAGCTTCTGTCCAGAGGCTTGTGGAGACCTGGTGGGAGGGAAAGAAAACGCAACCGAGAAAAGTCCTGGAATCGGACCTCCCTCTTCCCTGAGGTCATCTTTTGTCTGTGCATCCTGAGCTCTTAGGGTCCCTGCTGGGCATATACTTTCAGGATTTGAGCTGCATGGTTCACGCTCAGGCAGGAGGGTGGGGGTGACTGGGTGACGGGTACTGAGGGGGGCACTTGATGGGATGAGCACTGGGTGTTATTTTATATGTAGGCAAAAGGAACACCAATAAAAAATAATTTTTTTAAAAAAAGGAGGATAAGGAAGGAAACATAAACAGAGAACTCACAGCGGCGTTGCTCCTATACTTGGTCTGGTTCCCTTCTCATCTCCCGGTGAGGTTCATTTTGCCGGCTGCTCAGATGGCTGCTCCATGTACCCTGTCTGGGTTCTTAGCTGTAGTCGGGGGAGAGCTCTGTGGTGTGTGACACTCATCTCACCCGAACTGGAAGCCTGCAGCACAGATTTGCAAGAGCAGATCTGGGAATAGGGACAATGGCCAAGAATACAGGAATAGTTAGTTACGCCTACTAAAGCCACATAATGAAACACCAAGGCTGCTAGTTAAAGGTAAGTAAGCACAAGTGTAATGGCTTGGAGAGATTTCACAGTAATTTTAAAATCTTTGTATTGGGGGATCCCTGGGTGGCTCAGTGGTTTGGCTCCTGCCTTCGGCCCAGGCCGTGTTCCTGGAGTCCTGGGATCGAGTCCCGCATTAGGCACCCTGCATGGAGCCTGCTCCTCCCTCTGCCTGTATCTCTTCCTCTCTCTCTCTCTCTCTCTCTTTCTCTCTGTCTATTATGAATAAATAAATAAAATCTTTAAAAAAAATAAAACCTTTGTATTGGAGTATAAAATTCACACAGAAAGTGCACACATCAGAAGTGCACAGCTCAATACATTTGCATAAAGAAAACACACCTATGAACCAGCACCTAGATCAAGAAAGAAACATTCCCATCCTCAGGGAGATTCTCTAACTTCATAAAATATGTGGGGAATCCAAGGCAGCTAGAGAGGATGCTGGGGGCCACCTTCAGTCCTCTTCATTCTGGAACATAGAAGACCTTTCTTTCCTCTACCAAGAAGGCACAGGCTGTAGGCCTAGAAGGCATGGGAGGCTCAAAGAACTTGGCACACTGCGACACCCCTGTTTCACACTCTGCGTTGTCCCCACATACTCAGAGCCCCAGTCAGCTATGTTCTGGCTCATTCTCCATCACGTTCAGGCGACCAACAATGATCAGTCATTTGAGGCACGGGGGGAGAAGGACCAGACCAGAGCAGACCAAACCAACACATGACCACAGAGTGAGGAGAGTTTCGAAGACTTCAGCAAGCAGAGAACAAAAAGGAGCTTTTGAACCAAAAATATCATTCCTATACTAAATATTTCCTCCAAATATTGAGAGAGAAAGTAGAATCAGAAAATGAAACTGTCCCAAAAGTTAGAACAAACTCACAAACATGAGAAACAAAAAAAAATTTTTTTCCCCATTCTCACTGGTGTGAGGTGGTATCTCATTGTGGTTTTGATTTGTATTTCCCTGATGGCAAGTGATGCAGAGGTGGGAATGTGAACTGGTGCAGCCACTCTGGAAAACTGTGTGGAGGTTCCTCAAACAGTTAAAAATATACCTGCCCTACGACCCAGCAATTGCACTGTTGGGGATTTACCCCAAAGATACAAATGCAATGAAACGCCGGGACACCTGCACCCCGATGTTTCTAGCAGCAATGGCCACGATAGCCAAACTGTGGAAGGAGCCTCGGTGTCCAACAAAAGATGAATGGATAAAGAAGATGTGGTTTATGTATACAATGGAATATTACTCAGCTATTAGAAATGACAAATACCCACCATTTGCTTCAACGTGGATGGAACTGGAGGGTATTATGCTGAGTGAAGTAAGTCAGTCGGAGAAGGACAAACATTATATGTTCTCATTCATTTGGAGAATATAAATAATAGTGAAAGGGAAAATAAGGGAAGGGAGAAGAAATGTGTGGGAAATATCAGAAAGGGAGACAGAACGTAAAGACTGCTAACTCTGGGAAATGAACTAGGGGTGGTAGAAGGGGAGGAGGGCGGGGGGTGGGAGTGAATGGGTGACGGGCACTGGGTGTTATTCTGTATGTTAGTAAATTGAACACCAATAAAAAAATAAATTAAAAAAATTTTTTTCCCATTCTCACTGGTGTGAGGTGGTATCTCATTGTGGTTTTGATTTGTATTTCCCTGATGGCAAGTGATGCAGAGCATTTTCTCATGTGCATGTTGGCCATGTCTATGTCTTCCTCTGTGAGATTTCTCTTCATGTCTTTTGTCCATTTCATGATTGGATTGTTTGTTTCTTTGGTGTTGAGTTTAATAAGTTCTTTATAGATCTTGGAAACTAGCCCTTTATCTGATATGTCATTTGCAAATATCTTCTCCCATTCTGTAGGTTGTCTTTGAGTTTTGTTGACTGTATCCTTTGCTGTGCAAAAGCTTCTTATCTTGATGAAGTCCCAATAGTTCATTTTTGCTTTTGTTTCTTTTGCCTTCGTGGATGTATCTTGCAAGAAGTTACTGTGGCCGAGTTCAAAAAGAGTGTTGCCTGTGTTCACCTCTAGGATTTTGATGGAATCTTGTCTCACATTTAGATCTTTCATCCATTTTGAGTTTATCTTTGTGTATGGTGAAAGAGAGTGGTCTAGTTTCATTCTTCTGCATGTGGATGTCCAATTTTCCCAGCACCATTTATTGAAGAGACTGTCTTTCTTCCAATGGATAGTCTTTCATCCTTTATTGAATATTAATTGACATAAAGTTGAGGGTCCACTTCTGGATTATCTATTCTGTTTCATTGATCTATGTGTCTGTTTTTGTGGGAAACCACAAGTGTTGGAGAGGATGCGGAGAAAAGGGAACCCTCTTACACTGTTGGTGGGAATGTGAAATGGTGCAGCCACTCTGGAAAACTGTGTGGAGGTTCCTCAAACAGTTAAAAATAGACCTGCCCTACGACCCAGCAATTGCACTGATGGGGATTTACCCCAAAGATACAGATGCAATGAAATGCCGGGACACTTGCACCCCGATGTTTATAGCAGCAATGTCCACAATAGCCAAACTGTGGAAGGAGCCTCGATGTCCATCGAAAGATGAATGGAATAAGAAGATGTGGTTTATGTATACAATGGAATATTACTCAGCCATTAGAAATGACAAATACCCACCATTTGCTTCAACGTGGATGGAACTGGAGGATATTATGCTGAGTGAAATAAGTCAATCAGAGAAGGACAAACATTATATGTTCTCATTCATTTGGAGAATATAAATAATAGTGAAAAGGAATAGAAGGGAAGGGAGAAGAAATGGGTAGGAAATATCAGAAAGGGAGACAGAACATAAAGACTCCTAACTCTGGGAAAGGATCTAGGGTTGGTGGAAGGGGAGGAAGGCGGGGGGTGGGGGTGAATGGGTGACGGGCACTGAAGGGGGCACTTGACGGGATGAGCACTGGGTGTTATTCTGTATGTTGGCAAATTGAACACCAATAAAAAATAAATTTATTATTTAAAAAATGGGGGACAGAAGAATTAACTCAGAGTAGAGAGGGAAAGGGAACAGAGGACAGAGGGGAGATGACATGTGAAGGAAGAGGAGAGCCCTGTGGGAAAGTCACTTAGGAAGGCATTTGCATAAACATTTTGAGCTGGGAAGCAGCATAGTCCACAGCCAGGGGAAACACTGCTAGAGGTGGCAGAGGAAGTGTCTAGGCCACAATGAAGCTGATGGGAAAAGGCTACTTCTCCTTCCTTTTAAAATCTCTCCTCTGTCTCAGAAGGGCAGAGAATCTCAGGGGGGAGCCTGAGATGAAGGGGCCTGCAGGTCAGGCTCAGGGCTGGTCCAGGGTCTAGGGCGGGAGGGGTGGTCTGGGATGCATCAAGGTGAGTTGCCCAGAAGGAGGGTTAGGATGGGGCTGTTTGCAGCAATGCTGGGGTATGAGCCCTAAGCACTGCATTCCTCCCCACGTGCAGACCCAACATGCCTCCATCACTTCCTTGGACCAACACTCTGAGGGTCTAGTGTCTCTGCCTTGCTGCACTGTGTGCCCTGGTTTGCTGGCAGCAGGCTTCCCAGCTCCCCAGGCACACTGGCAAGTGGCACCCTGGCCAGTGTGACACTTTGCTTCCCCAAAGCATCAAAGACACATCATCACATCAACCACAGGCTCCCAAAGGATGGCACTGCCTTTCTCCTAATTTTTGAAATTAGGAAGTAACTGAAGAAAAAAATTAAGGGAAGTAGAAGAGAGAAACTATAAAAGAATAATTTAGAGAAATAGAATGCATTTTGCCTCTGAGCTCAGTTCCAGTCCCTGGAGAGCAGTGGGCATTAGCTGAGCACCAGGGAGACAACCCAGGCAGGCAGGATATGTGGCTGCTCTTGATTCTCTTCCTTCCTGTCGTCAGAGGTGAGTAGGGTGGGGGCTTCAGAGCGGAGCACCTGCAGTTCAGATATGGGATGCGGATAGGGTATGTTGTGGGGGAAATGGTAGGGCCTTTCATTCATATAAAGATTACTTATTTTTAAAAAAAATCTTTAAAGTTTTTGCTACCAAACAGATACTAAGTTAGGTTTTGGAGAAAAAAATAAAAATAAATAACACAAACAGTGTCTGGTTTCTAGAGCTCTGTTTGTCATCCCTGGCACATAGGTGGATAGACAGATGATGAATGTATTGATGGGTCATGGATGGATAGATAGATAGATAGATAGATAGATAGATAGATAGATAGAAGGATTCATGCACAAGTATACACACATACATAAATGCATGAATTCTTAGGAACTCTGAAGCAGCCTAGAAACTCAGCTCCAACTCAGAACCATTCAGTGAACATGAGGTTCAGGCATCTGTATGATTTAAAACCCTGCACACCTGGTCTTGACTTGTAGCTAGAGCCAAGATTCTCTCTTCTGAAGAGCTCAGGGAGAGGGAGGAAGACAAGCAGCAAAAGCAGGGTGTGATGGGCTCTTTGGACAGTTGCTCAGCCCCACACATCAGGCTGCCTGAGTCCCTGCTCCAGATGAGCCAAAGACCAGACACTCATCCAGTGTCATTAACATAACCAGCGAGACTCATTGAGTGGCATCCCTGGGAAGGGAAGACCAGAGATTAGAAGGGCTGGATGGCAAATCTTTAGATGCAGCTGGTGTCTGATGCTCAGAGAAGACAAAAGCTAGTATGGCAGGACCATTTGGCTGCCCTAGCTCTGTTGCTTCTCAACCTCCAGAACCACAGGGCCTGGGGCAGGATCCAGACAGTGTCTCCTCTGGGAAGGAGGTCATCCTGGGACATAAAATGACCCCATTTACTCATCCATTGACTTCTCATCATAGAAGTGGAAGTAAACAACTCTGAATGAGAGATTTGCATGCAGAACATTTAATGGTAAAATGTCCATGTCAATATATTCTTTTTCTTTTTTCTATAAATTATTTTAAATTTTAGACACAGAGAGAAAGACAGAAAGACACACACACACACACACAGGGCGAGTGGGAGGAGGGGCAGAGGGAGAGGATCTCAAGCAGACTCCATGCTGAGTATGGAGCCCAGCATGGAGCTCAGTCTCAGGACCCTGATATCATGACCTGAGTGAAAATCAAGAATCAGCCACAGAATGCACTGAGCCACTCAGGTGCTCCACATACTACTATTTTCTTAATTTGGAGGTTCATGTGGATAAAAGATTACATATGCATATGAGTCATAAGAGCAAAAACCACAGGCTTAAAGCTTACCTAGAGAAATTTCTTTTCTCACAGTTCTCAATGCTGGGCCACCCAGATCAAAGTGCAAGCAGATTCAGTTTGTGATGAAAGCTCTCATTCTGGGTTTCAGGCAGCCACCTTCTCACAGTGACCTTCACCTTGTGCCCAGGCAAGGAGAGACAGGGAGATCAGGAGACAGAGACAGAGAGAAAGAAGGAGAGAGAAGCTCTCAGGTGACTTTTCTTACAAGAGCACCGATCCCATCTTGACGTCCCCGTCACAATCTCCTCTAGCCCGAATGACCTCCCAAAGGCCCCATCTTCCAATACCATCCCATTGGAGCTTACAACTTCAACATAGGAATTTAGGGATAACACAAACATTGTCCTCGACAATCTAGAGGCAGAATTGATCAAGGGGTGAACAGCGCTAGCTCATCTGTTGTCACTTTGACATCACTACCACCCCTTCTAAGTCCTCTTCTGCATCACTGCCCCAAACCTGGGAATCACCTTTCCTCCAGTCCCCTTCCTTCAATGGGCTGGAGTTTGTCCATGGAAGCAGGTGTCAGAGATTTAGAGGGCGGGAGAACAGCCTCACTCTCTGGAGGCAGCTAAAGTGGCTTGGGTAGATGACAGATTCAGAGTGGCTTCCTGTCACATACCCAGGAACACTTACTCTGCTGGTGGAGACTGAAGATAATTAGTGGCATTTTCTCAGAGAATTTTCAGAATCACAGCAGATTCTTATGGACTCTTGAGAAAACCCATCCTGGGACTTCGGCTGCAAACACAGCATCACTTTCCCTCACCATGAGTCAATACAGATGCTAGTATATGACTGCTCATAGCAAGATTTTCGCTGGCCAAAGAGTCAAACGACCCATGATTCATCAGCTGGTGAACAGATAAGCTAAATGTGGCCAGTCCCTGCCATGGACTGCAGTGCCCACATGTGCTACCACATGGATGAGCCTTAACACACATTACACTGAGTGAATGAAGCCAGACAAAAAGATCATAGATTGAAGGATTCCATGTATAAGAAGTGTCCAGAATAGAGAAATCTATAGACAAAACGTAGATCCGTGGTTGTGGAAGGCTTCAGGTAAGAGGGAAGTGGGGAACGACAAGGGGTACAGGGTTTCCTTCTGCAGTGACAAAATGTTCTGGAATTAGATGTGGTGGTGGCACAACTTTGTGAAAGTCCTAAAAACCACCAAAGGCTACACTTAAAATTCGTGATATGTGAATTATATCTCAACCTATAAAGTCAACAAAAGTAAATTCTGAGCCTTAAAATGCTTTAATTCGTTTTAGAAAGGGAGAAAGTCCTCATTGTCCTTAACACTTGGAAAAAGAGCACTAGTGGTATTCTTGAGAAAAGAAGATGAATAAAATTATACATATGAGAAAATAATGACAGGAAACAAAAACAGTAACACAAACTAATCTCAAAGCTGGTTTAATGGGGAAAAATCATGGGGGAGAGGAGGAGAAACAGGAGGCAGACATCCCGCAGCAGGTATAATCCACCCAAATCAGACGGTGCGTGGGGTTTGAATGTGTAATTAAAACAGAAACAAACATTTGAATTATTAAAGGATACTTTCTAACTGCAGGACTTTGTGCAAATACAAACTCCATGAACTAGGACTTCCTAGAAAAAACAAACCAGAACAACAGAATGGATTCAAGAACCATCAAAGAACTTGAATCATCAATATTCAGGGGAAAACAATTTCCAGGAACCAAAAAATTTGTCCCAGCAATTAATTTGTCATATAGTTTTGTAGATAGTTTCTTAGGATTCTAAAAGCACAGAATTTTTTTTGCTCTATTGATGTGATGATCTCAGGAAATGAAAAAGATGGAAGTCTGCCAGGATAATTTTGTGAAAGGAGAATCTCTGATATCAAACCTCAGAAGACAGCACAAAGAAAATTATAGAGAAGAGCCTTCCTTAGGACTCTTGAGCTGGAGCTGAGCACTAATGGCCAGGGTCAGCTGGCAGGCAGGGGTTCTGGGGTCATCCTCTACTGAGAAATTAATAACATAGGAAATAAAAAGTTTTCTAATGAAACCAGTGCTTTAAAATTCAGAGGTTCCATACAAAATCTGGATTTCTGTCTACTCTAGAAAAATGAAAATATCTGAAACCACAGAGCCTACATCTTGCATGAGGACAATGGGCTGAAGTGAACTGGAGCCATGCTTTCCCAATGGTCATTTGCTGTCCAGGTGACATTGGCCACGGGGAAAGGGGTGGATTATGGGAAGTTGCCACTGCTCAGTGTGGACATTTGTGTTTCTGTGAGATGGATAGTTGTGCTCTTAGGGGATTTTTGTGATGGCTTTGACCCAGTGGAGTTTTGAAGGACAAAGGTCTGCTTGTGGAAGGTGTATCGCCTCTTTGACTGTTACTCAACTCATCAGGCACTTGGGCTTATTGGAGTTATTTGTGATGCAGGAGGCTGTGGGTCTGCCTCCAGGGGGTGGGGTGGGGTGGTGACAGGCGCCTGGGTTTGTGTTTTTCAGGCTCACCTGCCCTCATGGCAGTGTCCGATGCAGTGAGTGGCCCAGTGCGGGGCTCACTGACCGTGCAGTGTCTCTATGAACCCGGATGGGAGACTTACAATAAGTGGTGGTGTCAAGGAGCTGAGTGGAAAAGCTGCCGTATCCTCGTTCAAACTGATGGATCAGAGAGGGAAGCAAGGGGTGACCGAGTGTCTATCAAGGACAATCAGAAACTGCGTGTGTTCACTGTGACCATGGAGGAGCTCAGGTGGAACAATGCAGACACCTACTGGTGTGGGATTGAGAGATCTGGACCTGACCTTGGGGTTAAAGTTAAAGTGACCATTGACCCAGGTAAGAGTATGTGTGTGGGTGGATGAGTCTCTTCAGAACCTGAAGGATCCTCTCCAGTGCCTTAAGTGTCACTCAGAGAGAACTGTCACACAGGATGGTTGAGTCCTGAGTTCTCCCAGAATCCCAGGTGACCTCATGGGTTGGGAGGGACAGAGCTTCTCTCAAATGCTCTCATGGCTGCTGTCCTGTCCTCGAGGAAAAGATCAAGCCGTTCTGGGCATGTGTTTCTCTGCACAGCGCAGTGCCTGAGTCTATTGCCCATAGAGATCAAGGTGATGGTCCCAGTTTCAGCCCATGGACCAAAGGGACCTTCTAGAAGATCCAGCGATCCCCAATTCCTGCTAATGTCTTCTTGGACCTCTGGTGTCCATGTGTCCCTGCTCTTTCTGGAGCATGGGGCCAGGACTTCATAGTGGCTCTTCCTGCCCCCTGTTCCATACCCAGTCTGAGAGGGAAGAATCCCAGGACAGTGTGGGAGCTGTGGTTGATTCCTGAGGTCCAGGAAGGCCTCCACAGTCAAAGGGCTGTTTAAATCCATCCAATAATTTTGTCTGCATCAATGAGATAATCATACGATCTTTCTCCTTGATTCTGTAAGTATGGCATATAATGCTTACTGATTTTCTTACATTCAAACAATTTTGCATCCTTGGGATAAACCCAACATGGTGAATATGTATTCTCTTGCCTTTATATCCTGGATTCAGCTTGCTGATTGTTTGTTACAGACTTTGGCATTTATGTTCATGGGTGATTTTGCCTATAAAATTTCTTTTTTGCACTGCCCTTCTGTCAGGTTTCGGCATTAAGAGTATGCTAGTCCCATTAAATGGACTTGAGATTGCATCCTCTTTTCCTATGTCCCGGAATTTTTTGTATAAGACAGACATTCTTCTTTAAATGATTAGTGGATATCTCATTCAAAGCTCTGCGGGTCTGGGATTTCTTTGGATAGGCTTAATTATACCTATTTATTCATTCATTCATATTAAGTAAACTCTACCCAAGATAAGGCTTGAACTCTTGACCTCCAGATCAAGAGTTGCAAGCTCTGCTGAGTCAATCAGGAGCTCCTTGAAGAGGTTTTTAATAATGGCTTGGGTTCTTTTTAATAGTTGTAAGATGATTCAGGTTTTCTTTTATAAAAAAGATTTTATTAATTTATTCATGAGAGATGCAGAGAGAGAGGTAGAGACATAGGCAGAGGGAGAAGCAGGCTCCCGGTGGAGAGCCTGATACGGGACTCGATCCCAGGACCCTGGGATCATGACTTGAGCCAACAGCAGATGCTCAACCACTGAGCCCCACAGGTGCCCATTTCTATTTCTTTTTGTTTCTCTTTTAGCATGTCACATTATTTTGCTAGAAATTTGTTTATTCCACCTAAAATTTCAGATTTATTGGCATAAATTTGTTTGGATACACTTGGATAGTCTTCATTATTCTATCCCCTTATTACCTCTCCTTTCCAATATGCTCAGGATATTGTGTGATGTGCCTGTTTTCATTCTTAGTATCGATTATGCAGACCTCTCCTTTTATCATGAATATCTTGCTAGGATTTTGTTTTGTTTAAAAACAAATTGTTGGGTTTATTGGTCTTCTCTATTTTATATATCCTTTCTACTTCACTAATTTTTTTCCTTATTAATTATTTTCTTCTTTCTACTTTCATGTGCAAGTGACCGAGCAGTGTCATTATAGCCCAGGGTGGGAGACCTTCATGAAGTCATGGTGTCCAGATGCTGATTTGGATACCTGTACCATCTTTGTTGAAACTACTGGATCAGAATTTAAGGTGAACATTTTGTCCATCAACAAGAAAAAGCACACATTCTCCATGATCACATTGGGAGAGTAAAAGAACTTATAAGAAAAATCAGCTGTTATTTTTCTGAGGTGTTCCCCAGGTGTTTTTACAGTATGGCAGTCCTGCTCACACCAGAACTCTAGAAATTTAGATAAGGCCTCACCTTAGATTTCCTCCGTAAGATCCTGCTTTGCTTTTCCTGGGGCACCTTTTAAAATAAGCACTTGGAGTTAAGCCCATGAAGAATCAGTGGCCTCTTCCCTGACCACCTTATAAGAAATAGGTACTGCCACTCTTCTCTTGGTCTCCTGTTTGCTCCTGGTCTGGGATGGAGGACTGCCCTTCCTCAGGCTTATTGGGTGCCTCTCCCCTAGATCTGTAAACAACAAACTTTGTGATTCTCTTTCCTTTGTGCGGGTGTATTGGAACTGTGCCTTCCATTAAAATGACCCTGGATGTTTAATGGTTCAGAGTGGGACCTTAGCTATTTAGGGAGCTACTTGCCTCCTCATTCAGCAGGCCGTGATGTGCATATTTTTAATTCAGCACACCAGCTCCAGCTTCTCAATACACCATGGAGGAACTCAGGCAAGTGGATCCAGACACATCCTTGTGTGGGATTAGGAGACCAGAGCTGACCCCGGGTCTCAGTTAACCTGACCATTGACTCAGGGAAGCACTCTTCTCTCATGTACCAATGTGGCATCTCCTCGGCAAGAGGGAGCCTGTGAAAAACTGAGCAGATTCTTCAACTTTTATATTTATTTGTGGATTTTTAGAAAAAGATATTTTAAAAGTACACAGAATATAAAGTAAAATATACTATAGTGTCTTCTACTCTAGTTGCTACCCAAAGGTGAGGAATGTAACCAGTGTGTGTGTGTGTGTGTGTGTGTAAGAGAGAGGCGGAGAAATTCTATGTCCCTGAAGCATATATATGTGTTTATATTCTTTCCCTCCCTCAAAGTAAAATATCATCTACTGTGCTACAGCTTGCCTAATTTCAAGAATGTATTTTGAAAATCATTCCCTATCAATATGTATAATATTTTTAATGGCTTCATACTATTCCGTGATAGCGGCATATCATGATTTGTTTAATTTTTTTCACTCCTGATGGGCATTTCAGTTGTTTTAAGTTTTTTGCAACTACATACAATTGTGTAACTAAACTCCTGCGTATGTGGCTTGATATCCATTTATGGCTACACCTGTTAAGGTACGTTCCTATAATAAAATAGCTGTGTTACTGATCAGTGCATCATTCCAGTTTTGATGAATATTATCAAAGAGGTTGTAAACATTTCTACCCTTGTCTGAATGTGTTAATAAACAGTCAGCCCTCAAACCCAGCATTGGATGTTGTCAATTTTTTGTCTTTACACTCTGATTGGCACACTTGACATGTTGACTGCACATGGCCTGGGCCCCCAGAATGCTGTAAGGGGATGAGGGTGAAGGACAGTTGGCAGAAGGAGTAGTGATAGGCACCAAGCAGAAAGTCACCAGGTAGGTGATGCTGAGTAGGCTGACAACCAGCGGACACCTGCCCTTGGGGTTGGGGGTGGGGTTCCAGGCCAAAGCCTGCTCCAGCTTGCAGAGCCTCCTAGTTATCTCCCTCACCACACTAGTCTTTGGCAAATACCAACTTTTATTCAAAGGGGGAGTAGCACCTTCAAAGGCTAATAGGTGAAAAGAAAAACAAAAGAATACTAGCACAAAGCAAATAAAGAGCATACACCATGAGAGGAAATGCCCAAAGAAACAGAGAAATCAGCTCATATGAATAGCTTTATTCAGTCTCAAGGAAACAATAGACAACGAGATGAATCTAGAAGTGTAAAGACAGTGCAGTACAAAATGGAGAAATGAAAATCAATCAGGCTGACCTGGGAAAGACAAGGAGCAGTGGAGAAAGACACATCATTGCCAGGAAGAAACAGGGGAATGAACCCAAAACCCAATGATAAATGTGCCTGCAATGCACCGATGTAGTTTCTTTTGGCAATTTCATAAAGGGACGTTTAAATAAACAGAATATACAAAGTGTGGAGAGGCAGATGTAGGTACAGGACACAAAGAGGTGATGGCACAAATGTTTGCTGGCTATTTCCTTAGAGGAGAAAAAGGAAGCCAAAAGTAAAACACAACTGATTTGGATTAGAAACTAGAGCTCTTTCAGGCTGTAACTGAGAGTTTACATGGTGAAAGGACTGTACAGATGATCCACACCCAGGATACTAAGAAGTTACAGAACCTCTAGGATAAAGACAGAATCGAATGGCTGGTATCAGGAATAATGACCCAATCAGAAGATCATACCAGAAGGAGCACGTTGTGTGAGACGGAAGTAGGCTAGCCTCAGACGTGATAACCACACCCCATCCCAGAAGACGGTGAAGGAAAATCTACATGCTCTGAGCAAATGAGAATATTCTGGGAATATTCTGACTAACAGTCTTAGGCATGCAAGGTCTTATGAAATACAGCACCCATGAGCAATTTAAAAATAGAAGATCCACATCATGATAAAATTTTGTCAACAGAGGGAAGTTAAATAGTGAAAAAAGAGAAGCTATGGTCAGCAGTGAATATGTTTTAAATTAGAAAAACCCCTAAGCAATGATGGGAAGTATTACAGAAAAGACTATAAATATCAATAGGTGCAAAGAACACTATGCTCACAAAATCAGGAATGGGATGAGGAGAGTAGACATAGGTGAGATGCAAAATCTTTATCTGTAGGGCACTGAGTCAATAGAGAATTTAAGTGTGTTGTTAAAAGGAAGATGGTAATGTAGGGGCTTGGTGTCCAGGCAAAGTGTGGATTAAGTCCCAGTGAGGGGTTGCTGGGGTTGGGGGTCAGGATCAGAGCAAGGTGTGGAAGTCCTTCCCACCAAGGCTCAGTCCAGGCTGGTGTGGAAAGACCCAAGAAGAGTGGCAAGGGCATCCACATGGGAGGTGGCTCAGTGTAGACATCAAAGCCCATGGAGGGTGACGCTGGGGGCAAGGCGGTGCTAGGGGCTTGGCATAGATGCCACTCACAGACCTCAGAATATATGAGGGCTCCCAGTACAGCAAAAATGAACAAGCAGACAATTTACTTACTGAAACATCCAGCTAAGAGATTCTTGACCACAAGACCCCAGAATTGTAGACTTTTCTGTTTACCTGAATCTGGGGTCTTGGATAAGACATTCCACATTTGCATCTGCCTTTTAAGTCCTCCCTGGCTGTTTCATGTCATTGGGCACATTTCTGGCCAAGTGCAACTGAGTTCTCATATGATATACTGAAAATTTGTAGCCTTGAGAATCTTGGGGCTCATTTAACCACACAGGTTAAAGGTAAGGATTGAGGCCTGGTCAGGAGCAGATTCAGGGCTGGGGGCTGAGAAGAGCAGAGCGTACCCCGAGGGGTACTCATCTTCACATTCTGCTCCAGCAACAGCCACAGACAGGGCTGGCTTCATGGGGGTGCACCTCTGCAGTCCCACTGGGGGCCTCTCAGAAGGGCTTGATTTAGTGCTCCTTTGTCAACATCTGGAAATCATTGGTAATTCTGGGACAAAGGTATTTTCATTTTGCACTGGACCCTGCAAATAGCAGCTGGTCTTGTCCAGAGAAGGTTTTGTCATGCCTGTTCTGCTCAGGACCACTCATGCCAGCCACGCCAGCCACAGGACATTTGCTATTCAGAGATGGGAGGCAGGGTGGAGGCTTGCTGGGAAAATCTAGCTGGAAGTCAGCTATGACCACCCAGCTGCATGGCAGGTGGGTGTCAGCTACAGGTGAAGTCACGATGAGGGCATCCTCTTCATGGGAAACAGAAAAAAGATCTGTGCATTGAGATGTGTTTCTGAGGATGAACTTTAGTGAATCCTCAGCTGACTACACGATGCCCTCAGCCCCTCACTTCCCCCATTTTCTGAGCAACTCTGAGAACAGAACCAAGAGGCTGAAGAAGGAAGCAGAGAAATGCCAAGAAAAGCAGAGGAGGGAGACAGACTGAGCGGCCCCTGGGTGAGGAGTGTTCCAGCTGCAGCTGGAGAGACAGCAGAGGGATGGGGCCATGTGGCTGCCATCGGCTCTGCTGCTCCTCTGCGTCCCAGGTGAGCGGGGCTGGGCAGGTCAGGGTGACAATGGTGTGGGGCAAGGCTGGTGATGGGAAGGGAAGAGATGAGGATACAAGCGAAGAGGGGAGGAGGTGAGCATGGAGAATCCTTGCCCAGACGAACAGGAGGAGGAGTTAATGGTAAGATGCTTCCCATAGGGGAGTGCGTTCTGAGCCCTACAGAACTCGACCACTTGGAATCATCATTGCCACCGTTGTTGAAACTCA
Organism: Canis lupus familiaris; assembly: GCF_011100685.1. Lineage (NCBI taxonomy): Eukaryota > Metazoa > Chordata > Mammalia > Carnivora > Canidae > Canis > Canis lupus. Next base: position 6,741,820 of record NC_049230.1, read on the forward strand.
GGAATACTGTCTTATGCACCAGCCCAAGGGGAGGGGGGCAGACAGCTGATCCTAATTGGGCTAACCACTGTACTACCCGGCTTTCCCTGTAATCTAATCCAATTCTTACCACAATCTTATAAAAACAAGAGACCAAGATGCAGAGAGATGCAAATTCTTTACTGTAGATCAGTTCATAAAAGGCAGCCAAGGTTCAAAGAGAAATACGTTTATTTCCAAGGTCATTGCTCTTCTTCTAATACCTCTTTCCAAGGTCATCATCTTTTTTTAATATAATACAACAGCCACTTATTACATAACCCCCCTTTGTGAATAGGTGTTTATGTATCCCAGGTGTTGACACATGTCCCCAGAAAAGATTTGGTTGGTTTTGAATGCTTGTCAATGGGTCGGTTCTGGAAGTGTGCCAGGCCCAAGCTTTTCCTGAGCTAGTGACGCCAGTTTCCAGAAAATACTCCGAGGTCCTGAGCGCTGCTTTCTCAGGCAGGCCTGCCATGTATGGGACCTGAGCCCTGGCGCAGCTTCTGCAAGGGCAGGGCCACTGATAGCACCTCGAAAAGAGCTGGGACTGACCCAGGACTCCCTTGAAGGAGAAATTCAACCAAAGACACACATACCGACCATGTAATAAAACACACACAGGCTAATGTCGGAAACACAATGGTGGGCAAGAGAGAAGCTTGTGATGCACTTTATTCTTTTCAAAATTATTTTTTTAAGTGTTCTAGTTTCTTCACCTTTCCCTACAAATTTTAAAGTAAGCTTGTCTTTATCTACCAAAATGATCTTGCTGGGATTTTAATAGGAATCATGTTAAACATATAGATCATTATTGGGGAAAATGACATCTTTGTGATGTCGATTCTTCCATTTTGTAGTCGTGGTACCTCCTGCAATTTATTTTAATATTCCTTAGCTTTGGTCACCGGTGTTTTGCAAATTGTAGTATATGGATGCTGCACAGGTTCTGTTAGATTTATACCTGGGTGTATCTTCTTGTTGAGCTAATGTGAATAGCACTGTGTGTTTCAATTCACTTTTTGCATGCTTGTTACTAGGATAGAAAAAGGATTGTGTGTGTGTGTTTATGTGTGTATATGTGTGTTTGTGTGTGTTGTCTTTTATCCTGTGACTTGTTAAACTCATTTATTAGTTCTAGCATTAGATTCCTTGGGATTTTCCATAGATTCCTTGGGATTTTCTAGACAAGTGTGTCATCTGCACAAAGAGATAATTTTATTTCTTCCTTTCTAATCTGTGTGCTTTAATGGTGTCCTGGAAGCTCTTAAGGTCTTAACTGGAGCTGCTGGAAGGTCTTAACTACTCTGGTGGCCATGTAAGACCTGCTGTTTTCTGGCATTTCTGCTTTGAAAAAGAGAAACCAGAAGTGAGATTGCTCATATTTACATGTAGGCAACAAACTCCATTTAAAAAATATTATGAACAAGGGGTAGTGGAAAGGGGAGGGGGGAGGGGGGATGGAGTGATTGGGTGATGGGCACTGAGGGGGGCATTTGACGAGATGAGCACTGGGTGTTATACTATATGTTGGCAAATCAAATTCTGATAAAAAATATGCAAAAAAAGAAAAAATATTGTGACTGAAACAAAGCATATTTGTAACTTCATGCAATTCATGCCTATAGTCTGTGATCTGTGAGTAAAGCAGAGAAATTGCAGAACTTCGTGTGTCCGTCTGGTATTTACACTTGGGGCCATATGGTGCCCCCAACAGGCCTGGGAACTGACCTTTCAAGCACACAGATGGATTTGCAGGGACGCCATGGGGGCCGGCCTCAGGCTGGCTCTAGGGCAGATCCATGTCTGTTCCCTGGCCTTCTGACTGGGGCTGGGGTCCTCAGCTCTCCCAGGCATCTTGTTCTTTAACATGAATGAAAGCACTAGATTAAGATTCTTCCAAGGGTGCCTGGATGACTCAGTGGGCTGTGTGTCTGATGCTTGGTTTCAGCTCAGGTCATGATCTCAGGGTCCTGGAATCCAGCCCCACATGGGGCTCCCCACTCAGTGGGGTCCGCTTCTCTTCTCCCTCCCCTACTGCCACTCAGCGGTGCTCATACGGGCTCTCTCTCTCTCTGTCTCAAATAAATAAATACATCTTTAAAAAAAAGTTTCTTCCACGTGGCAATTCTAACATGGGACTGCAAATTTCTTAACACTCCTTTCATTAAGATCTGGGGGTTAGGTCCCCTCCCCTTGAGTCTGGGTAGGCTGTGGCTGCTGCTATAATTATCCTCCTAAGGAGCCTATTTACTCATTTTCTTTCCCTAGAAGCACACCCTCCCACTTGCTGTGAAATTTTAATACTGAAGATATACTATATATGTCCACATTCTCTTGATTTATAAGTAAATTGATTGATTCATGTACTAATCGAACATCTATGTTTTGTATATGAAAAGAGTATCGTTTTTTTACCCTCCAAGAACCAACGTTTGTCTCCATTGGAAGGCACGGATAGAGCATGGTGACAGTGACTCTGTGTGACTTCCAAGGCCTGGCCAGAAGAAACCCTGTAGCTCCTTCTTCAGATTCTCTAAATGCTGGCCCTGGGGACTCTCCCAGTCAGAACCTGGAGGCCACATGGAGAGGCTACCTGGAGGATTTGGGATCAACGATCAAGACTGAGTTTAGTGTTGGGTCACCCGGGCTCATGTTCCAGGTGCATGGGCAAAGAAGCTTCCAGATGACAGCAGCACTCAGCCATTTGAGTCACCACCTCCCCAACTGATCTTCCAACTGAGGCCTCAGACGTGACAGAGCAGAGATAGGACATCTCTATCTCAATCCACTGGGATTCCTGACACAGAATCTGTGACATGACAAAGTGATCACTGTTTTATTCCATAAGGAAAATCTAAGCATAGATACCTGGACCATTTGGGCTCTATCTGTTCTAAGGTCAAGCAAGATGGTAAGAGGAACGTGCTGCCTCTGCCGTGGGCCTGGTGGGCTGTGAGGAGTTGCTGGCTGCTGCCAAGAGCCCCTGTGTGACTCAGCTCTGTGGTGGGGACAGCTGGGCAGGAGCTCCCATGTGGTAACACGCAGGCTGCTGGGCTTGAGGTCTTGCCCTTTCCTAACGGGCGACCCAGAACCATGTGGGCTGCAGGTGTCAGCATGTGGCGGAGGTGCTCCCCGCTGCAGCAGAAAGCTCCCCTGCCCCCGCAATCCACTTCCGCAATGCCCCCACCTCGTCAAAGAAAAGCTCTGGTCAAAAACCCACTAGCGCCTTTCCTAACAAATGGGCTCAAGGAGAGGAACAGAGCACCAGCAAAAGACAGCCGGGGAGTTTGCTTCAGATGAAATAGTCCAGGACACAGAGCAGGGGGTCAGAAAAGTCTACTCAGTTGCAGAGGAATTATAGACAACACGACCTCACTAAAAGAAGGAGCTCAGGAAAGAGATATAGTTCCTCAAAAATGGCTCAAAATAAAATGTGGATACAAAAAAAGAGCACCCAGAGTTCAGGAAGGATGTGAAGTGGAAGAGAAAAAACTCCATAGATCCCACAGTCTTATTGAGAGGAGATATGTTATATTTCTGAAAATTAAAAATGAAAAAGGCTTGTGTGGTTAGTGTTTAATGTGTGATTGGAGAGCCCCGCATCCCGGGCTGGCCTTTGCTCACCTGGGAGATGGGAGAATGGAAAGGCCAAAAGTTAGGTAAATCCCAGGAGTGGGTGATGCTGGGTCAGAGCTGGAGTGTGGACAGCATCACAGGTGTGAAGGGGACAGATCTGAGCCCCTCATTGGTCCCATCTGGTTGGAGAAGTCCAAAATGTCCCTGGAGCCCTGCGCCTGAAGGACCAGGGAGGCCAAGGGACCAAGGAGGGACAGAAATGAACTATTCTTGAGACCACTCTGTGCGTCCCTTGTCCTTGGAGACCACCGATGTAGATAAAAGGACACAGGGATACTTATATTGTCTCAAAGCTCCTCGCCACAGAACACTTATTCCTTACATGGGGAAAAAGTAACTTCAATGAGTTTTGACAAATTTATAGTCACATTGGGTTTAGAGTCACATGGGACTCGCTGCAATGGATGGGTTGTCCTCTCACATATAAAGCATTGAAATACTGTCCCAACAAAATAATCTCTAAAGAGCCCGGGTAAGTCATAGATTTAATAGGAAATGTATGGAGCAAACAGATGGGATGAGAGTCGGGGATGGTCCACCTGTCTGCAATCTTTAACATTCAGGCATTCTTTCTGCAGGAGGCACCGAATCAGCAGCAGGTGGAATGGGCAACCTCTGTACACCTGACCCATAAGGGGTCTCTGGCCATTGGAACACTCGGGGGCTTTGGGATTTAATTCCAGTTTTATGGTTCCTGGTTGGTCTGGTCCTGTAAAAGCCATCATTGGCCAGAGTCCTGAATGATGTAAGAGGCCGTTATCCTTGGCAGAGCCACTGCAGGGTCCCAAGGAAGAGTGGCACCAGGAGGATCCACGCCGGAGGATTCTGGGCTGCTACGGAAGAGACCAGGGTCCCCGACCTGTGCAGAGCAGAGAGGGACCCAGAGTTTATTCCTGGGGTCAGCACAAGAGAAGTCCCCACCTAACAGGGACCCTCATTTCTGCAACCACTGCCCGTTCCCTCCTCAGAAGTCAGAGGGTGTGGGAGTATCGTGAGTGGGAGCTGTGGTTCTCCTGCTCAGGCTGACTCTATTCTTCCTCTGGGTCCCCTGACGCCACATCACAGTACACAGCAGGAATCCAAGCAAAGACCCCTTCACAGAGGTCAAGAGCACAAAGCTGAGGTTGCAGAGCAGGACCCTGTGCAGGGAACACGGTGACAGGTGTGAGCTCCCTCTTCAGGGGCAGCCCAACCCCTTCCTCCCTGACCTGACTCCTGAGCTCAGAGCTGCAGGCAGGCAGCCTTGGTCCCTGCCAGGGAAGCCCCTCTGAGGGCACAGACGTGCTGCCCAAGGCTCAATCTATAGGGGCTTCCCTGCAGGCTTAGCCTGGGGTCCAGTACCCATGGCCCCTGATTTCATCCTGCTTTATGGCTGCTCCCCCACAATTCCCCTCCACCTCACCTGCAGGCCAGCCACGCCCAAGGCTTTTCTTGGTCTGTCTTTCTCATTCTACTTCTGTCCCACTTTGGGTCAGTTCTGCTCAACTTTGAAGCTCAAAACTAATATTCCCAATTTGAAGGGAAGAAATTTCCCGACCCTTGTTCATCTGGATATTTACCTTCTGGGTTCTCCTGGTAGGGGCCACTCTCAGCTCTGACCCCCATGTGGTAGCACATATGAGGTGTACTCTCTCTTACATCCTGTTTAGTGGACGTGGGATCTAGGAGGACAATGGCCCTTGCTTACATGAGTCCCCCTGGTGGTCCCTCTCAGTGTCCAAGAGTCTGACCCCCTCACCTCGGCCTCATCCCCTCCTCCCCCAGCAGGGTCAGGACCTGTGTAGGTCACCTTGCTCTGTCCTTCTACCTGCCTTGAGCGTGACGGGTCATGTGGATTTCACAGGTGGTGTTCTGGAGAGAGTGCATGCTGCTTTGCACTTCCTCAAAATATCCTTTAAGTCACTGTGCTCTTTTCACAAATTCCACTCCCTGTGGAGCTGCTGTCCCATCTCTCCACCCTACAGGCTTCTCCTATGTTCTTTGGTTTCCTAAAAGTTCTGCATCCTCCGCTCCCCACTCAACAGAACAACTGGTCTCCAAACATCACCAGTAGGACACAGTTGGTTTCATAGCATGAGCCAAGTGCCTCCCCTATTTAGAGGGATACTGAACACACTGCCTGAGGGGCCAGGCTCAAGGAATAGGGGACTTGAGACAGGAAGAAAGTAGGACTGGAACTGGATGCGAGCTGATGGAGGGAGATATGGATGGTGGGACCCAGGGAGGGGTGCACCTTCACCCAGTCTCTGATGGGGTGAAACTGGGGAAGTGTTTGCCCTTTGATGAATGAGTGAATTGATTGTTTATTGGGTGACTCTTGGTGGGGAGGGGTTCAGGTAGATGGCCCAGCCTCTTCCCATGTTGGGAATATGAGAAAGCAGGAATCCCAGCTTCCCACTCCTTCCCAGCATTTCCCTAGCACTTGGGGAGGGGAGGGCTGGAGCCATAGAGCAGATACCCACCCTTGACTGTGTGTGAGTGGAGTAACACCCCTCTCAGAGATGTCCTAATCCCCAGAGCTGTGAATGTGGTAGGTTACATGGCAAGGGGGAGTGCATGATGAGATGCAGTTAAGATTCCCAACCAGCTGACCTAGAGATGGGGAGATTATCCTGGGCTATCCAGGTGGACCTTATGTCATCAGCTGTGTGTGTATAAGTGATAGAACAGGGGAGAGCCAGTGTCACAATAATGCGGCATGAGGAGGACTTGACCACCACTGCTGGCTGTGAGGACAGAAGGGACCCCGAGCCTGGTGGCCCAGGGGTCTCTAGAAGCTGGAAAAGACAAGGAAGTGCTTCTCCCTCAGAGCCTCCAGAAGAGCCAGCCCTGCCAGCACCTTCACTTTAGCCCAGGGAGCCTCATGTCAGACCTCTGCTCTCTAAAGCCTTACATCATCAAACTGGTTTGTCTTTTGCCACCAGGTAGGTGGTGATTTGTCTCAGCAGCCACAGGAAAGGAACACAGAGCAGTTCCCTTCTGGTGTAGTTGAGGCTGGAACCACCTACACCTTTTTGGGGTCCTTGTGAGTTGGGAGGCAGGTCAGAAGGAGACCAGAGCCTTCTCTCCGGCCACCCAGCTGAAGAACTTTGTTAGGTTCTTCCTGGGGAGTGGGGAGCTCTTTAAGTACTCAGAGGCATAAATGAGGGGGCCCAGGGCAGACGATGCTGATTCTCCCCTGCCAGGAAACCTCAGAGTGTCCAAGGGGTCCCTGACAGAGTGCCCCGAGGGGAGTGGTCACAGGGCAACAGGGGGAAAGGTCTGCTGGGGTCCAGCTCTGCTCACCTGCTGCCAGGGTTGATCACGGGCTGACTGCTGGTGAGGCCCTGGGTAGATGGAAGCAAGGTATGACTTGCCATTGTGGGTCTTGGCACAGTTGTGGGAAAGTCTGTTGGATCTGGTGCTAAACGCACAGAGCAGAGCATGGTGTGAGAGTGATGCAGGTGGCTCCCCAGGGCCATCACCTCTCCCCACCCTCAGGGATAAAGCTTCTGCCTTAGCATCAGTGTTTACCCATGTTGGTCTGGTCTTGTGTCTTTTTGGTTTCTCATCCCAAGCATTCTATTACTTCACTTGCATAGAAACATCAGTTCACCACCATGGGAGGCATGGAGGGTGGGGAGCTCTGTGGCAATTGCACTCAGCTCAATCTCAGTGTCCTGTCTGGCACAGCTGAGCACGTCAGAACCATGTTCCCACGCCTGGAGTTTCCATCAGCCAGGCCAGCTCCTTTCTGAGTCTCAGCCTTACCTGAGGCAGGCTGTGTGCCACCTGCCCTGAAGTGATGTGACCCAGAGCGGCTGGCCCAGGGTTCCCCTGTTTCCTGCAGCCACCCAGTACCTGCAGCCCCTATGTCCCCTCGGGTCCTCCCTGCCTCCCCAGGGCCTGCTTCCTTATTTCAATAGGTCTGACAATAAAGTTTGTCCAGTTGGAGGGTCCAGGCTTAAATCTCTCGCACCAGGTCCTCCTGACTTTTTGCACGCATCCACCACCTTTGTTGTCTTTTTCAGTAAATCTCTGGAACATTCTACACCAGCGTATCTCTCCACTGCAGACATTTGCGCACCATATTTACATATACTAAGTTTGTAGAGACTTTTTTCTGCTTTATAAAGTAGATGTATTACCTACCTATTGTCTGCATGGCTGTGTGTCTGTATGTTGGAGAGAAGACTGAAGGGTCCAGAGGCAGAGCTGTGGGGTGGGAGCTACAGCATGACTCCCTTTCCAGGCCTGTCTCTGGGGGGCCCTTAGTGCCTCTGGGGCAGCTGGGGTGGAGTTCAACATACCCTCCAAGATTCAGAGGCAGCCGGAGAGGGGGTCCTCGCACCTGGTGGAGCCTGCCTTTCCTTCTCCCAGAAATGATATCAGAATCCCTCCCCTGCTGCTTTGCTTATGTGGCCAGAGGAGGGAGGGGAAGCAGGAGGGGACAGGGAGAAGGTCTTTTGTCCCATAGCTAAGACTGACAGGACCACAGCCTTCTAACACCCCACTCCTCACTGCTTGCCTCCACTCAGCTGGAGCTGCAAGGGGGTGGACAGACTGGGAGAAGAGAAGCTGCCTTCCCTGGACACGCCTGTCCTAGCTGAGTTTGTCCTTCACTACTGCTTCTGGGAGAGCAGATGGAGATGTGCAGATGTGGGAGTTCGCCCTTTCTTCCAGTCTTTCCCAGACTCATGGTGCCCCCTCATACACACTCGCACATGGACACACACACACACAGTTCAGGCAAGTTTAGAGACTCCTCTCCATCATCAGAGGAGAGAGAGGAACAGTCCTGGCTCCTCCGTGGGTGGGTACCAGGGCCCCAGAACACAGCAGGGAGTAGTGCCTACCTGGGTCGACAACCATGGAAAATTTGTACCCCAGGTCAGAGCCGGTTCTCTCAATCCCACACCAGTAGATGTCTGCATCATCATACCAGAGATTCTCCAAGGTCATGGTGATAGTGTGGCGACTGTGATTGTCCTGGATGGACGCACGGCCCTTCTTCACCAGTTGCTCTGACCCAGTGGTTTTAACAAGCATTCTGCAGGAATTCCAGTACTTTCCGCGGCACCACCACTTCTTGTAGGATTCCCATCCTGGACTATACTCACAGTATGCCGTCAATGTGCCCCCCTCTGTGCCTCTAACCGTCGCCTCCTGGGAGATGGAGAAGTGGCCTAGAAAACAGAAACCCAGCATTCATCTCCTCCTCCCTTGAGCCCAGGGTTGGTCCCAGGCATGGCTGGGGTACCTGGCACCGCCCTGAAGACCAGCCAGGAGCCTCTGCCCTCTGTGTAATCACCACATCCCACCTGTCCCTTCATCCCCTACAGTATGTCTTTTGCTGTCCCCTCTTTCTGATGTCCCCTTGGGCCTCCTAACTGCCCAACGCAGGGTCCTGTGCTCACTCCCCATCCTACTTACTGACCACCCACCCCCTCCCTTGCCCTCTGCTGACACCTCTTCCCAGCAAGCCAGAGCCCATACTGCAGTCGTAGGTGTACTTTTGATTCCCAGAGCTGTTGAGACAGCGGGATCTGCTCCCCAACCACTCCGACACTCTACCCCCAACCACCTAAAATACCTCACCCTCTGAATCCACACATGGCTCAGAACTAAACACACACTCACACATACAACAAACATGCATACACACTCACACAGTGATTACATTTTTTTTTTTTTTACTACACACCTTGCTCTTCTGTGTCTCCATATATTTGTACAAGCTGATGCCTCGGCCTGGAATGTTCTCTCCTCTGCTTGAAGAAACCAGGCCCTTATAGTCATGCACTCAAGGCTCAGATCAAACAATGTCTCTTCTACGGTGTCTCCGCTTCTGCAGCCAACTGGATCATCCCGGTGCCACCAAAGCACTTTGTCCCTGTCTCCGTTGCTGCACTTATGACACTGGATGAGGGTTTGGTCTTTGGCTCATCCAGAGCAGAGCTTCAGGCAGCCTGGTGCGTGGGGTTGAGCACCTCTCCAGAGAGCCTGTCTCCCCAGGTTTTGCTGCCTGTCTTCCTCCCTGTAACCGAGCTCTTCAGCAGAGAGGATCTCGGCTCTAGCTACAAGTCAAGAGCAGTTGTGCAGGCCTTTAAATGATCCAGGTGTCTGAACCTCATCTTAACTGAGTGGGTATCAGCTGGAGCTTGGGTTTCTGTGCTCCCTCAACATTTCTCAAGAATTCACACAGTTACATATGTGTGTATATATGTGCCCATGTATGCCTCTATCCACCATCTACCCATCCATCCACGCATCCATCCATGCATGCATGCATCCATCCATCATCTGTCTCTCCAAACATCTGCCAGGGTTGTCAAGCAGTGCCCTAGAAAACAGATACTGTTTGTGTTATTTATTTTTATTTTGTTTCCTCAATACCTAACTTAGTACCTGTCAAGTAACAAAACTTAAAAAAATTTCACAAATAAATGTCTGGATGTGTGAAAGGCCCTGCCATTTCCCCTGGGACAGACTCTGTCTGTGTCCCACCCCAGCCCTGCAGGTGCTCTGTCCTGAAGCCCCTGCCCTACTCACCTTGGATGACGAGAAGGAGCAGAATCCGGAGCAGCCTCATGTCCTGCCTGCCTGGGTTGTCTCCCTGGTGCTCAGCTAATGCCCCCTGCCCTCTGGGACTGGAACTGAGCTCAGAGGCAACCTACCTTGTACTTCTCTAAGTTAATCTTTTATAGTTTCTCTCATCTATGTTTTATTTTTTCTCTTCAGTTACTTCCTAATTTCATTAATTACGAGAAGAGGAGTGCCGTCTTTTGGGAGCGTATAGCTGATGTGATGAGGTGTCCCCTCTCTTTACTCTGGTTCTTCACCTCAGCATCTCCTGGAATCTGGCCCTGATGGCCTTCTCTCCGGGGAGGGCCCCTGCTCCCCTCTCTAGCACCACCTCCAGTCTCTGCACACCTACTTCCTGCCACCTCCATCCCCCAACTCAGTTCTGGACCTCCACTGGCTACTGGAACCTTTGTAGAGCTGTCTACCCTGTGAGCTCAGATGTGCTCAAAATGCAATTTCTGGTAATCTCCATTCCTCAAGTCAATCTGTCCCAACATCTGGTCCATGGGCCCAGGGCCACCCTCTCCACCAGCGCATACCAGACTAGCCTTCCTAAGATAAAGCCCATGGGGCCTTCTTCCTGCCACCTACCACTTCAGAAGGCCTTGTTGGGATAGTGGGGTAGGAGGTGGAGCGGCCAAGGGCTTTGCCAGCAGGAGGAGGAGAAGGTGCTGTGGGCCAGTCCCCAGAGTTCCTGTCCCCTTCAAGGTCCTTCTAGCTGCACCAAGAATCAAATTGACATGAGACAGATGAACAGGAGAAACTCAAAGTTAATAGCATACATGCAGGGAATCCACATAGACATGGCAGTCAGGCATAATGGGCTCTGAATGTCATCCTGAATTAAGAGAAGAGGGTGGGGAGTTCGAGACTTCAAAGGAAAGGAATACAATTTATCCCTGGTGGGATGCCTGGGTGGCTCAGCAGTTGAGTATGTGCCTTCAGCTCAGGCGATTCCGGGTCTGAGGATCGAGTCCTGCATCTGGCTCTCTGTGAGGAGCCCGCTTCTCCCTCTGCCTGTGTCTCTGCCTCTATCTGTGTGTCTCTCATGAATAAATGATAAAAAAAATCTTTTTAAAAATTTATCCCTGGCAATGACTCTTATTCTGCAAAGACCCTGCAACTGAGAATCCTCTATGTAGTTAAGGGAGGGGCAAGGGTTTCTCTGGAGCTGGCGGTGTCTTTGAAGGCCTTCAACTCAGAGTAATCTTCATGCAAAAGTGGCCCATTAGGGGGCCGCCTGCCTTCAGCCCCTGGACCTGTTTGTGTTCACGTGTGAGGGCTGAGCCTTCTGCGATTGAGGGTCTTAGCGAACCCTAGGTTTCCCACCTGAGACAAAGAATTTATGAAAGAGGGTGGGCAGGACATCCACCTCCCTTCAAACTTTTCCCTCCCACCCTTTCTCAGGTTCTACTGTGGTGTAATTTGGTAAAATAAACCGCACCCACTTAAAGCGCACAGTTTGAAACGTTTATCTTCTTGTCTTTAGTACTTCTCAAATTTTACACACGGTACGATTTTGAGGTGGATTTCAGTTCTACGTGTTGAACACACACACCGCAAACATTGCAAAGCAATGCTATCCCCTCGCCAGAAGGGTCTGTAACTAGGACTTCCGTTTCTCTGATGTCAGGCAGTCCAGCTGCTGAGGTTGGGACTTCAGGTGCTGAGGTGGCTTCCCTGGGCTGTGCTGCCACGTGCGCTGGCTCAGCTTTCTGGAGCCCTGCAGGTGCTCCTCCGAAGTGCCGTGCGTGCGCCCTCCAGGGGTCGGCCTGTGACTGGCGGCGGTCTTCCTCCAAAGCTCTCTAAGTGGGTGCTCCCTCAGGGGCTCTGGTCAGGTGCGCACAGCTGGGGTGTGAGTCTCGGTGGTCTAGGGTGCGTTTCTCCAGGGGCTTCCGCTTGTCCGTCCCCCCAAACATCGCCTCCCAGCTTTCAGAGCCTCCACCCCTTCCCTTCCTGGTCCTTTGGCTGGGAAGCTTTGCAAGCTGAAGCTTTTCTCTCCCCAGTCTGCCATTTATTTCCTGTGGTTGGGTTTGTTTCCAGGGCCAAGCAGAGAGAGGACAAAGAGAGAGAGAAGATGCAGTGATAGTCATCCGTTCCCCCGCCCACCTAACTCCCGAGGTCTGGGAACCCTGGAGGTTCCCCCAGGTCTGGGACCAGCTCTGGGACCCTAGCTCTTTAGGGCAGCAAGGACTCTCCTGAGTTGCCTGGCGGCTGCAGGTAAAAATGCAACTTCTGTCCAGAGGCTTGTGGAGACCTGGTGGGAGGGAAAGAAAACACAACCAATAAAAGTCCTGGAATCGGACCTCCCTCTTCCCTGAGGTCATCTTTTCTCTGTGCATCCTGAGCTCTTAGGGTCCCGGCTGAGCATATACTTTCAGGATATGAGCTGCATGGTTCACGCTCAGGCAGGAGGATAAGAAAGGAAACATAAACAGAGAACTCACAGCAGCGTTGCTCCTATACTTGGTCTGGTTCCTTTCTCCAGTCTCCTGCTGAGGTTCATTTTGCCGACTGCTCAGATGGTTGCTCCATGTACCCTGTCTGGGTTCTTAGCTGTAGTCGGGGGAGAGGTCTGTGGTGTGTGACACTCATCTCACCCGAACTGGAAGCCTGCAGCACAGATTTGCAAGAGCAGATCTGGGAACTGGGACAATGGCCAACAATACAGAAATAGTTACTTATGCTACATTCACATAATGAAACACCAAGGCTGCTAGTTAAAGGATTAAGTGAGCACAGGTGTAATAGCTTGGAGAGAATTCACAGTAAAATTTAAATCCTTGGTATTGGAGTATAAAATACACACAGAAAGTGCACACATCAGAAGTGCACAGCTCAATACATTTGCATAAAGAAAACACACCTATGAACCAGCACCTAGATCAAGAAAGAAACATTCCCATCCTCAGGGAGATTCTCTAACTTCATAAAATATGTGGGGAATCCAAGGCAGCTAGAGAGGATGCTGGGGGCCACCTTCAGTCCTCTTCATTCTGGAACGTAGAAGACCTTTCTTTCCTCTACCAAGAAGGCACAGGCTGTAGGCCTAGAAAGCATGGGAGGCTCAAAGAACTTGGCACACTGCGATACCCCTGTTTCACACTCTGCGTTGTCCCCACATACTCAGAGCCCCAGTCAGCTATGTTCTGGCTCATTCTCCATCACGTTCAGGCGACCAACAATGATCAGTCATTTGAGGCATGGGGGGAGGACCAGACCAGAGCAGACCAAACCAACACATGACCACAGAGTGAGGAGAGTTTCAAAAATTTCAGCAAGCAGAGAACAAAAAAAAAGGAGTTCTTGAGATGAAAATATAATTCCTAAACTAAATATTTCATGCAAATATTGGAAGAAAAGTAAAAACACAAAACCAAACCAAATCTTCTCAAGAGGTAGAACTAACCTCACACATGTAGATAACATAAAAGAAAAAAGGAGACAAAAAAAGGAGCTACTCAGGGGTGCTTGGGTGGCTCAGGTAATGATCCCGGGGTCCTGGGACAAACGCCTGCATTGGGCTCCCTGCTCGGCAGGGAGTCTACTTCTCCCTCTCCCTCTGCACCCCCCCCCCCGCTTGTTTTCTCTCTTTCTCTGTCAAATAAATAAAATGTTTTTTAAAAAGAGAATTGAGGGATGTCTGGGTCATTCAGCAGTGAGCGTCTGCATTCGGCTCAGGGGGTAATCCCAGGGTCTTGGGATCGAGTCCTGCATTGGGCTCTCCACGGAAAGCCTGCTTCTCCCTCCACCTGTGTCTCTGCCTCTCTCTCTGTGTCTCTCATGAATAAATAAATAAAATCTTAAAAAGAGAGAGAGAGAGAGAATTGACTCAGGGAGGAGAGGGAAAGGGAACAGAGGACAGAGGAGGAGAGGACATGTGAAGGAAGAGGGGAGCCCTGTGGGAACGTCACTTACGAGGGCATTTGCATAAGTGGTTTAGGGCTGGGAAATGGGGTTTGTCCACAGCCAGGGGAAATACACCAACACATGGCAAAGGAAGCATGGAGGGCACAATGAAGCTGATGGGAAATGGTCGCTTTTCCTTCCTTAAAATCTCCCCAAGGTACCTCTGCCCCCAGAGGGACTCAGGACCTCAAGGAGAAGCCTGAGTGGGTCAGGCTCAGGGCTGGCCCAGGATCCAGGGCAGGAGGGGTGGTCTGGGGTACACTGGGGTGAGCTGCCTGAAAAGAGGGTTAAGATGGGGCTGTTTGTCCAGCAAGGCTGGATGTGAACCCTGAGCACCGCATTCCTCCCCATGCGCAAACCCAATGTGTCTTCATTACTTCCTTGGACCAACACTCTGAGGGTCTAGTGTCTCTGCCTTGCAGCACTGTGTGCCTTGGTTTGCTGGCAGCAGGCTTCCCAGCTCCCCAGGCACACTGGCAAGTAGCACTCTGGCCAGTGTGACACTTTGCTTCCCCAAAGCATCAAAGACACATAATCACATCAGCCACAGGCTCCCAAGGATGGCACTGCCTTTCTCCTAATTGTTGAAATTAGGAACTAACTGAAGAAAAACTTAAGGGAAGTAGATGAGAGGAAGAAAAGACTAATTTAGAAAAACAGAATGCATTTTGCCTCTGAGCTCAGTTCCAGTCCCTGGAGAGCCGTGGGCATTAGCTGAGCACTGGGGACACAAGCTAGGCAAACAGGACATGTGGCTGTTCCCAGTTCTCCTACTTTTCCTTGTCCAAGGTGAGTTGGGCAGGGGCTTCAGGACAGAGCACCTTCAGGGCTGGGGTAAGACACAAACAGGGTCTGTCCCAGGGGAAATGGCAGACCTTTCACTCATCCAGACACTTCTATAAAAAAAAAATTTAATTATTGTTAACTGGCAGGTACTAAGTTAGGTGTTGAGGAAAGAAAATAAAAATGAATGACACAAACAGTGTCCAGTTTCTGGTGCTCTATTCATCAGCCCTGGCTGATTAATCACTAGACAGATGATGGATGGATGCAGGGATGGCTGGATGGCTGGATGGGTAGATGATAGGCAGGTGCATACAGGCACACATATATACACACATACACACATACACAAATGCATGAATTCCTAAGAAAATTTGAAGGAAACCAGAAGCTCAAGTTCCAGCTGATACCCACTCAGTTAAGATGAGGTTCAGACATCTGGATCATTTAAAAGCCTGCACAACTGCTCTTGACTTGTAGCTAGAGCCGAGATCCTCTCTGCTGAAGAGCTCGGTTACAGGGAGGAAGACAGGTAGCAAAACCTGGGGTGATAGGATCTCTGGAGAGGTGCTCAACCCCACACACC
The DNA here is from genome assembly GCF_011100685.1 of Canis lupus familiaris. Taxonomy (NCBI): domain Eukaryota; kingdom Metazoa; phylum Chordata; class Mammalia; order Carnivora; family Canidae; genus Canis; species Canis lupus. The sequence continues at coordinate 6,757,319 of NC_049230.1, forward strand.
AGGCTGCCTGAAGCTCTGCTCTGGATGAGCCAAAGACCAAACCCTCATCCAGTGTCATAAGTGCAGCAACAGAGACAGGGACAAAGTGCTTTGATGGCACTGGGATGATCCAGTTGGCTGCAGAAGCGGAGACACCGTAGAAGAGACATTGTTTGATCTGAGCCTTGTGGGATGACTATAAGGGCCTGGTTTCTTCAAGCAGAGGAGAGAACATTCCAGGCGAGGCATCAGCTTGTGCAGAGGTATGGAGACAGAGAAGGGCAAAATGTGTAGGTAAAATAACAAGCAATCACCTGTGTGTATGTGCACATGTTTGTTGTGTGAATATGTATGTTTAGTTCTGTGCCGCACATGGATTCAGGGAGTGAGGTATTTTAGGTGAGTGGGGGTTAGTGTGTCGTGGATGAGTGGGGAGGGGACCCCATTGTCTCACCAGCTCTGGGATTCAGAAATACACCTGAGGCAGTGCCAGACATCCCAGCAGTGCTCAGGATAGCCCCGGGCTCAAGGGAGGAAATGAGTGTTGGGTTTCTGTTTTTTAGTCCAGTTCTCCATCAATGAGGAAAATTTAATGAGAGGCACAGAGGGGAAAGCACTGGTGGTGTACTGCAAGTACCCCTCAGGATTGGAATCCAATGTGAAGTTGTGGTGCCGCGGAAAGAACTGGGAATCATGCAGAACCCTTGTAAAAACCACTGGGTCAGAGCAACTGGTGAGGAAGGGTCGAATGTCCATCCAGGATGATCACAGCCAACGCACAATCACCATGACCATGGAGGAGCTGCAGAGGGATGACGCAGACACCTACTGGTGTGGGATTGAGAACACAGACGAAACAATAAGTTACCAATTAACTGTGATTGCCAAACCAGGTAGGTATTAATCCCCTCCTGTGCTCTGGGGCCCTGGTACCCAGTTGAGAAGGAGTCAGGAGTGTTCCTCTCTCTTCCCTGATGGATGGAGAGGAGTCTCTAAACTTGCCTGAGTTTGTGTGTGTCGTGTGTGTGTGTGTGTGTGCGCGCGCACTTGAGCGAGTGTGTATGAGGGGGCACTATGAGTCTAGGAAAGATGGATGAAAGAGCGAGCCCTCACATCTCTGCACATCTCCATCTGCTCTCCTAGAGGGAGCATTGAAGGACAGACTCGGCTAAGACAGGCTTGTCCAAGGAAGGCAGCTTCTCCTTTCCTGGTCACATCCAACCTCAGCCCAGCCCCAGGCTGAGCGGGGCCTTGTGAGGCAGACAGGGAGGAGTGGGGTACTAGAAAGCCATGATCCTCCATCTCTTAGATGCTCTTACGGCTGCTGTCCTGTCCTCCAGGACAACATCAAGCCTTTCTGGGCACGTGTTTCTCTGCACAGTGCAGTGCCTGAGTCTATTGCCCACAGAGATCAAGTGATGGTCCCAGTTTCAGCCCATGGACCAAAGAGACCTTCTATGGGACCCAGAGACCCCAATTCCTGCCAATGCCTTCCTGGACCTCTGATGCCCACGTGTCCCTGCTCTTTCTGTAGTTTGGGGCCAGGACTCATAGCAGCTCTTCCTACCCCCTGTTCCAAACCTAGTCTGAGAGGGAAGACGCCCAGCACAGTGGGGGAGCTGTGGCTGATTCCTGAAGAAGGCTTCTTCATCAAAGGGCTGTTTAAATCCATCCAATAATTTTGTCTGCGTCTATGAGATGATCATATGATTTTCCCCTTAACTCTGTTAATGTAGAATATTATACTGATTTTCTCACGTTCAAACAATTTTGCATTCTTGGGATAAACCCAACTTGGTGATGATGTATTTTCTTGCCTTTATATCCTTGGATCCAGCTTGCTGATTTTTTGTAGCATACTTTGGCATTTATGTTCATGGATGATTTTTGCCTATAGAATTTCTTTTTTGCACTGCCCCCCTGTCAGGTTTGGACATCAAGAGTATGCTAGTCTCATTAAATGGATTTGGGATTGCATCTCCTTTTCCTATGTCCTGGAATTTTTTGTGTAAGATAGACATTCTTTCTTTCTTAAATGTTCAGCAGGTATCTCTGTTAAAGTTCTATGGGTCTGGAGGTTTCTCTTGGAGAGGTTTTATTTTATTAATCAATTCATTCATTCATTTACCTTAAGTAAGCTCTACACTCAACGAGGGCTGGAACTCTTAATCCTAAGATCAAGAGTCTCGTGCTCTGCTGACTGAGCCAGCCAGGCACCCATTGGAGGGGTTTTTTTTTTTTTTTTTGGAGGGGTTTTTAATAATGGATTTGATTCTTATAAATATGTAAAGATGATTTTAAAATGTGAGATGATTCAAGTAGTCTATTTCTTTTTGTGCTAATTTTAGCACATTTATCATTTTTGCCAGAAATTTGTTTATTACATCTAAAGTTTCAAATTTATTGGCATAAACTTATTTAGCTATCCTTTTATTATTCTATCCTCTTCTTAGCTAACCTTCTTTTAATATGCTCCAGTATTGTGTGATTCCTGATATTGATTATTCAGATCACTCCTTTCAAATTATAAGTACTTTGCTAGGGCTTTGTTTTGTTTAAAAAACAATAGTACACTTTTTTGGTCTTCTCTATTTTATATTTCTTTTCTACTTCATTAATTTTTTTTCTTTTCTTTGTTCTTTCCTCTCTTCTACTTTCATCTGCAAGTGACTGTGCAGTGTCACTATGGTCCACAGTGGGAGACCTTCGTGAAGTCATGGTGTCAAGATGCTGGTTTGAATAGTTGCAACATCCTTGTTGAAACCACTAGACCACAGTTGAAGAACATTGTGTCATTCAACCAGGAAAAGCACAACTTCTCCATGACCATCTTGCGCGAGTATAAGAACTTATGAGAAAAATTAGCTGTTATTTTTCTGAAGTACTGCCCAGGTACTTCACAGTATGGCAGTCTTGCTCACGCTGCAAATCTGAAATGTTAGGTAAGGACCCAAGCTTAGAATTCCTTCATTATTTCCCGCTTTGCTCTTCCTGGGGCATGTTTCAAAATAACCACTTGAAGTTGAGCCCATGAAAAATTAGTGACGTCTGTTCCAACCATTCCAACCACCCTGTAAGTAACAAGTACTACCACCCTTCTCTTGGTCTCCTGTTTTCTCCTGGTCTGGGATGGAGCACTGCCCTTCCTCAGGCTTATTGGGTGCCTCTCCCCTAGATCTGTAAACAACAAACTTTGTGATTCTCTTTCCTTTGTGCGGGTGTATTGGAACTGTGCCTTCCATTAAAATGACCCTGGATGTTTAATGGTTCAGAGTGGGACCTTAGCTATTTAGGGAGCTACTTGCCTCCTCATTCAGCAGGCTGTGATGTGCATATTCTTAATTCAGCACACCAGCTCCAGCTTCTCAATACACAATGGAGGAACTCAGGCAAGTGAATGCAGACACATCCTTGTGTGGAATTAGGAGACCAGAGCTGGTCGTGGGTCCCAGTTAACCTGACCATTGACCCAGGGAAGCACTCTTCTCTTATGTACCATGTGGCATCTCCTCAGCAAGAGGGAGATAGTAAAAAACTGGGGAGATATACCAACTTTTATATTTATTTACAGATTTTTAGAGAGAGAAATTTTTAAAGTTTGCAAATTGTAGAGTAAAAAAATGTGTTCTGAATTCTACCCCAGGCCCCTACACAAAGGTAAGAACTGTAACCTCTGTGTGTGTGTGTGTGGGTGTGTGGGTGTGTCCTTTGGAGAAATTCTGTGCACCTGAAGTAGATATATGTGAATATATTTCCTTCCTCAATGAAAAATGTCACATATTGTTTTATAGCTTGCCTATTTTTACTGAATGTATTTTGAAAATCATTCATGTTAGTATCTATAGTATTTTGTTTTTAATGGTTTCACAACATATTGACATATCATGATTTGTTCAAATTTTTCACTCCTGATTGGTATGTCAGTTGTTTGGGTTTTTTTTGCAACTACATGCAGCTGTGTAACAAATCTGTTGTGTTTGTAGCTTGATACCCATTTATGGCTACACCTGTCTGGTACATCACTATAAAAAAATAGCTGTGTCACTGATCAGTGCACTGTTCCAGTTTTGATGGATATTATCAAAGAGGTTGTAAACATTTCTACCCTTGTCTGAATGTGTTAATAAACAGTCAGCCCTCAAACCCAGCATTGGATGTTGTCAATTTTTTGTCTTTACACTCTGATTGGCACACTTGACATGTTGACTGCACATGGCCTGGGCCCCCAGGAAGAGAAGAATGCTGTAGGGGATGAGGGTGAAGGACAGTTGGCAGAAGGAGTAGTGATAGTCACCAAGCAAAAAGCCACCAGTTAGGTGATGCTGGGTGGGCTGAGAACCAACAGGACACCCGTCCTCGGGGTTGGGGGTGAGATTCCAGGCCTAAGCCTGCTCCAGCTTGCAGAGCCTCCTAGCTACCTCTCTCCCCACACTAGTCTTTGGCAAATACCAACTTTTATTCAAAAGGGGAGTAGCACCTTCAAAAGCTTGCAGGTAAAAAAAAAAAAAAAAAGAATACTAGCATAAAGCAAATAAAGAGCATACCCCATGAGAGGAAATGTCTAAAGAACCATAGAAAAATCAGCTAATATGAATAGTTCTAGTCAATCTCAAGGAAATGATAGACAATGGGATGAATCTCTAGAAATGTAAAGACAGAGCAGTACAAAATAGAGAAATGAGAAGCAAGCAGGCTGACCTGAGAAAGACAAGGAGCAGAGGAGAAAGATACATCGTTGCCAGGAAGAAACAGTGAAGGGAATGAACCCAAAACCCAATGATAAATGTGCCTGCAAATGCACCTACATGGTTTCTTTTGGAAATTTCATGAAGAGACGTTTAAATAAACGGAATATACAAAGTGTGGAGAGGCAGATGTAGGTACAGGACACAAAGAGGTGATGGCACAAATGTTTGCTGGCTATTTCCTTAGAGGAGAAAAGAGAAGCCAAAAGTAAAACACAACTGAATTGGATTAGAAACTAGAGATAAGGAGATCTTTCAGGCTGAAATTGAGAGTTTACATAGTGAAAGGACTGTACAGATGATCCACACCCAGGATATTATGAAGTTACAGAACCTCTTGGATAAAGACAGAATCGAATGGCTGGTATCAGGAATAATGACCCAATCAGAAGATCATACCAGAAGGAGCATGTTGTGTGAGACAGAAGTAGGCTAGCCTCAGACGTGATAACCACACCCCATCCCAGAAGACGGTGAAGGAAAATCTACATGATCTACGGAATTGCTGAGCAATTCTCATCTAGGAGCAAATGAGAGAATACTCTGGGAATATTCTGACAACAAACAGTCTCAGGCATGCAAGGTCTTATGAAATACAGCACCCCATGAGCCTTTTAAAAATAGAAAATCCACATCATGATAAAATTTTGTCAACAGAGGGAAGTTAAATAGTGAAAAAAGAGAAGCTGTGGTCAGCAATTAATATATTTCAAATTAGAAAAACCCCTAAGGAAACACTGGGAGCCTTTCCCCTAAGATCAGGAACATGACAGGGATGTCCACTCTCACCATTGCTATTCAACATGGTACTAGAAGTCCTAGCCTCAGCAATCAGGCAACAAAAAGAAATAAAAGGCATTCAAATTGGCAAAGAAGTCAAACTCTTCCTCTTTGCAGATGACATGATACTGTACATAGGAAACCTAAAAAACTCCACCCCAAGATTGCTAGAACTCATACAGCAATGCAGTGTGGCAGGATACAAAATCAATGCCCAGAAATCAGTGGCATTTCTATACACAAACAATGAGACTGAAGAAAGAGAAATTAAGGAGTTAATCCCATTTACAATTTCACCCAAAAGCATAAGATACCTAGGAATAAACCTAACCAAAGAGGTAAAGGATCTATACCCTAAAAACTACAGAACACTTCTGAAAGAAATTGAAGAAGACACAAGGAGATGGAAAAATATTCCATGCTCATGGATTGGAAGAATTAATATTGTGAAAATGTCAATGCTACCCAGGGCAATTTACACGTTTAATGCAATCCATATCAAAATACCATGGACTTTCTTCAAAGAGTTAGAACAAATAATCTTAAGATTTGTGTGGAATCAGAAAAGATGCTGCATAGCCAGGGAAATATTGAAAAAGAAAACCAGAGCCAGGGGCATCACAATGCCGATTTCAGGTTGTACTACAAAGCTGTGATCATCAAGACAGTGTGGTACTGGCACAACAGACACATAGATCAATGGAACAGAATAGGGAACCCAGAAATGGGCCCTCAACTCTATGGACAACTAATAGTTGACAAAGCAGGAAGGACTATCCACTGGAAAAAGGACAGTCTCTTCAATAAATGGTGCTGGGAAAATTGGACAGCCACGTGCAGGAGAATGAAACTAGACCACTCTCTTTCACCATACACAAAGATAAACTCAAAATGGATGAAAGATCTAAATGTGAGAGAAGAATCCATCAAAATCCTAGAGGAGAACACAGGCAACACCCTTTTTAAAAATTTATTTATTTATTTATTTATTTATTTATTTATTTATTTATTTATTTTTGGCAACACCCTTTTCGAACTTGGCCACAGCAACTTCTTGCAAGATACATCCATGAAGGCAAGGGAAACAAAACCAAAAATGAATTGTTGGGACTTAATCAAGATAAAAAACTTCTGCATAGCAAAAGAAACAGTCAACAAAACTAAAAGACAACCTACAGAATGGGAGAGAAGATATGTGCAAATCACATGTCAGATAAAGGGCTAGTATCCAAGATCTATCAAGAACTTATTAAACTCAACAGCAAAGAAACAAACAATCCAATCACGAAATGGGCAAAAGACATGAACAGAAATCTCACAGAGGAAGACATAGACATGGCCAACATGCATATGAGAAAATGCTCTGCATCACTTGCCATCAGGGAAATACAAATCAAAACCACAATGAGATACCACCTCACACCAGTGAGAATGGGGAAAATTAACAAGACAGAAAACAACACATGTTGGAGAGGATGTGGAGAAAGGGGAACCCTCTTACACTGTTGGTGGGAATGGGAACTGGTGCAGCCACTCTGGAAAACTGTGTGGAGGTCCCTAAAAGAGTTAGAAATAGACCTGCCCTAGGACCTAGCAATTGCACCGCTGGGGATTTACCTCAAAGATACAGATTCAGTGAAATGCTGGGATACCTGCACCCCGATGTTTCTAGCAGCAATGTCCACAATAGCCAAACTGTGGAAGGAGCCTCGATGTCCTTCGAAAGACGAATGGATGAAGAAGCTGTTGTCTATGTATACAATGGAATATTCCTCAGCCATTAGAAACGACAAATACCCACCATTTGCTTCTACATGGATGGAACTGGAGAGTATTATACTCAGTGAAATAAGTCAATCAGAGGACAAACTTATGGTCTCAGCTATTTGGGGAATATTAAAAATAGTGAAAGGGAATAAAGGAGAAAGGAGAGAAAAAGAGTGAGAAATATCAGTGAGGGAGACAGAACATGAGAGACTCTTAACTCTGAGAAATGAACAAGGGGTGGTGGAAAGGGAGGTGGGCCGGGGGATGGGGTGACTGGGTGACGGGCACTAAGGGGGGCACTTGACGGGATGAGCACTGGGTGTTATGCTATATGTTGGCAAATTGAACTCCAATAAAGAAATATACAAAAAAAAAGGAACAACCCCTAAGCAATGATGGGAAATATTACAGAAGAGAGTATAAATATCGCAGGTGCAAAGAACACTATGCTGACAAAATCAAGACTGGGAAGAGAAAGGAGGGCAAAAGGTGAGATGCAAAATCTTTATCTTTTAGGGCATCGAGTCAATGGATAATTTAAATGTGTTATGAAACATAAGATGATAATATAGGGGCTTGGTGTCCAGGCAAAGTGTGGAGGGAGTCTCAGTGAGGGATAACTGGGCGTGGGGGTCAGAGTCCAAGCAGGGTGAGAAAGCCCTCGCCTCCAAGGCTCAGTCCACGCTGGGGTGGCAGGACCCAAGAAGGTTTGGAAGGGAATCCACATGGGAGATGGCTCAGGCCCCCCTCAGAAGGGCTTGATTTAGTGCTCCTTTGTCAACATCTGGAAATCATTGGTAATTCTGGGACAAAGGCATTTTCATTTTGTACTGGACCCTGCAAATAGCTGGTCTTGTCCAGAGAAGGCTTTGTCATGCCTGTTCTGCCCAGGACCGTTCATGCCAGCCACGCCAGCCACAGGACATTTGCTATTCAGAGATGGGAGGCAGGGTGGAGGCTTGCTGGGAAAATCTAGCTGGAAGTCAGCTGTGACCACTCAGCTGCATGGCAGATGGGTGTGTCAGCTGCGGGTGAAGTTACAGTGAGGGCATCCTCTTCATAGGAAACAGAAAAAAGAACTGTGCATTGAGATGTGTTTCTGAGGATGAACTTTAGCAAATCCTCAGTGAACCACATGATGCCCTGAGCCCCTCACTTCCCCCATTTTCTGAGCAACTCTGAGAACAGAACCAAGAGGCTGAAGAAGGAAGCAGAGAAATGCCAAGAAAAGCAGAGGAGGGAGACAGGCTGAGCGGCCCCTGGGTGAGGAGTGTTCCAGCTGCAGCTGGAGAGACAGCAGAGGGACGGGACCATGTGGCTGCCATCAGCTCTGCTGCTCCTCTGCGTCCCAGGTGAGCGGGGCTGGGCAGGTCAGGGTGACAATGGTGTGGGGCAAGGCTGGTGATGGGAAGGGAAGAGATGAGGATACAAGCGAAGAGGGGAGGAGGTGAGCATGGAGAATCCTTGCCCAGACGAACAGGAGGAGGAGTTAATGGTAAGATGCTTCCCACAGGGGAGTGCGTTCTGAGCCCTACAGAACTCGACCACTTGGAATCATCATGGCCACCGTTTTTGAAACTCAGGAATACTGTCTTATGCACCAGCATAACCAGGGGGAGGGGGGCAGACAGCTGATCCTAATTGGGGTAACCACTGTACTACCTGGCTTTCCCTGTAATCTAATCCAATTCTTATCACAATCTTATGAAAACAAGAGACCAAGATGCAGAGAGATGCAAATTCTTTACCGTAGATCAGTTCATAAAAGGCAGCCAAGGTTCAAGGAGAAATATGTTTATTTCCAAGGTCATTGCTCTTCTTCTAATACTTCTTCCCAAGGTCATCACTTTTTATTATTATTTTTTTAATAATACAATGGTCACTTACTAGAGAAGCCTCCTTGTGAATAAACATTTATATGTCCCAGGGGCTGACAACCACCCTGCCTCCATGGGGGCCCTTTGCCTCTGACAGGTCTAGGATGGCCCCAGGGGCCCTGTACTCCAAGTCCTTGTACACAGTGACAGTGACACTGCTGGAGACTTGTGGTCAGTCCTAGTCTGAGAATTCCCATAAACACGGCTTCTCTCTTTTTGGTTTTGGAACACTGGAGGGAAAATGATTTATTATAAAAGGGGGAAAAAATCAAGACAACTCACCAATTTGCTCTGGTCCAATAAAAGCACAAATGTAGCGATTAGAATATAAAGTAAGCTGATGTCAGAGCCAACCTTCAGAGCCCAAGCAGGAAAAAATAATTTCCCTCACCCCCAGCTACATTAATCAAGGTGCACCAAAACCCTTAAAATATCACTTCCAAAGAAGGACACTAAAATTCAGAACATAAAGATACTCTGCATGATAAAGATGACTGAATAGACAAACACATTAGACCTTTAAAGGTTGAGCAACTTGAAAGAAGAGGCCAGGTGGGAACCCTGCCCTGAAGGTCCCCATACCCCCACTCAGGTGCCTCCACAGCCTGAGCCTGGGGCCGCAGCAATTGCCCAGGGAAGGTTCAGTGTTGTCACCCCCACTCATCCCAGCCCCCAGCCTGGGTCTGGAGGGCCTCACCCTGGGGCATTTTGCCTCCTTGAGTGTAGTTCCTCAACCTCCCAACTGTTGACATTGGGGCTGGATCATTCTGTGTCAAGGGGCTCCCTTGTGCCCTGTAGCATGTTTAGCATCAACACCCATTGGATGCCAGGAGCAACTCCCCACCTCAAGACAACCAAAAATGTCTTAAAACATTGCCAAATGTTTCCTGGTGGGCAACATCACCCCTGGTTGAGAGCCACTGCTTTGTATATTATTGGTGGGAGAGGTAGACATCCTTGTGATGGAGAATATCGATCAGTGGGCCACTTGAGCTTGCTTGCTGGGAAATGCATTGAGAAAATGCAAGGTATTTAAAATGAAGAAGCAAAAAAAAAAAAAAATACAGAGTTTCTTCTAGTTGTAGAACAAAAATAGCAAAAGCTTCAGTATCTATGGATGAAGATCCATATACTGCCTGGATAGGTGGATGGAAGGAGAGAGGAACGGATGGATGGGTGGACAGACAAATGGAGGATAGGTTGGTAGAGTCCATGCACAATTCTTTTTCAGAAGTTTGCTCTTTTGCTCAAATTGTTTCCGAGTATCCATTTGCCCTCGGGGTTACCATCCTTCCTTGTTAAGAGCAGGTCAGACAAGAGCATGTCTTGGAGTAATAAGGACCCCTCAGGTGTCAGACCAGCATGGCTCCCCAGGCCAGAGTTTAGGGGACTAGGTCCTGATTATTTAAAACTGGAGCTTCCAGGGTGACTGGAGGAGGGAGGACAATGCTAAAACTTTGGAGATGACAGGAGAACTAGAGATGAGGCCTAGGGCAAGCCATGGTCCCTAAAGATGTTAAGTGATGGCAAGTGTTGCCACAGGATTCCGTCTCGGGAGGGAAATCCAAGTGTGGATGCCCTTAATCAAACCACAACGAACCCCTTCCTGATGGTTTCTTTTGTACCTCCTGGCCGATACCCAGGAGGGTGACCCAGACCTCTGAGCAGGTGGTTCCACCTATACAAGTGGGGGTTTATAAGCTTGGGGGCTACAGATAATCATTTGCGGAGGGGATGTAGCCAGAAGCTGAAGCCTTCATCTAGATTTCAGCACTTCATTTAGACTTCCTTGGTTCCCATGCTTGTTTCCTGTTTCCTGTTCCAACTGTCCATCCATACCTCCATCCATCCATCCATCCATCCATCCATCCATCCAGAGTATACTCAGTGGTGTTACTTAGTTCTTGATGATTGATGGGCACAGCTGTTTCCTCTCAGAACTGACACATCTTAAGACCCAGAACCTGTCTGAGGCCACCCAAAATCATCCTCTCCCCCCACATTCTGAGTTGGTTGAGCCCACATAGGCTGAGCATGACCTCTTGAGTCTCAGAATCCTATACCAGGCATCTCCTCAGGTCTTCCCCTTGTGTCTGCCAACACCCCATACATTCCTGGTTCCTGAATCCTCCATCCTTCAGCCTCAGGGTAACTTCTGGGTTCCCCTGGTTTCAGGACCAGGGGACCTGACTTCCCCAAGGTCCTTCCAGCTCATTCTCTTCAGGTGAAGAAAATATTGATGGTATCTTTCAGGCTGTTCATCTCTGAGTGGTCCCAGCACTGCGATGGGCACCATTGGGGGATCCCTGAGCGTGCAGTGTCGGTATGAGGAGAAATACAAGACATTTACTAAATACTGGTGCCGACAACCATGCTTGTTCCTTTGGAACCAGATTGTGGCCACCAGAGAGTCTGAGGAAGAAGTGAGGAGTGACCATGTGTCCATCGTGGACCATTCTGGGGACCTCACCTTCACTGTGACCTTGGAGAACCTCACTGCAGATGATGCAGGAAAATATAGGTGTGGGATTGCGACAATATTGCATGAAGAGGGACTCCTTGGCTTCCTGCCTGACCTCTTTTTCCAAGTTCAAGTGTTTGTTTCCCCCAGGTAAGATCCTCCCTTCTTTTCTTGGCTACCACTGAAAAAGGGATCTGAGCTAATCCCTCAGAGCATTTGGGGAAATCTCAACTCAGAAGAAAAGAACCAAGCCTAGGGTTTGGGCCTCAGAGACTCAGGACCAAGTGTGCTGTGTAGGTGTGACTGTGTGGGAAATGTGGGTGATGGGAGTGTGTGTGAGTATGAAAGAGCATGTGTGTGCATGCATGTGTGAGACAGTATGTGTGGGAGCCCAGGAGGGTAGAGGAGGGTGTGAGTATGACAAGTACTGGGGCCCAGGGGGTGAGATGATTGGCCATGAGCTGAGCTTGGGGACGTCTCTCCTGGGGGTCGATATTGTTGAGCAGCTTAAACAGAAGAGTTGCTCCCATGATCATATTGAAGGTGAGTCAAGACTAATTTGAGAGAGGAGTGCTTATAAGGGAGCATTTCATCCTCAAAGTTGGGGCCAGCAGGAGCTGAGTTCCCATGAGTGTTGAGGGCTACAGATTCAGAAAGCTGTTTCTGGGAGCCAGAGTCTACTGGGTCCCCTCATCACTCTTCCTCTCCATTCCTTACCACCTCATCTTCATGAGTCTGCTGTGTCCTGACACTCAAGATTGAGTCTTGAGCTGAAGGACAGGAGTCTGTGGCCCTCAGTGCAGGGCTGTCAAGCTCTGATACCAACCAGCATTGAAGTTGATGTTGACTTGTGAGACCACAGGACCTGAGTACAATGGCTGGGGGAGAGGCAGACCCTGGGCCTTCCTGTCAAGGAGGAAACTCCTGTCAATCACCGTGTCCTTCCTACAGGTCCCTGCCTGGCAGTGTCCACTTCCTGCTCCTCATACTCGTGAAGGTGCCCCTGTTTCTGACTATGCTAAGTGCTGTCCTCTGGGTGAACAGGCCTCAGTGGGCAGTTTGTGGGAAACAGAGTCGACCTGATGAAGACAACAATATCTTGTCCTGAAGATACCGCCACTCAGACTAAAGAAGGAGGAACTTCTGGCCTCAAACCTTCTATTTCTTCTCACCTTATTGCCAAAAACTGGTATTAAAAAAAAAGTAATGAAATATATCACACACACAAGTGCAAATAATGTAGATGTGCATGGTTCTTGGCTGGGGTGAACAGGGGAAGCACTTCATAGGACTCCTTACTTGCTAGCAGAGACCACCAAGAACAGCCTGGTTGGCTAGAGGGGTGCAAGGTGAGGGACTGCTTTTCAGTGACCTTGCCCTCCTGAGAACCCGCAGTGCATCCTCTCAATTCAACATCCTGTCCTTTCTCCATCCATTCACCAAATATTCATGAAAAACCTATGGAGTGCCAGGCTTATTTCTAGGTGCTGGGGATAAAGCAGTCAACAAAACACAGCCTTTATATTCTAACGGGTGGTTTCAGGAAATAAAGAAACAAATATCAATTTATAAGGAGAATGATGAAGAAGAGTGGATGAAAGTCCATAAGATGGGGTGACAGAAGACAGGGATGGCCTGTTGGGTGAGAGTCTCAGACAGGGGAGGGAGGGAGCATGGAAGGTCTGAGCAAAGGCAAAGCTCAGGGCACTGGCGAATGCCCTGACCCAGACCAGTGGGGCAGGAATCTGGGGAGTCAGGTAGATGTTGATAGGGAAGGCAAGCTTTGAGGGGGCGGGTCTTCTGAGTGGTGGAGATCTCCAGGAGAGGAGCTCCATAGGATCAGATGTGAAGATGAATCAAGGCATTCACTTGAGGATTGGTTCATAAATGAGATTTGACCTGTGAGAAATAAAAAACAGTCCCAACTTAAGCTGAGGTCCTGGGAGCATGGATGGCAGAAGGAAGGGCGGGGCTTAGGGTGAAGAATCTGTTTCTGGAAGCCAGGTCCTGCCTGGGCAAAACCTCTCTCTCCTCTCAGTATCAGCCCATCTAATGTCCAAAGTCAGCTGCTGAGCTGAGGGCTTGGGGGGGAATATATCCAGATATCCACATCTGGCCCAAATGTGAGTTATTATGTTCACAAGGTCTTGGATCAGAGAGACAAGGGGGCAGGAAGGAAGGACCTGGGTCCTCTTCTCAAAGAGGCAGCTCACTGTCTGTCACTGTGTCCCCTACAGGTCCCTAGCCAGCAAGGTCCACTTCCTTCTCCTGGCCTTTCTGGAAGTGCCCTTACTCCTGACCATGCTCAGTGCTGTCCTTGGGGTGTCCTTCCTCCTTGTGAGGACACTCACCAAGAGAAACTTCAGCCCTTCATGCTTTTTGATATGCTGCCCAGACACACAGACCTTCAGATTAGAGAAGATAAGGTATACCACATCTTATTTACTCATTTTTCTGTTGATTGTTGATGGCTTTGGGTTTTGCCCATCTGGGGCTATTCCTCAGCCAGTGCTGCCATGAAAATTTTTGTACAGGTCACCTAGTACATAGGTGAAATGACTTCACTAGGGTATATACTTAAGGATGGAATTGCTAGGTTTTAGGTTTGTGTGCACTCAACCACACTAGATAATACCAAATGACTTTCCAAACTCGTCATCTAGGATTGAGGGCTCCTATTGACCTGTCTCTCTGTGTGACTACTTGGTTTGTGACATTTTAATTTTTAGTTTTTGCCAATTTGAAATAGTTTCTTCATTTCACCATCCACAGAGTGGCGTTTGGCTCAGGGCATGATCCCGGGATCTGGGATCGGGTCCTGCATCAGTCAAGGTCAAAACATAGGTAGGTTCAAACAGGAAAGAGGCCAGTGCAGGATTTGAGGTCACTGAGAACAGACAACAGGCGCACAGGCTCAAGGGGTACAGCATTTACTTACAGCAGAGGAGAGAGAGAGGGATTCAGGTGGTACGTTGGTCCCCCATGGCCAGCGCATCCACTCTGCAGCCAGTGTGGGCCGTGTGGCTGCATGTACCCCACTGGTCCTGCAGAGGAACCCTGGCCCCTACTGGGATGAGGCTAAGGGTCACTGACTCATGCACTTCAGCAGAACAAAGGCGCTCTCAGTGAGCCTGAAAAATATTACCACAAAAGGTAATAAACCCAGCACAGTTTGTGTGGGTTGTTTTTCTCTCAGTGAGAAAATGTTCCAGGCCGCAGGCACATTCTATGTGCCCAAGTAAGAGTCAGACAGGAGGTGGCCTTTCCCAACCTTCTTGTGGTTTTAATTTGAGCATCTCTGGCTGCCATAATGTTGAGGACCTTTTTATTTGCTATTCTGTTCAAGTTTTGCCCATCTTGCTTGGGTTTCTCTTTTCCTTCCTGAATGATAGGACTCATACTCTTGCTGGTGAAATTTTATCAATTATGCCTTTCAGATATGTGCTCACATAATTTGTGGCTTATCTTTTCACTCTAGAATCTTTTCATAAATATACTGCTTAACTTTAGTGTATCTGAATTCTCAAAATGATTATTTTTTAATACTTTATTTATTCATGAGAGACACAGAGAGAGAGGCAGACATAGGCAGAGGAAGAAGAAGGCTCCCTGCAGGGACCCCGATGTGGGACTTGATCCCGGGACTTTGGGATCATGCCCTGAGTTGAAGGCAGATGCTCAACTACTGAGCCACTTGGGTTCCCAAATTCATCAAAATTATTATATTTGCTCTTTTATACCATATTTAAGAAAACCTTCTTATCACAAAGTTATAAAAATATCCTCCTATATTTTTTCTATGTAGTTTAAAATTTTGCAGTTCACATTAGGTCCTTGATCCATCTGGAATTGATTCTTTTTTGTGTGATGTGAGGTTGAAGCCACTTTCCTTTTCCCCATGTGAATAACCATATATTCCAACATATTTATTGCTTTTCCTTCTTTCCTCCTTTACCTGAGCTATATCAAGTATCCATGTAAAAACAGGTCTGTTTATGAGTGCTCTGTTCTATTTAATTAGGCTATATACTTTTTTTTTCATCATTAAACTTTTGTTTTAAGGGTCTCAAAATTCTGTGACAGATTTTTGGTCGTTTCCATTAAAAAGTACTAATTTTAAAAACTAATAACTTAAAATTGCCACACATGCACACACACACAAAAGCAAATCATCCACAAAACATTCTCCTTTCCTTCTGAAGGTTTTACGATGCATTGTTATCATTAACCGGTCTTTTACTATTAAACTTAAATGGCCAATTGACACAAACAGTTCTGAAACCATTTTTCCACCACTGATTAATACTGGGGTAGCAGGTATTGGGGATAATATTCATTTAGCTTTCTGAGCTTTCTGGGCAGACTTGGTGACTTTGCCAGCTCCAGCTGCCTTCTTGTCCACTGCTTTGATGACACCCAAAGCAATCATCTGTCTCACGTCAAGAACAGCAAAATGGCCCAAAGTAGGATAGTCAGAGAATCTCTCAACACATATAGGTTTGCCAGAAACCATATCAACAATGGCAGCATCCCCAGATTTCAAGAACTTGGGACCATCTTCCAGAATGACAATCTATCTTCTCCTTTAGCTCAGCAAACTTGCAAACAATGTGAGCTGTGTGACAATCCAGCACAGGTCCATATCCAGCACTGATTTGGCCTGGATGGCTCAGGAAATCAGCTGAGCCATGAAGCCAGCTGCTTCCATTGGTGGGTCATTTTTTCTGTCACCAGCCACATTGCCACGACGAACATCTTTGACAGATATGTTCTTGACATTGACGCCTACATTGTCCCCAGGAAGAGCCTCACTCAAAGCTTCATGGTGCATTTCAACAGACTTTACTTCAGTTGTAACATTGATTGGAGCAAAGGTGACCACAATGCCAGGTTTTAAAACACCAGTCTCCACTCAGCCCACTGGGACAATACAAATACCACCAATTTTGTAGATGTCCTGCAGAGGTAGATGCAAGAGCTTATCAGTTGGATGAGTTGGTGGCAGGATGCAATCCAGAGCTTCAAGCAGTGTGGTTCCACTGGCATTCCCATCTCTATGGGTGACTTTCCATCCCTTGAACCAAGGGATGTTAGCACTTGGCTCCAGCATGTTGTCACCATTCCAACCAGAAATTGGCACAAATGTTACTGTGTCGGGGTTGTAGCCAATTTTCTTAATGTAGGTGCTGACTTCCTTAACGATTTCCTTGTATCTCTTCTGACTGTAGGGTGGTTCAGTGGAATCCATTTTGTTAACACCAACAATTAGTTGTTTTACACCCAGTGTGTAAGCCAGAAGGGCATGCTCATGGGTCTGCTCATTCTTGGAGATACCTGCTTCAAATTCACCAACACCACCAGCAACAATCAGGACAGCACAGTCAGCCTGAGATATGCCTGTAATCATGTTTTTGATAAAGTCTGTGTCCTGGGGCATCAATGATGGTCACATAATACTTGCTGGTCTCGAATTTCCACAGGGAGATATCAATGGTGATACCATGTTCACGGTCAGTTTTCAGTTTATCCAAGACCCAGGCATACTTGAAGGAGCCTTTTCCCATCTCAACAGCCTCCTTCTCAATTTTTTTGATAGTTCTTTGTCTATCTCACCACATTTGTAGATCAGATGGCCAGTAGTGGTAGACTTACCTGAATCTATGTGTTCAATGACGACAATGTTGATATGAGTCTTTTCCTTTCCCATTTTGGTTTAGATTTAGCAGTGGTTTTCACGACACCTGTGTTCTGGCAGCAAACCCATTGTGAAAAAGCTAATTAGGCTACTTACTTATCTGTGTTCACTACCATAGTGTCCTAATAACTTTAGCCATATAAAGTAGTTCCATGTTGTTTCTCTCTTTAAAAACAAAACAAAACAAAAAACCTAGAAATAAGATTTTAAAAATACAAAGAGAGAGTAATAGGATTGAGAAACTCATAACATAATATCCAAAATGTCTAGGATCCAATAGAAATAACTCATTTTACCAAGAACCAGCCATCTATAGATTCAATGCAATCTCTATGAAGAAGATTCCAGTGGTGTTTTTTATAGTAGCAGGGGGAAAATTCTTAAAATTTATATGGAGCCACAATAGACCCCGAATACCCAAAACAATCCTGAGAAAAAAGAACAAAGCAAGAGGCATCATATTTCCTGATTTCAAGCTATATCATAAAGCCATAGCAATACAGTATGATACTGATACAAACAAACAAACAGACCAGTGGAACAGAATGGAGAGCCCAGAAATAAACCCAAGTCTATATCTTCAACTAATATTTGACAAAGGAACCAAGAATACACAATGGGGGAAAAGGCAGTCTCTTCAGCAAACGGTGCTGGGACAGACTGGATATTCACATGGAAAAGAATGAAACTGGGCTCCTTTTTTTACACCATTCACAAAAATTAACTCAAAATGGATTAAAGACTTCAGTATAAGACCTGAAACCATGAAGCTCCTGGAAGAAAACAGGAATGAAGCTCCTTGACATGGGTCTTGGTGAGGATATTTTGGATATGACACCAAAAGCATAAGCAACAAAAGGAAAGAGAAACAAGTAGGACTACATCAAACTAAAATGCTTCTGCGTAGCTAAAGAAACCATCAACAATGTGAGAAACAACCCATTGTTGGGAAAATATATTTGCAAACCATCTATCTCATAAGGGGTTAATATCGAAAATATACAAAGAACTCATACAGTTCAAGAGCCAAAATAATCTAACCTAATTAAACAATGGGTAAAAGATCCGAATAGACAATTCTCTAAAAAAGATATATGAAGGGTCAAGAGACATGAAAAGATGCTCAGGATCACTAGTCATTAGGAAAATGCAAATTAAAACCACAATGAAAGAACACCTCACACCTGTTAGATGGCCAACAGCCAAAAGGCAAGAGATAACCAATGCTGCCAATGGATGTGGAGAGAAAGGAACCCTTCCATGGTGGTTGGAAATGTAAATTGGTGCAGCCATTATAAAAAACAGTACAGATGAATCTCAAAAAATTAAAAATGGAAATACAAAATGATCCAGCAG
Organism: Canis lupus familiaris; assembly: GCF_011100685.1. Lineage (NCBI taxonomy): Eukaryota > Metazoa > Chordata > Mammalia > Carnivora > Canidae > Canis > Canis lupus. The sequence continues at coordinate 6,775,979 of NC_049230.1, forward strand.
TTCAACTTTGGGGAATATAGCCAAAGGAAACGAAAATACAAACTTGAAAAGACATTTGTACTGCTATGTTTACAGTACCATTATTTAGAAGAGCCAAGATATGGAAACAATTTAAATTTCAGTAGATAAAGGAGCTGTGGTATGGATATGCAGTGGAATATTGTTCAGGCATAAAAAATGATGAAATCCTACCATTTACAACAACATGGATGGACCCTGAAGGCATTACACTAAGCAAAATAAGTCAGAAAAAGGGAAATACATTGTGATCTCATATGTTGAATCTAAAAAACAAAAAGAAAAAACAACCAATCTCATAGCAAAAGATCAGACTTGTGGTTACCAGAGGCAGAAGGTGTAGGAGATAGAATTGGAGGAAGGTGGTCAGGAGGAAGATTTCAGGGGTGTCTGGGTGGCTCCGTCGGTTTAGTGTCCAACACTTGATCTCATCTCAGCTCTTGATATCAGGCTCTAGGCTCAAGTCTTTTTTTTTTTTTTTTTTTAAGATTTTACCCATTTATTCATGAGACACACACACACACACACACACACACAGAGGCAGAGACACAGGCAGAGGGAGAAGCAGGTTCCATGCAGGGAGCCCGATGCAAGACTCAATCCCGGGACCCCAGGATCACGCCCCAGGCTGAAGGCAGGCGCCAAACTGCCGAGCCACCCAGAGATCCCCTAGGCTCAAGTCTTGATCTCAGGGTTGTGAGTTCAAGCCCCACGTGGGGCTCCATAATGGGCAAAGAGTCTACTTAAAAAAAAAAAAAGCATAAGATTCCAGTTATAAGGTAAATAAGTATCAGGGATGTGATGTACAGCACAATGACAGAAATCAATAGTTTGAAAACAGGAAAACATAAGAGAAAATCAGTGAAACAAAACTCCAGTATTTAACAACAATAAAAATGATAAACCTCTGGCAAAACTGACAAAGAGCACTGGGTGATGGGCACTGAGGGGAGCACTTGGAGGGATGAGCACTGGGTGTTATGCTATATGTTGGCAAATTGAACTCCAATTAAAAAAAAAAGACTGACAAAGAGCAAAGAGGGAAAGTACCATTGTCACTATCAAATAATATTGGGGGTATCACTAAGATCCTGAAACCATTAAAAGATAAAAAGAAAATGGTGCAAACAAATTTATACCCATAAATTTGACAACTCAGAAGAAATGGACCAATGTCTTCAAAGTCGCAAGTTACACAAACTCAACCAACATGAAATAAACACCCTCAATAAGTCCAGTAACCATGACAGAAATGAAATATGTGATTTTAAAACATCAAAAAAGAAATATCCAGGTCCATATTCACTACAGGATTCTACTAAACATTTAAAGACAAATTAATCCTAATTTTGATCCAGCAGTTCCACTTTGGGGAATGGATATGACACCAAAAGCATATCTTGGATATGACACCAAAAGCAATCTTTCCTGCAAAAGAGAATAAGAACAAACACTTCCCAATTCACTGTATAGAGCAGGTATTATCCTGATACCAAACTTGACAAAAAGAGTACAAACAAACCAAAGGCCACTAGGTCTCATGAACATAGATAAACATCCCCCACAAAATATTACCAAATGGAATCCAGCAGTGTATAAAAAGAATTATACACGAGGGAGAGAGGTATGCAACGCTAGTTCAACATTGAAAAGCCAGTCATTGTAATCCACTATACCAAACTAAAGAAGAAAAATCATAAGATCATATCAAATGACATTGAAAAAGTCTGTGACAAATTCCAATACCCACTCATAAAAAAAAAAAAAACACATGAAAATAAGAATAGAGGGAATTTTCTCAACTTGATGAAAATGATCTAAAGGAAAAGTACAGGGATGCCTGGGTGGCTCAGTGGTTGAGCGTCTGCCTTTGCCCCAGGGCATGATCCTGGAGTCCTGGGATCGAATCCCACATCGGGCTCCCTGCATGGAGCCTGCTTCTCCTCTCTCTGCCTGTGTATCTGCCTTTCTCTCTGTGTCTCTCATAAATAAATAAATTAATTTAAAAAAATTAAAAAAATAAAGGAAAAGTACAGCTAACATTATACTTAATGATGAAAAACTAAATGCTTTTTTCCTCTAAGATCATGAGTAAGGCAGAGACGTCCATTCTTACCACTGTTATTCATCTTAGCCCTGGAAATTCTGGATATTGCAATAGGCCAGAAAAAGACATATAGGCATAGAGAATGGAAAAGAAGAATAAATCTGTCCCTCTTTGCAGATGACATAATTGTCTATGTAGAAAATCTCAAGCAATCCACAAAACTCTATAGAACTGAGAGGTGAGTTCATCAAGATGAACACACAAAAATCAATCACATTTCCATATGCTAACAAATGAACGTATGGAAACCAAAATTAAAAATTCCCTTCCATTTACATCTACTCCAGAGAAAATGAAATGCTTAAGTATAAACTTAGCAAAATATGTACTGGTTAGGCATTGCCAAAAATTACAAAATCCTGATGACAGAAATCAAAGAAAATTTAAATAAAGAGATGTCAATTCCCCCTAAACCTGAGCTCTAATCTATCTCACTGGAAAGCAAATATCTTTTTTCCAAGGGGCTGGAGACTTTCCTTGAGGCCTCCTCCTCTGTCTGGAAGGATCTGGGGGGATCATGACATGACCTGATACTCAAGGACAGAAAGGCCATTTCTATTTCCCAACCTCATGGATGAAAATGACTGTAACAACCAGAGCCCATTGTGGCAGTTCTTCAAGCCACCAAAAGATAATGATAGTGGCCATTTGCAGAACTTCCAACAGACCTTCTTCAAGGACTTGAAAATAATTCTACTCTAACAAGATTGCCTCCCAGCAGCTGAGTCCCTCCTAGCTGATTCAAAGACTCTACTGAACATGGTCAGCTGACTTAGAACTTGGTGTGGTGACTGATATGGGAAACAAAGGCAGAAGAGAAATTATTAAATGTCCTTAACACCTACAGTTCATGGACAAGTCCTTGAAACAGGCAGAGTGACCTTCCTCTAGGGACTCAGCTGCCTCGATGTTAATGCTTTGCTAAGGGCAAAAGGCAATCTTAGCCCAACTCCCAGTATAAGTCTACTTCAACATATAAAAATTCCTTTGGAAACTTCCTTTATCTCTACTTCCCAACATACATGTTGGCAATCATCCCCCAAGCGTACGACCCACTGATGTACATCTGAAGGGTCTCATGACTCAGATTTTATTAGACAGTAGTAAATGACCTTTCCCTAACAATAGCAACCGCCCCCCCATCAAGGTCCTGGAAGCCTTGCTTCCAAAATTCCTTAGAGACTTACCCTATCCCTACACCCCTCCCAGCTTGAAAGGATACAATGGGCCACTCCTCTTGATCCCAGTGCAGCTCTTTCTGCCCACAAGTCCTGTCCCTGAGCTTTAATAAAACCACCTTTTAGCACCAAAGACATCTCTTTACTCTGTGTGTCTCTGTTGCAGCCCCTTGAAACACCTACATTCCATCAACTCTGGGAGATGACATGGGAGGTCATACTGCAGGTGAAAGGAAGTGGTGAGGTTTTCCATCTTGCTGCTGAGTCCTTGCATGGATCTTCATGTTTTAGGTCCTCATGCACAGGGTTGGGGTTTGAAGAAGTAAATTGTCACAGGGTCAAATACACACGTGTATTGGTCAGGGTTCCCTGGAAATAGACTGATAGGAAAAATATGTATATGAAGAGCTTATTGTAAGGAATAGGATCCCACAGTGATGGGAGCTGAGGAGTAGCCAAGAAAACCAGTGGTGTAATTCATTCCAAGTTCAAAAGTCTGAAAGCCAGGAGTACAGAGGGTGGATCGGAGGAGTGTAGATTTCCCAAATGAAGCCACCAGGCAGCAAGGGGTGAATTCCTCCTTCCTCAGCTGATCATCCCATTCTACTCAGACCCTCAACAGATTAGATGAGGCCCACATACCCAGGAGAGAGCAACCTACCTCACTGAGTCCAGAAATTCAAATGCTAATCTCATCCAGAAACATCCTTTCAGACACACTCAGAGATAATGTTCCATCTGAGCAGCCCATGGCCAATTAACACATAACACTAACCGTCACAGCACGTACTCAAACCTAAGTCAAGTTTCTGTTGTAATTGCTCTGTTTGCCTGGTGGATCTTCCAATTTCATAGCTCAGCCAGGAGCCGCAGACACTGAAGTGTTTTCCGAAAAGAAAGATGCACTGGGGAAGTGAGAGAAGCAGAGATGGTGGTGGGCTGAGAAGACTCGGGAAACAGTGAGTCTCTGACAAGTTCTCAATTTGGGTTACAATGGCCACCAATTGCCTAACCCTTTCATTCCGCTTCATGGGTCTGAAGATGGTGCTTCTCCCTCTTGCTGGCTCTTGGCCACTGTCTCCCTGACAGGCATGGTATGAAGGGAAAGCACTTGAGCAGTCATGCCAGAGGAATCAGGGTTCAAGTCTTGACATCATCACTTATAATATGCTTCCGGTCACTTTGTTGACTCAGCTTTTGGCAAGGTAGCTGGGTCGGGGAGGGGGATTGTGCAAACTCTTTGCCCTGTGAATAAAGACCAACAAATAGCAAACCTCCCCCAAAGGCTCAAGCAAAGTTTGAGAGGTATACTTTCACGTTTCAGTTTTTGGTCTTTAATTTATTTTATTGATGGGCAGCCCCAGTAGCTCAGCAGTTTAGCGCCGCCTTCAGCCCAGGGCCTGATCCTGGAGATCCGGGATCGAGTCCCACGTTGGGCTCCTTGCATGGAGCCTGCTTCTCCCTCTGCCTGTGTCTCTGCCACTCTCTCTGTGTGTCTTTCATTAATAAATAAATAAAATATTTTTAAAAATAAATTCTTTTATTGCAGTGTTACACCAGAACAGGAAATTGCACAAATCATAAATACGCAGCTTACTGGTATTTTAGGAAGTGATATCCTTTCCAAGTCACCACTCAGATCAGATATCCACATCCTCAGGCAGGGCTCTTCTGCATTCTATCCAGGTGGGTGTGGGGTCCACAGAAGTAATGGCATATGACTTCCAAGGATAAATCATAAACATGTTGTGCCTTGCTCTTTCTTGGATCACTCCCTCTGGGAGAAGCTAGTTGCCATATTATGAAGACACTCCTGCAGTTTATAGAGCCAGGAGCTAAGGTCTCCTGCCAACCGGCATGTGAGCATGCCATCTTGGAAGCAGATCCTCCAGGTCAATCTAGCCCTCAGATGAGTATAGTTTGGTCAACATCTTGACTGCAACTTCGTGCAAGAGACACCCTGAGCCACAGCTACCCAGATAAGCCACTCTCAGATTTGTGACTCTCAGGAAGTGTGAGATAAGAAATGTTTGTCGTTTTCAGCTGCTAATGTGTTGGGGGAATTTGTTATGCTGTGACAGATATCGAATCTAGTTCGACCACACTTGCTTAGGGTCAATATCTGCTGCCAATTCACTCTTTATTCATTCACTGGATTCACTCGTTCACTCATTCAGTAAATATTTATCATAAGCTGACCATTTGTGATATACTGCAACTGGGCCCCAGGTCATTCTGTGATGAATGGAACAGATCCAGAACAGTGCTATGATATGAGCTCTGTCCTAGGGTGGAGATGGATAGAAACCACCAAAAGAAACTGTATTAATGAGGTTTGGTGAACTATGGAGGAACCAAACAGGGGTCGGTGATTGGGATAACAGAGTGACCCCTTGGAAGAGTGATCTGGAAGGACTTGCTGAAGAAGTGACATCCAAGGTGAAATCTAAAGAGTAAGAAGGAAAGAGCAGTGAGAAGAATTGGGCAAAGGGTCCAGAGAGAGGAACAAGCAGATGGTAAAGCCCTGGGGAAGGTCGGGCACTGTGGTTGGAGCACAGGCCGCTTGGGGTTGGGAGCAAGACGGAACTGCAAACATAGCCGTGGCCAGACCCACTCAGGCTGTGTAAGCCAAGCAAGGAGAGTGGGTTTCATTTGAATGGTGTGGGACAAAAGGTGTCCAGGGTATACTGACAAGTGTTCTCTTGCTGATGAATGGAAAAGAGGAAGGACCAGGCATGAGTGAACTGAGAAGAACAGGGATGTCACCATTGCACTGAGAAGATAAAGGACAGTTGTGATGTCAAGAGGAAGAGGGCATATGGGCAGATGGAAAGCTCCAGAATAAGCATTCGGGGGGAGTGGCAGAGAGAGGAAGCCCAGGTGACAGGGTCTGGTTACAATAACCCTGGGAGTATTGTTGCCTTTGATCTGGATAAGAGTGTGGAGGAAGAGAAGATCTGGGGAGAGAGTGTTTCGGGGGAATTGATGGATCTGGTTGTGCATGACAAGGTTCAGAAGCTGGCATAGCCCAGGCAAGATGTTGGGTGTGGCACCTTGACCTGCCTCCCTGCCATTTCTAGGGCAACCTCACCCCAAACCCATCAGGTCATGAGAATGAACCAATTTAAGTTAGGACAGACCCGCCTTCCCACCTCCTGGAGAGGACCATCCCCTATCTCTGCACCTGGAAGACACCCTCGTCACCTCTCTGAACCAAAAGGGATCCTGGCAGGCAGTGCTTTGGCAGACCACCCTCTCATTACACAACCACCCCCTTGGGCCATTGGATGGAGAGGAGGAGCCCAGTCTCACCGTCCCATGTCCCCACCGCCCCATCAGCACCTTCCATCTCTGGTCACTCTTGTCCATTCTCAATACTCTGCCCTGTGAGTCACAGTAGCGTGGACTTCCCAAAGAAGAAGAAATAAAAAAAAATTAAAAAAAAAGAAGAAGAAATCAAAAGGGAGGTGCTCATGGGGTTGGTGACATCACTCTACATCTGTGTCTGGAAAACAGAGAAACGCACAGGAGGGAAGCACAGCCTGAGGGATTTGTACCCTGCTTGGGAACCCAGAACCAAAATGGGACCTTTGAAAGCATCTGAGATCACAGTGTCAACTTGTGTGGCCAGAGGAGAACAGATGTCCCATGTGGATTATGGGTGCTTGGAGCTGCAGGCTGCGGGATCCTAATACCAATGTGATCACCACTGAGGGCGGAGAGGATGGGCTGCTCTGGGATCCACCCCGGACATGGTCCGTCTTGATAAAGGAAGTGATGTGTCACAAGGTACGGAAGTTCCAATGAGGAGGAAAGCCTCCACTGTGTGCAGTGAGTGTGGACCATGGGAGGAGCAGCTGTGGGCTGTGGAAGGTTCAGCAATCCCAGTCCAGTCCTGGACCTGGCTCTGGAGCCTTCCCGTCATTGGGATTGAGAGGTGCCTGAGTCACTAGGTCCAGGGCTCTTTCTCAGCCTGTGCTCCTCCCTCCCTGAACTTCATACACCCAAGCAGCTTGAGTCATCGTGGAAGAAGGTTGTGGAGAACAATGACAAGTTGGATGAGGAAGCAAAGAGGGCTGAGAAAGCAGAAGTGGGGTGTGGACACCAGATCCTCTGTTTTTGAGGCTTGAAATTGGTACCCCCCCAGGTGCCTGGCATTGCAGGGGTGACAGCTGTGCTGCAGACATGACCACGTGGGACTGGATGGTGTGGCTACCTGCAGCTCTGCTCCTTTTGCAGGTTCCAGGTGAGTGGGGCCAAGCCCTGGCAGGGAAGTCTGCCCCAAGTGGGAGTGAGGGAGGGAGGCAGGGGGAGTGTGGATGCAGGGCGGCCCAAAGGGAGGGAAGGTGGATGTAGGGGGAAGGCAGGAGAGCAGAGAAGATTCTAGGATCAGCCAACATGGCCTCAGCAGTGACAGGAAGATTCAGTGCCTAAGCAGGTGAGTCGTGTCCACTCTTCAGGACAGAGCAGCAGTGACGAGAGGACCACCCTTACCCATGGTGTCACGGTCAGAAATGACGTCTCAGTGCATCACACACACACCCATGCCACGGACACCCTGTCCTTGTGCCTCTCAGTGACGGGGGAGCTACTTCCCCTCCCTCTGGTCTCAGGAAAGGCCTCTGCCAGACCCTGAGGGCCCTCGAGGGACTCAAGGATCACCTTGTCCCCAGATCTCCCTAACCTAGGCCCGTCTGCTGAGGGGCCACACTCGGCTGTGTTTTCCAGGCTGTTCGTCTCTGCGTGGCCCCGACTCCGTGTCGGGCACCGTGGGGGGATCCCTGAGCGTGCGGTGTCAGTACAAGGAGGGATTCAGAGACCATGACAAATACTGGTGCAAAAGCCCCTGTGTGTGGAAGAAGATCGTGGAGACCACAGAGTCACAGAGAGAAGTGACGAAAGGCCGCGTGTCCATCAGGGACCATCCTGCAGACCTCACCTTCACAGTGACCTTGAAGAGCCTCACAGAAGGCGATGCAGGAACATACAAGTGTGGGATCGACACACTGTGGGTTGACCCCACCTTCTCCGTTGTGGTGTCTGTGACCCCAGGTGAGCTGCGCACACCCCCTCCCCCAGCACCAGCACCAGCACCTGGGCTACCTGAGACCGGGCTGATCGCCCTGCCTCTGTCAGGAGAGTAGTGGGATGTGGGAGAGAAAAGCGGGGTGAGGCTGGGGTCGGTGACGCAGGACACCCCGGACGTGCATGTATATGTCCTTATGTGTGTGTGTGTGTCCATGTGTGGAATCTGTTATATGTGCGTGTGCATGTCTAGGCATGGGTGCATTTGTGCATGTGCGCATTGTGTTGTCTGCACACTCAACATGCACATGCACATGTCTGGTTGTCCTTGGTGCCTCTGTACACTACGTCCCGACACACTCTCACCCCTAAAGCTCTCACGGGGGGATGAGTGGGAATGGCCCTGACTCTGGGGATGGCTGCCTTCCTGTCTTAACAAGGGTCCTGTCCTCACTCAAGAGGACCCGAGTCTCTCCCTGGACCTCACTCTGTCTTCCCTAGGACCCCTAGGGCATTTCCTCCCTTCCCTTACTGGCTGCCCCTGCACCTGGACATGACTGGGTCATGGATGGTTCATGAGGCTCCAGCCTCACAGCTCTGATCCTGGGGGGTCTGCTGCAGCCTCGAGAGAGGGCTACTGTGACCATTTGGGGACCACTCAGCCCCTCCAGCTTGACCCTTCCCTCCCCCTCTGGCCCCTTGTCCCCACAGGAGGGAGCCCAGAGATTCCCCTAAAATTCCCCCCGCAGACAAAGGAGAAGAAGGATGAGAAAAATGAGTTTTCAGGTCCTATGACCCCAAATATACTTCCATGTGCTGCAAATAGTTTCTTTTTTTTTTTTTTAATTCATGAGAGACACAAAGACCCAGGCAGAGGGAGTAGCAGGGTCCCTGTGGGGAGCCCGATGCAGGATTTGATCCCAGGATCCTGGGATCACAATCTGAGCCAAAGGCAGACACTCAGCCACTGAGCCACCCAGGTGTCCCAATAGTTCTTCTTTACTAGAACTCTGTTTTTGCTGCCTAAGACCTGCAGGGAGGTCATCCATCTAAGGCTGTAGATTTGTATCTTGTGCTCTTATTCTGAATTTCTCTCTGGTTCCTCTGGGGTCCTTTCTGTAGGTCTTTGTTTCTCTCACACGGGACATTTCCCTCCCATGCCTTCTGTGGATTCCTGTTTAACAGTGAGGAGCTGAGTGTCCACGGACACCACCTGCCCTTCGAGGGAAACACCTTTGTCCAGTTGGCTTCAAGACAGACTTCTTTCTATGGGGTCCACTGGGTGTATGTCTGTCCCTCTAGATCTTTCTTTCGGGTCATTCCCTACCCCAGAGAGGACTGTCCAGGGGCCACCCAGTTTCCCAGGCCTGGCTGACAATTCAGGGGCCTAGTCATTGAGTGCCAGGGTCGACTCATTCAGTGTAGACTCTGCTGAGTGCCTTGCTTTGTGACCCTCACTCCAGACATAGCCATGCCTGAGGACCCTGCCGCACCCTACCCCACCCCACACTCTGGATCCATCTCTACAGACTAAACCTCACCCCATCCTCTGCTGGGGTAAACAAGGTGTGGTGTGGCTGAGACCGGACCCAGGTGCTCTCTCCACACACTCTCATGTTCCCCAGGAAGCAGGATGACTCTGCATCTGAAAGTGTCCACCTGGCCAGGGTGCACCCCTGGAGGGTGGATCAAGGGAAGGGCCAAGTCCCAGTCAGGCCTGGGCATAGCTGTGGGGGGATGCCAAAGCCAGGACATCTGTCCAGGTGGCCTGAGTGACCAGAACTCTGTGAGTCAGAACCTCACAGCAGACAGAGGGGGAGCCTGGGGGAAGACAGCAGGCCTGACATGGGTTTCTCCCTCTCTCCCAGGAGACCCCAGTTCTGGGAGGCCCACCAGCTCCTCAGTTCTTTCTACGATCCTTCCAGCATCCACGTGGAGCACCACAACCCCACAGGAGACCTCCAACAGCAGGCAACGTCCTGGGTAAGGGGCCAGCAACTGGAGATTTCTGACACCAGGGTGCTCTCTAGGCAACTCGGAGGGGTGAAGAATGGGGGTGGGGCTCTCTTGACCTAGGTCCCTCACTTCTTTAGTAATTCCACGTCTAATTGTGGAAGTCCTACAAGTGCCTGCCGCTCTTCTGAGGACACGGCTCTGGGCCACCTAGACACAACCCTGCTCTGACAAAAGTTGGGAAATTCGCACAGTGAAGAAGTCAGCACATTCATCATTCGAAGTATGCCAGTTTGTGATGAATGCTTGGGGGAAATAGGACAGATGAGTCTGGAAGAGCATGTGTGGGAGGGTGACAGGTGGCAGGATCGTTATCTAATACACAATGATCAGAGAGGCCTTGCCAGGGAGAGGACATTTCCCTGGAGTCCTGCAGGATTGAGGAGCCAGCTCTCAGGTGCCTGCAGAAATCAGTCTCCAAGGACAGGAAAGAGCAAGTGTAAGTGTTTTCCAAAGGGGGCCTTCAGATCCTGGCCCAGGCCAGGTGCTCTGGGGCTCAGTGACCCCTGCACTCTCTCCCCTGCTTCCCCCACAGGCCCTGGATGGAGAGTCATCCTGTTGAAGACCAGGCCTCTGACGGAGGGGAGAGGTGAGTGAGGTCATTCCTTCCTTCCATCTCCACCCACTGAATTTTAAGGCTAACCTTTTAGAGGCACCGCACAGGCGCCAGATGCTCCCTGGGACTGAGGCAAACATTTCCAATCCCTCCTGGGAAATACAGTTTATGGAAGAGCAAACATCAAACAATAACCTTGACACTGATGTCTGTCCCCCACACAGAGTAACCCCCAAATGGGGAGGGCTTAGGTAGACCTCAATTCCCAGCCAAGGTCCCGCCCACTCCCTGGCGTGTCCCTCATGTCACTCCAGTGGCCGGGCCCTTTCCGCATCTACAGTCCTGTCTCAAGGGCAGTTCTTAGCCTGAGGGTCACGGGAGTGGTCTGTAGTGTGGGGTTGCCCTGCCCATGGACCCACCTGGGACTGATCTTCTGTGTGGACTGCTGTGGCCTCAGGACATGGGCCCAGGGACAGAAGAACAGTGGAGGGTACCAGGCCTCTCCCTGAGGATGTGTGGCTCACTGTCTGTCACCGTGTCCCCTACAGGTCCCTGCTCAGCAGGATCTACTTCCTGCTCCTGATCTTCCTGGAGGTGCCCTTGCTCCTGGGCTTCCTCAGTGCTGTTCTCTGGGTGAACAGACCTCAGAAGGGCTCTGGGGTGAGGCGGAGACCGCCTGATAATGAAAACCAGTAACACCAAGACCCACCCACTGCGACCCGCCCAGAACACAGTCCCTCTGATGGATGGGAATGGCCCTCTGAACAATTCATCCAGCCATTGTCTGTATTCCCATCAGAATACTCTGTAAACATTTTTGTGACTTTTCCTGCAATGTATCATAGACATGGAGAACGTTCCCAATAAATGCACACTCCTTAAATTCCAAATACACTTCAACCCTCGGGTGCCCACCTCACAGCTTAAGTAAAAAACACTAAAAAAAAAAAAAAAAAAAAAAAAAAAAGTAAAAAACACTGTTAATATTTCTGAAGCCCCAAGGTCCTCCTTGAGGAAACCACTACGAATTTTACATTCATTTTCTCCTAGTTTTCTTCATGAGGTTGCCACATATATGCATACATATTTTCAAACTATATACATGTATTTTTTAATGGTCCCCAAGTTTATTTTATTTTTTCCAGATTTATTTAGATACAACTGACATATTATGTGGTATGAAGGTTCAGCGTGTTGTTGATGCACACATATTGCAAATTGGTTACCACTGTGGGGTTAGCTAACATCTCCATCGTGCCACATCACTACCATTTCTTTTTTGTGGTGAGAATATTTAAGATCTGCTCTCTTAGCATCTTTTAAGTGTATAATAATTATTATTAACTGTAGTCACCATGTTATGCATTAGGTCTCCAGAATATATTCATCTTAAAATCAAAAGTTTATATCCTTTGGCCAATCCAATTATAACATGGGCAGAGAGAGGTGGCTTAGTGGATTAAGCATCTGACTCTTGATTTTTTAAAAACGATTTTATTTATTTATTCATGAAAGACACAGAGAAAGACAGAGACATAGGCAGAGGGAGAAGTAGGCTCCCCTCAGGGAGCCTGATGCGGGACTTGATCCCAGGACCCTGGGATCACGACCTGAGCCAAAGGCAGACACTCAACCCCCAAGCAACCCAGGTGTCCCTGACTCTTGATTTTGACTCAGGTCATGATCTCAGAGTCGTGAGATTAAGTGCCTCATCAAGTTCCATGTTGGACTTCACTGAGCATGGGGCGTAAGATTCTCTCTCCCTCTCTCTCCGTCCCTCTCTCTGCACTCATGCTCTCTCTCTCTCTCAAGAAATACAACAGGGGGAACCTGGGTGGGTGGCTCAGTCTGTTAAGCATCTGCCTTTAGCTCAGGTCATAATCCCACAGTCCTGGGATGGAGCCCACATCAGCTCCCTACTCAGTAGGGAGTCTGCTTCTCCCTCTCCCTCCACTGCTCCCCTTGCTTGTGCTTGCTCTCTCTCTCTCTCTCTCTCTGTCAAATAAATAAATAAAATCTTTTTATTAAACAAAAACATGGGCAGAGGAACCAAATAGACATTTTTCCAAAGAAGACATACAAATGGGCAACAGGTACATTAAAAGATGCTCAACATCACTTCTCGTCAGGGAGAGGCAAATCAAAACCATGATGAGACATCGCTTCCACCTGTCAGAATGGCTATCACCAGAAAAAACAGGAGAGAGCAAGCTTCAGCGAGAATGTGAAGGAGTGGAAACCTGTGTGCACTGTTAGGGGGACTCTAAACTTGTCTAGTGGAAGGGAAGGTGGGCAGGGGGTTGGGGTGACTGGGTGATGGGCACTGATGGGGGCACTTGGTGGGATGAACACTGGGTATTATGCTATATGTTGGAAAATTGAACTCCAATAAAAATAAAATTAAATTAAATTAAAATTAAAATAAATAAATAAATAAATAATAAACTTGTCGAAGGCATTGGTGAGTGGGTGCTCAGTAAGTGCTTGCAAGTAAAGACCTGTACCGGAAGAAATAGAAAACCTGAACAGGCCAATAACTAGGGAGGAAATTGAAGCAGTCATCAAAAACCTCCCAAGACACAAAAGTCCAGGGCCAGATGGCTTCCCAGGGGAATTCTATCAAACGTTTAAAGAAGAAACCATACCTATTTTACTAAAGCTGTTTGGAAAGATAGAAAGAGATGGAGTACTTCCAAATTCGTTCTATGAGGCCAGCATCACCTTAATTCCAAAACTAAACAAAGACCCCACCAAAAAGGAGAATTACAGACCAATATCCCTGATGAACATGGATGCAAAAATTCTCAACAAGATACTGGCCAATAGGATCCAACAGTACATTAAGAAAATTATTCACCCTGACCAAGTAGGATTTATCCCCGAGACACAGGCTGGTTCAACACTCGTAAAACGATCAATGTGATTCATCATATCAGCAAGAGAAAAACCAAGAACCATATGATCCTCTCATTAGAGGCAGAGAAAGCATTTGACAAAATACAGCATCCATTCCTGATCAAAACTCTTCAGAGTGTAGGGATAGAGGGAACATTCCTCGACATCTTAAAAGCCATCTACGAAAAGCCCACAGCAAATATCATTCTCAATGGGGAAGCACTGGGAGCCTTTCCCCTAAGATCAGGAACAAGACAGGGAGGTCCACTCTCACCACTGCTATTCAACATGGTACTGGAAGTCCTAGCCTCAACAGTCAGACAACAAAAAGACATTAAAGGCATTCAAATTGGCAAAGAAGTCAAACTCTCCCTCTTCGCCGATGACATGATACTCTACATAGAAAACCCAAAAGCCTCCACCCCAAGATTGCTAGAACTCATACAGCAATTTGGTAGCGTGGCAGGATACAAAATCGATGCCCAGAAATCAGTGGCATTTCTATACACTAACAATGAGACTGAAGAAAGAGAAATTAAGGAGTCAATCCCATTTACAATTGCACCCAAAAGCATAAGATACCTAGGAATAAACCTAACCAAAGATGTAAAGGATCTATACCCTAAAAACTATAGAACACTTCTGAAAGAAATTGAGGAAGACACAAAGAGATGGAAAAATATTCCATGCTCATGGATTGGAAGAATTAATATTGTGAAAATGTCAATGTTACCCAGGGCATTTTACACGTTTAATGCAATCCCTATCAAAATACCATGGACTTTCTTCAGAGAGTTAGAACAAATTATTTTAAGATTTGTGTGGAATCAGAAAAGACCCCGAATAGCCAGGGGAATTTTAAAAAAGAAAACCATATCTGGGGGCATCACAATGCCAGATTTCAGGTTGTACTACAAAGCTGTGGTCATCAAGACAGTGTGGTACTGGCACAAAAACAGACACATAGATCAGTGGAACAGAATAGAGAATCCAGAAGTGGACCCTCAACTTTATGGTCAACTAATATTCGATAAAGGAGGAAAGACTATCCATTGGAAGAAAGACAGTCTCTTCAAGAAATGGTGCTGGGAAAATTGGACATCCACATGCAGAAGAATGAAACTAGACCACTCTCTTTCACCATACACAAAGATAAACTCAAAATGGATGAAAGATCTAAATGTGAGACAAGATTCCTTCAGACCAACTCTTGACAAAACATTTAGACAGGATAAATAATTCCACTCATCACAGCCTGTGTTTATGAAAATTTTGCAATTTTTTTTTATTTTTTATTTATTTTCTTAAGATTGATTGATTGATTGATGAGAAAGACAGAGAGCAAAGGGAGAGGGAGAGAGAGAATCTCAAGCAGACTCCCCACCGAGTGCAGAGTGCAATGCAGGGCTCCATCCCAGGACCCTGAGATCATGACCTGAGCTGAAATCAAGAGTCGGCCACCCAACCAGTGGAGTCACTCAGACACTCCCCACCCACATATTTTTTAAAAACCCAGCCCAATCATATTATTAGGAGTTGTTATGTTGTTGTTGTTGTTAGTGAGTTGTATGAGCTTTTTATATATTTGGGATATATTCACCCCTTATCTGATATATGATTTGCAAATATTTCCTCCCATTCTGAGGGTTATCTTTTTATTTCATTGTTTCTATTGCTGGGCACAAGCTTTTATTTATTTATTTATTTTTTTAATGATTTTATTTATTTACTCATGAGAGACACAGAGAGAGAGAGAGAGAGAGAGAGCCAGAGACACGGGCAGAGGGAGAAACAGGCTCCATGCAGGGAGCCCGATGTGGGACTAGATCCCAGGTCTCCAGGATCACACCCTGGGCTGAAGGTGGCGCTAAACCCCTGAGCCACCCAGGCTGCCCCATAAGTTTTTAATCTGATGCAGTCCTACTTATTAATCTTTGCTTTTGTTTCTTGTGCTTTTGGTATCACATTCAAAAATTGTTGTCAAGACCAAGGTCATGGATTTTTTTTCCCGTTTTCTCCTGTGAATGTCACAGTTTTGGTTCTTAGGTTTATGTCTTAATCCATTTTAAGTTAATATTTGTGAGGGGTCCGGTTTCATTCTTCTGCAAATGGTTCTCCAGTTTTCCTATCACCATTTCTTGAGGAGATAATCCTTTTCTCCATTAGCTGTTCTTGCCTCCCTTGTCAAACATTAGTTGACTTTATATGTAGGGGTTTATTTTGTAGGCTTTCAATGCTGATCTACATCGTTTTTTAAAGTTCTACTTATTTAAGTAATCTCCACACCCAACATGAGGCTTGAACTCATGACCCCGAGATCAAAAGGCAGGTGGCCCTCAATTCTGATCGATATGCTTTTATGCTGATCCCATACTGTTTTGATTACTACGTATAATATGATTTGCATCACTACAGGTCTGAGCCTTCTTCCTCCTCTTAGCCCTTCTGATTGTGCCCCCAACTATAGGACCTCCAGGAAGACCTCCTCCCTCCATAGCCGGCCCTGGACACCAGGGAAGAAGTACCTTTATGTGCTTCCCAAAGGTTTTCTTCAAGAATTTTAGCTACTGGGTTATAAATCAGGATCTTAACTAAATTATATCAAGTTAAGGCCAGAATTTGTCTTATTACTAATGAGGAAACCCAGGCTATCTCAGTCTCCTGCCTTGGGCCTATTTTATGCAACTCTTCATCTAACATCTGAAGTTTTGTCCAGGGCACGAATACAAATGTAGGGTGTTAGCCCTATCCCAGGATTGTGTCCTCAGAGCTTCACATACTTTTTCTCATTTAATTCCCATGACAACTCTTATGAGTCCATTTTATAGAAACAAACCTGAGACTCAGAAAAGTTCAGTAAGTTGTCCATGATCATCGCTAGTAAGTGGTGCTTGGGGTTAGAGACCAGGCCTGTCCAGTCCTCCAACCTGTACTTTTATGCTGTTGGTTATAACACCTGAACAAATGCATCTCCAAGTATGCCAAGCTTGCTTATGTGACACCTGAGTGGGAAGGAGTTGCTGTTTCCTGCTGCTGGGACCCATTGTTGTGGTAGAGAAACATTTCTGGAGTTGATACCCAGACTACTATACCTCCTGACCCAAAGCGTGGTAGGCCAGATGCCCTTTGCTCTGCCCCATTTGCAGATACATCTCGTCCTGCCCCTCCCCACTCCTCACTCCACATATGTAGTCTCCTCTTTCCTTTGTAATGGAAAAGTGTAATAAGACACATATTCCCCCAGCCCTTCCAAGAAATGACACTCAATTTGCTGAATAACTAAAGACAGGAAATACTCTACAAGAGGAAGTAAATGGGTCAGAATATGCAAAGGCAGTCCAGACAAACAAAGTGCAAGCGTGGCCTCAGGCCGAGTTGTGAGAGTCCAGCTGGGATCTGAGTGTGCTCTCCAGTTGTCAGTCAGAGGGGCCAGGAGCCCGGGAGGCAGGACCATGCAGCTGCAGCCAGTTCTTCTCCTGCTCAGCCTCCCAGGTGAGCTTGGTGGGGGAGGCCCCAGGGACCTGGTACCCGTGGGGTGGGGCAGGGGGCCGAGAGCTAGTCCAGGCAGAGAGGGAGGTGCTGTACCTGGGAAAATAAGAGGTGGCTTTGTTAATTTATCCAGAAACGCTGAATGGGGTTTAAGGACTCCTTAAGAACACTGGGTTCTTACTTTATGCCAGACATGCACCAGGCCTTGAGGACTTGAAGGGAAAAAAGAAACAGAATTGGCCATTAAAAAGAAGACTCCAGACAGCTCAGTGGGTGAGACGTGCAAATAAACAGCAACCAGTGACAGGATATGATGAGGCATCGATGGAGGTGTGCTCAGAGGCCCAAGCAGGTCTGGCTAAAGGAGCTGCAGACAGCCACATAGACACCATCCATTTGATGAGCCTTGAAGAAAGGGATCAGCCCTTCAAGCAGAGAAGGGAGAAGAGCATTTCAGAGAGAGGGGACTGCTTGGCCAGGATATGGAGGCTTGAGAAAGGATGGTCCATTCATGCACCGGGGCCTCAGTGCTCAGGGGACCCTGGGGGAGACTGGTTGGCCATGAGGTTGGAAGCACACAAGACAAAATAAGAAGACCCTTGGATGGATGGCATGCCCAGGAACTGAGACTTTAAGAGAAGATTGCTCAGGAACCCAGGTGGGAGATGGGAAGGGGTCATGTATCTTTTCCTCTGTGGAAAGCCACTGCATACACTGAGAAGACATTGGGGTCAGTCCAAAAGTTTGCACGCTGCATGCCATATCTGTGGGCCACATACAGCCTCCTTTATGAGCCAGGAGGCGGACCATCTAGCAAAACAGACTGGTCCACAGGGATTCCCAAGAAAGGGCCTCGTCAGGGAGTTGGGAGACTGGAGTTCCAGTCCTGACAGCAGCACATGACATGGGCAAGTCCCTCATTGTTCTAAGACCTGGATTTCTAGTGTGAATGGAAGGTCTCTACACCCTTCCTGGTTATAATGTTGTGAGACCCTGCTATGCAGATCAGATGTAAATAGATGAGATCTGGGGTCATTCTAGAATTAACCTTGCCATTGCTGATTTTATCGGTGGCAGAGAAGCCCCGTGCTGATATCTATAGATGGATGGAGAGGGCAGCGGCTTCTCTGTGAACACTATGCTCCCTAGGCAGGACTCCAAATGGCCCAGAATTCCCAAAGACAGCAGTTCAGATTGTCTGCCTCTCCCCCTGGACTCTAGCTTTGCATTTGAGTTCAGAAACCCCCATCTGCCCCCTCTCTTAATCCCAATATCCAGCTCACCCAGAGGCCAAGGGGAAGGGTAAACTGCCCGGGTTCCCACACACAACACATCCACACAATGAAGTCAGATGCACACACTCACATGCAGTCATGCCCCCATTCACATCTGTGTGCTCATGCATTCACATGCATACACATACACACACAGTGGCCCTTATATGTACACACCCACCCAAAAGTCTTCTGCCCTAGTTGAAGGCTGAGACGACAGTGGCTGCTCTCTGGCTTTGGGCAGGGTGGGCTTGGCTGCAGAGATAGGGCAGGGTGTCTCTCCTCCTCCAACTCTGTAAGTTCAGGAGGGAAGGGAGTGAAATAGGTCAGTGATGCAAGAAAGCCACCCCACTAACAGACCACCATTAGGTGCTCTGGGTTACTTCTGTGAAATGAAAAGGAGAGAAAGTGGATGAGGTGAAGTCAGAATGACTCTACTTCCGGGAGGATGTTCCTGTCTGCTCCATTACACAGTCCTGCAGCACCCCTGAGAGGAAGGTAGGGCACTGGCATAGATGGGCACTTGGTAAGTGTTTGTAAGTGGAGGAACAGAAGAACAGACTTGTATCCCAGAAATTACTCTTCAGAGCTTGAGCTGGCACAGATGCATGGGGACACCAGCAGGGATGCCTGTCCCATCTGTGCAAAACAAGGTGGGCTCAAACCCCCTAATACGTCCCGCACCCCCATGAGCCCCTCTGCTCTGAACTTTCCACTTGATTGCCTTGCTATCAACCCAGATAGGGAGCTCAACTATTTTAGTGACTCTGACACAAGATTATTCACACAAGGATTGTGCATGTGTGGCAAACTTTCCCAAAGGATTGACAAGAAGGAGAGAGGTTACATCTCAGAGTCAGGGAAAGGAAAAATTGAGATTCAAACAGCTGTATGCTTTTATGCCCTGTTCCTGAGCCCTGCTTCCAGCCGACTGCTCTCCTAGCATCTCCATTTTCCTTCAGACCAACTCTCGACAAAACACTGATTACGGGGCAGCCCGGGGGGCTCAGCAGTTTAGCGCCGCCTTCAGTCCAGGGAGTGATCCTAGAGACCCAGGATCAAGTCCCACCTCGGGCTCCCTGCATGGAACCTGCTTCTTCCTCTGCCTGCGTCTCTGCCTCTCTCTCTTTCTGTGTCTCTCATGAATAAATAAATAAAATCTTAAAAAAAAAAAACACTGATTAGTAGTTCCATCTATCACAGTCTGTGTTTATGAAAACTTCCCACATATTTTTAAACAAACCTAATCACATTATGAATGCTTTATTGCCAGATTAAATTTGCAAAGTTGGAATTGATGAACTTCTATTTTGAGTCAACAATGTCTCTAATCCTGTTTATGATTATTGGCAAATACCATCTTCACTGACCCAACTTTGGATCATAGCTGTGTTGTCTGTATTGTCTTAAGAAGGAAAATGTTGACTCTTGTATTTGATTTTCATTGACACTGATTACTGTCTCTTAGCAACTTTTTTTCCTAATTGAGTCTTCAATTATTAAAATCTCTTCCTAGTTGTTTTTATCAGGTAATTATAAACATTTTTCACATACTAGAAATGTATGACTTAAACAGTGAAATTCCCCCCCCCAAACCCCAGTTTCAGCACAGAATGCTATTAAGAGTTTACAACACCTATTGCCCTATTTTTTTCTATGCATGCACTGCAGAAAAACCATAGAAGTGGAATCCAAACACTCTGTTATATTTTAAGAACCTAATAATAACGTATCTGGGACATCTTCCCTATTATTATTTGTGATGTGTCTTCTTCTTTTAACATGGTATGGGTAAACAGTTATTTATTAGCTTGATCTCCCAGTAGTGATATTTGAATTTGCTTCCAGAGTCTACCATGTATTACATTAGCCCTGCAATTGGCAGCCTTCCACTTTAGTGGCCCCTGGTATGGAAATTGTAATTCATGCCAGAATCAAAATGATTGTGTCCAAGATCATGACAGCCAGCTCCTTTGCAAAAACAATCATAAACTTTATTAGTAACTTCCAGGATCCAGATACCATGCAAGACACGGGGACTGGGAATGGGGAAGAGAAAGAAAACACAAACACAAAGTCTCTGCCCTTCAGGGCAGAGCATCCTAGTAAGGAAGACAGAGAGAGACTGGTAATGGTAACAAAATATCTGTGTGGCACTCAGGTTCCTATAAGGATATGGAGCAACGGGAGGAAGTAGTTCTGGTTGGAAAAGGGAATAAGGTGACCTGTAGGCGGGGTGGGCTCAGAGAAGGGTTTCTTGATAGAAGGAAGGACATGAGCAGTGACATAGCACCTGGAAGGGCACATCAGAGTCAGAAGAAGAGAAAAGTAGGGGTGGGCTATAGGGTCCAGCAGAAGGCAGGGAAGAGCAGGAAATGGTGCTGGACAGAGAGCTTGGATCTAGAAGGAAAAGAAAAGTTGAATGCCCGACTAAAGTGTTTTAAATCATTCTAAGGCAGTGGGGAGTGGCTGTAGAAAAGATCTTGAAATCCTGCTCATGACAAGTGCAGGTGAGGCCAAGATGGGACAACTTCAGCATGTAACTCCAGCAGTAATGTGCAGAGGACATTGGAGAATGGAGTGCAGCAGGAGCTGGAGAAGCCTCTCTGGATGCTACGGCCATGATCCGGGCACCAGATGAGCTCCTGAGTGGTGACAGGCTCCAACTGATGGGGCAACCCCCAAAAGGGTACCTGCAGTTTGACACATACCCAAGTCTTACAACAACCTGCAAAGTGGAAATTAGCATAGCCATTTTGCAAATAGAGAAGAAGCAAGGCCCAGGGAAGCGAAGTAGCTTACCCAAGACTTCCTAAGTAATGTGTGGTAGGTGTGCCTTTCTGTGTCCAAATTCACTCTCTTTCTGCTATGTCATACTGTCATCACAAACCATGACAGTAGGGGAGGAAAGAAGGAAATCATTTTGAGAAGTGTTTTTGAGGTAGAGTTAACGAAATTGCTAACCCATCAGTTGTAGAGGAAGAAGGGAAGGACGGGATCAATGAAGATGCCAAGTTCTCTAGAGTAGAGTTAGTTCTGCTGAGCCAAGCTTCTTTCCAATGGCTGCTGTAACAAATGACCACAAACTTCGTGGCTTGAAATGACAAAACTTATCATCTTACAGTTCTGAAAGTCAGAAGTCCAAAATGATCTTACTGGCTAAAATCAAAGTGTAGGCAAGGTTGTATTCCCTCTGAAGGTTCTAGGGAAGAATCTGCTTGCTCACCTTCCAGAGGCTGCCCAAGCTCCTTGGCTCACAATCCCTTCATCCATCTTCCTGCAGCATGGCTTCTTCCAATCTCCCTCTTACTCTGACACTGAGTCTTTTTTCATCTTATACGAACCCTTCTGATGACATCAGACCCAACTAAATACTCTAGGATAATTGCCCCACTTCACATGTTCTTGAGATTGGGATGTCAACATCTTTGGGGGGCAGGATTCTACTGAGCACAAATGAAAACCTCAAGTGAACTAAAATAACATTGGGGAGACAGTCCAGGGTGTGAGGAGGTGCGCCTTCCCAGTACAACAGACCTGATTCCTGTGGCCGCATGGAGATACCCTCACCTGGCCTGACCCTGAAGCTCTAAGCTAGTCAGGAGGGGCTAAGACAGGAGAGACGTCCACTGTGCTTCTCTGCTTCTCTGTGCTTGTTCACTTCCATTTGATCAAGGTACAAGAGGTCATTGCCAGGGACAAAGAGTGTTGGTCCACTCTCATTCAGTCAGCTTGACTGGAATCCATCCCCAGAGCAGCACAATACCCTGTCCACTTGTGCGAGCCTCTAACCCATCCCACTCCCAGCTATCTTTGCTATCTGCCATGTGAGCCCTCTGCTGGAGAGCGGAAATACTGAAGCAGAACAAGTTTAGGGTGGATTTAGTCTTGTGACGATGGACTTTGGGGTGGAGATGGACAGTGTGTATTTGGAAATGGTAAGCTGGAGCTAAGGGGAGAATGCGGGCCACAGACATGGAATGGGAGAATCATCAGCATGTTGGCAATAACCAAAATCACAGAAAGAAAGAATCCCTCCATGGGGGTATAATAAAGTGGGACAAAATGAGGCCTGGAGAGAGACCACCGGGCTGCCCCCTGTGGTGCTCCAGGGCTCACAAGAACCCACTCTTCACAGCTGTGTGTCCAGTAACATTGCACTGACTGCCTGAGATCAACTGGGGTGGGACTATTTACCCTAGAGAAATTGGAAAATGCCACAAATGGAGATTTTCTTCCCCAGAGGGCTAGTTGTTAAGTATTTAGCAACACACCACTTTTGCGCCAAGATTTAAAGCGGGAGGAAGAGAAATCAGTAGAGGCCTTGGAGATGAGCAGTTGGAGAAGGAAGAAAGTGGATGAGGACCGAGTTTCAAAGCTAAGGAAAAACAGCGTCAGAAAGTCAAGAGTGTCACCACTGGAGTAGGGGGCCAGGGAAGTGAGGACCAAAAAAGTCGGACATTATCACCGTGGGAGGTATTGGGGAAGCTGGATAGAGGAGGCGGATCTCTGGGGTCAGCTAGGTGATAGCTGCAAAGGCCGGGACTCTGGCTCAGTCCCTGGACACAAGAACTGGGGCCACTTGAGCCCTTGGGGCTCCTGGGCCAGGCCTGGCTCCAGAGAGTTGTATCTTGGGATTCTGTTTTCTAGGCTGTGTCTCCATCCAAGGCCCAGAGTCCGTGAGGGGCCTAGAGGGGGGCTCAGTGACGGTGCAGTGTCACTATACACCAGGATGGGAGACCTACAAGAAGTGGTGGTGTCGTGGAGCATACTGGAAATCATGTGACATCCTTGTTCAAACAGAAGGATCAGAGCAAGAAGTGAAGAGAGACCATGTGTCCATCAGGGACAACCAGAGACAGCACTTGCTCACGGTGACCATGAAGGAGGTCAGGCAAAGTGACACAGACACTTACTGGTGTGGGATTAGCAAACCTGGACCTGATCTTGGGGCACCTATCAAAGTGACCATTGACCCAGGTAAGAATTTTCTTGTCTACACAGTGAGGCCTTCATGCTCAGGACAGAAAGAGTGAGGGGCTCTCACTCCTAAGGGCAGAAGGAAAATGGCTGAGTACCTGAGTGTCCTCATCACAGTCTCTGAGGTCACCTGAGGTATTCAACTGATGCATGCAGGGCTGGCAGGTTATAGGGTGGGAGTGGGGATATGGACCCTCCCTTCACTGCCCATGGCCCAGGCCAGCTCTCCTGGGGACCAACAGCCCTGGCATGGGTGGACCTTGGATGCCTGCACAGGATCCTGGGGCACTGCTTTAGGTAGTGGTCAATCTCTGGTAGTCACACTCCAGACCCATCACTACACAGAGGGTCAGGAGAGACACCTGGGGAAGCCCTGAACCCCAGGATCTTCGACAACCTTGAGTAGTTCCAACTGATGGAGCTCCAACAGTGCCTCTCTTCTCTGGGCCCCCAGTCGCCCTGTCCTCTACTTTCCCTGGCTGCGTAAGAGTGAGCAAGGAGATAGAGGGACCCAAGAAGGGGCTCACGTAACTATGGATGTTGTGAAGAGAAAGGAAGGCTTTGGCCATTATGCCAAAGTCAGGGACCCCTCGAACTGTCCTGGGGTCTCCTCAGGCCTAGGACTCAACTAAAAAACAGGTCCTGGATGCTCAGTGCCAAGCTGGTCTCAGGAATCCATGACCAAGCAGTCAACCATAAATCGTAACCACAGTTTCCCATAAAGATGTTTAATTTGTCATAACCATTGCTAACGATTGAACCTGAATGTGCTCTCTTATCCACCAGTCCTCCTGAGTCCTCCTCCTCCTTACCACCTCAAAAACTGGGCACCCCATTTCTAGAACCATCTGTCCTTGAGCCCAGAGTAGGCGCTGCTTGAGCAGAAAGGACTAGGGATGTTCTCCCCCCGGCTGAAAGTCCCACCCAGAGGGCTAAGCAGACAGAACTGGAAAGCCAGATCTCTCTCCCCAGAAGCAACTGCAGTGTGTGCTCCTGATTCATTTTTATTTCTTCTCGCCACATCTGAATCAATGGAGAGTAACTGAGTGGTGGTTCAGAAAACTCAGCAGAGGGCACCTGGGTCGCTGAGTCAGTTAAGCTTCTGCCTCTTGGTTTCTCCTCAGGTCATGATTTCAGGGTAGTGAGATGGAGCCCTGCATCGGGCTCTGTGCTCATCGGAAAGTCTGTTTGAGATTCTCTCCCTCTCCCTCTGCCTCTCCACCTGCCCCCTGCTAACATAAATCAATAAAATATTTTTTAAAAGAAGAAGAAAACTCACCAGAAAGGGAGAAGCCTGGGCACTGTATCCAGAGACGAAGCTTCCCAGTCCAGGGGCAGGGGAGCTCCCCAGGGGGCCTGGCAGGGCACCGGGAGCCACACATGAGCCCCTGTCTGTCCCCATAACCTGTAGCTGACTCTGCCTGTGTCTAGGGGTTCTGAGCACCCAGGCCAGCCTGCAATCCAGGACAACTACCAGCGGCCGTGCAGGAACGTCATCTGGCTCCTACATCAGGTGTGTAGGCCTCCGTCCTTACCCTGCCCCTACCTGGGGCCTCTCCTGCTCTGCTTCGGTGCCCTCACAGGTTGCCAGAACTGTCACAGCCAGGGTCAAGGCCCAAAGCTACTCCCATCCTGCCAACTGGCTCCTGCCGGTGTCGCCCCTCACCCCCCATCTCCCATTCCACCCTCCCCAGGAAGCTGCTCTGCAGAATCTTTCTCTATATTCAGTTGTCAAGAAAAAAAGCCCTGATGTCCTAGAGTGTGCGAGGAGAGAGAGGACAAAATCTCCACGGTGCAAGGCACCGGATGCTGCAGAGCAGGAGTGTGGTTCAGCCACCCTGAGCTGGCATTAATGGGAGCAGCAAAGGCGCGCAGCCTGTCGTGGGTGACCCTACAGCGCTGCTTCGGGAAGGGGAGCCTCGGGAGGCGCCATCAGAAAGGAAGATGGGCCCAGAGCAAAGCAAAACCAACAGGCTGAAGGTCCTTCTGAGGAACCCTGATGGTTGAGCCACTGAGAAGGCTCATGGGGAGTCTCGGCGTAGGCCTGCCAGGTCCATGGTCGCAGGCTTTGCCTAGCTGGCCAATGCCCCATGCTGTCGGGGCCCTGAGAGTGATGGGGCCGGGGGCCTGGGGCTCTGATGGCTCTGTCCCCTCTTGCAGGCACCACTACATTCTCCTGGTGTTCCTGAAGGTACCCATCTTGCTCCTGTTGGTCGCTGCTGTGCTTTGGTTGAAGGGGTCTCAGCAGAGACCGTCTATATGAACTTGCCCTCTGATCTTCTCATCAAAGACACAACCCTTTAGACAGATGGACGAGCAGAACCTTCTGCCCCTGGACCCCATTTCCAAAGGAGACACAGGCTGTGAAAGAAATGCCTCTGGGTCCTCAGGACGCAGTGACAGAGGCGGGAAACACTGAAGGGCTGGCCGGGAACCCTTCCACCACAATCTGCACAGCTCAGAGACACAACTCGGGCCCCTTTTGAGGTGCCATGGCCTTGTTCCCACTCCTTCGAGAGTGGGATGTCCCATCCTACCCACCATGGGGCTGAAGCTCATGGTCGGAGCTGTTGGGGTGGAATTCAAGCCATGCCTTCTCTGCTGGAAGAAGTCAGGGCACAGGGCCAGGGACCCAAGCACAGAGAGAAGAAGTAGGGGTGCAGACAGAGACACGAAGCACTGCCCACACCCTGGTCTCCTTCACTCCTGAGACCAGCTCAGTATGTGCCATGTCTGAGCTTCTGATACATAAAGGGTTTTTTCTCAAGCCGGTTGAGTTGGATTTTGATGGCTTGTGCCCATGAGAACTCTGATGGATGCACTCACACCCCAAAGAGGGGAATCTGTGTGGGTTCCCAGTTCTGGGGCATCCCCTCTGTCCAGGGAGGACACTGCTCTGAGTACCCTGAGCAGAGGAGGGACCAGGAGGCTCTGTGGGCCCAGCTCCAGGGCTGGCTTTCCTCCCTCTCCCTCCTCCTCCTCCTCCTCTGTCCTGGCTCCCTGAGCTCCCTGTCCCCCACCCATCAGGGCCTGAGGCTTCCAAGGAGCCACGTTCACTTCTCCCTTGGGGCTGCTAGGCCTCAGAAACCACCTCAAGGTTGGGGAGGGCAGTCAGAAAAACTGAGGGAAAGGATGTTGCCTCTCCTACATAATGATGTTTAAATAATAATAATTAATTTGTTTAGATGATCTTAATAACTAAAATTGTCTGAGATAAATGATGTTTTTTCCTTTATCCATTTGGATGGACTTGGTCACTTTGCAACTTACATACAGGCCATGGGTCCTCTCACTGAAGGTAGCATCACTTCACGTGAGGAGGAACAGCCCCATCTGAGACATGTCCACCCACGTGCGAAAACACACAAACACATCAGTTTGGAATGTTTCCCTTTGTTGTCCCATGAAGCTTTATTGAGCAACAGTTGACAAATAAAGTTGTGTATATTAAAGGTGTACATGTGATTTTTTTTTTAAGGGGCGTAAATGATGATTTAAGATCTATATGCTGGGACTCCTGCGTGGCTCAGTGGTTAAGAGTCTGCCTTTGGCTCAGGTCATGATCCCTGTGTCCTGGGATCCGGTCCCACAACAGGCTCCCCACAGGGAACCTGTTTTTCCCTCTGCCTATGTCTCTGCCTCTCTCTGTGTCTCATGAATAAATAAATAAAATCTTTTAAAAAAAAGATCTATATGCCTTGTTAAATGAGCACTGCAATCCAGTTCATTAACAAATCCATCACTTTACAAACTTTTTTTTTTGGTATGGGAGGAGCACTTCAAAGCTACCCTCTTAGCAAATTTCAAGTATACAACACAGTATTATTAACTGTAGTCATCATACTATACACACTACACTAAACCCAGAACTCATAACCAAAAGCTTGTGCCCTCTGAGCAACATCACTCCATCTTCCCCACACTCTAGCCCTTGGTTCTATGTGGAACGTTCCCCTCTGAACACCTGGGAAGATGTGTCCACCTTGTCCTTTGTCCTAAGAGGTAGGCCCCGGTTCTTGGGCTCAGGAGGCCACGGGAAAATACCTCACCAGGGGATGAAGGAGTTGGGAATCCCTGTCCCTAGCATATTAGCTGGAACTTCTCCTCCCCACCGGGAAGTGAGAGTTCCTTCTCTTTGCCCTTCAGCCAATGAGAAGTTTTCTCCCACTTTCACTTGGTTTAAGGCTCTAGTCAGTGGTCGGCCTGAAAATTCCACTGGGGCCAGAGAGGATAAACTTTGAACCAGACTAAGAACCTTTGAGTCACTCTGTTGGAGACCAAGGTCCATAGATCCACGAGCACCAAAGGACCATCTCTGTGAATACTTCCCTGGCCCAGCTCTCCAAGATGTGACCAGACTCGGGAGGTGACAACCAGCCCTTGGGGTACAAGGCCAGAGCCCAGGAGCTTCACCAGCTGGCCCAAATGGGTGCTGTCTTGTGCCAGCTTTTCCCACAGTGTCTTACTGGTTGATATTCAATGACCCCTATGTTTTTGGAGATTCTGTGGTTGGGTTCTTACTCTCATGACATCATCAGAGAAGATGCCCTAGGGTAGGTATCTTTCATCTGTCCTGAACATCACACCCACCACACACATGAGTGCATGCATGCACACACGCACTCTCCTGGGAACTGCCTCTTAGGTTGTCATGAAAATGATGAAGAAAAAAAGAAAGAAAGAAAGAAAGAAAGAAAGAAAGAAAGAAAGAAAGAAAGAAAGAAAGAAAGAAAGAAAGAAAAGAAAAGAAAAGAAAAGAAAAGAAAAAGAAAATTATGAAGCAAAACTTGCCTCTTACACCCACTGTCTGGGGCAGGGAGAAAGACAGAAATCATAAATTAGCCACTAGAGCAGGAGACCTTTTTCTAGCAGATGTGTTTCTACTAAGAAACCTGATGCCAAAGACCCTGTGCCCTTAAACAGCTCTAGATGGAGGCAGCTCCTCACATGTTCACTTCAGCAGACATCATAACCAAGAGTCAGTGGAGACAGAGAAGTGCAGACAGTAGGAGCAGATTGCTCTTTTCTTATTTTTTAAAGGTTTTATTTATTTATTCATGGAAGACACAGAGAGAGAGGCAGAGACACAGGCAGAGGGAGAAGCAGGCCCCAGGCAGAGAGCCCGACGTGGGACTCTATCCCAGGTCTCCAGGATCACACCCTGGGCTGAAGGCGGCGCTAAACCGCTGAGCCACCCGGGCTGCCCAAGATTGCTCTTTTAAGAAGAAAGCACAACTTCTCCTTTCCCATGAGTTCCTCTTCATGCATTCTTACTTCCTTTTTCTTTTCTCTTTTTTTTTAAAGATTTATTTATTTATTTATTCATGAGAGACAGAGAGAGAGAGGCAGAGACATAGGCAGAGGGAGAAGCAGGCTCCCCACAGGGAGCCCGATGAAGGACTCAATCCTGGATTCCAGGCTCAGATCCTGACTGAGATCGACTGCTGAGCCACCCAAGCATTCCTCTTTTTCTTTCTTTCTTTTTTTTTTTTAATGGATTTTTTTCCTTCTGAGCAGCTTCATAACTACAGAGGAAGCTCACCAAGAGCAGAGAGAAGCTGGTCAGGGTCCGGAGAAGTAGCTGCAGCCCCACCACAGTGGGAAGGACCCCTGCCACCACCTGGGACGTGCAGTTCATTCTTCTTGACACTGGATATGTTATGAATGGTGTTTTCTTTAAAAATGAGACTAAAGGAAGAAGGTTCTAGCACCTTCCCTGCCTATCCTCTGAAGCATCTCCCCCTGTGGCTCATTGGTCCCCCTTGTTCCACCTGTCTCAGGCTTTCCAGATGCCTATGGCTGGTTTGCTTATGTCTCACCTGCTCCCCACCCAGGCTCTCTGGGAATCAAGTCCCCAGAAGCGGGGGTCCAGGTATAGTCCTGGCAACTTTCCTGGGCCTCCCCAAAACCCATGCTATGAAGACTAACAGGGAAGAGGCCAGCGGCCTGGGGTCCCTCTGGGCACCACTGTTTCAGCCTCTTGCCAGACAGGCACCATCTGCTGCCCTGCATCATCTCTATCCCAGCTCCTAATTTCCCGATCAACTTACTTCAAACTTTTTCTGAGCTTAGCCCCCTGCCCATCTCCTACCAGCCCCAGCCAGATTAATGAATCACCCTTGAGTTTGTGCATCCCTATGATGGGCCAATTCAGCATGGCCAAAATAGGAGGTGTCCTGAGGGTGGAGGCCAGCCGCTGTCCCCAAGAGATGGGACCACTGTCCAGTGGGATGCTGTGAGGATGACTTTTGGGGAATTAGGGCCAAGGCCATTGTTCCCATTGAAAGCATGGGTCTAGGGCCAGATCAGATCCTTACCCCTCCCTTATTCACCTACGCATTCATTCCTTCAACAAATGTAACTAAAGAGCCTATTAAATCCAGGCCTTGTTTTCAGGGCATGTGAACTATTGTAGAAATGAGGGGAGCCCCTTGCCGTCTCCTTCTATACATTTGACTTGAAATGCAAGAGCCTGTTGTCAGCTGCTTTCCTTTTATCACTGAAGAGAAAGGTTGCAGCTGAAGAGGAAAATCATGGGTTCTGTTGTGGCAGCCACTGTGCGACATGATTTAGAAAGCTTGGGGGTCAAACAATAATGAAATACTGCTATATACCTATTAGAATGGCCAAAATCCAAAACACTGACAACACTGAATGCTGGGGAGGATGTAGAGTAGCAGGAGCTCTCGTTCATTGCTGATGGGGATGCAAAATGGCACAGGCACTTCTGAGACAGGTTGGAAGCTTCTCACAAAACTCAGCATACTCTCACCATGTGACCCAGCAATCCTTGGTATTTACTCAAATCACCTGAAAACTTATGTCCATACAAAAACCTGCACATGGATGTTTACAGTAGCTTTATTCATAATGGCCAAAACTTGGGAGCAACCAAGACATCCCCCAGTGAATGGACAAATATGCTGTGGTCCGTCCAGACAGTGGAATATTATTCAACACTAGAAAGAAATGAACTATCAGGCCACCAAAAGACATGGAGGAACCATTAAGTTCCATGATTAAATGAAGGAAGCCAACCTGAAAAGGCTACATACTGTATAATTCTAACTATGTGACATTCTGGAAAAGGCAAAACTATGGAGATAGTCGAGATCAGTGGTTGCTAGGGGTTGGAGGAGAGAAGGATGAGAAGGTGGAGCACCCGCATTTTTAGGGCAGTGTAACTACTCTGTAGGGTACTATAATCATGGACACACTTTTGTCTAAACTCATTGAACATACAAAACCGAGAGTGAATCCTAATGTAAGCTATGTTCTTGTGTGATAACGGCGCGTCAGTGCTGGCTCATCAATCGTGTGTGACAAATGTGCCATTCTGGCGCAGAGGGTGATGGTTAGAAGCCTCGGCTGGGGGAAAGGCATGTGGGAACTCTGTATTTCTGCTCAACTTTGCTGTGAATCTAAAGCTGATTTGAAAACTAAAGTCTATTAGGAAAAAAAAAAAAGACTAGCGAGAAAATGAAAATCTTGCATTGGATACTGAAGACTTTGGGGGAAAAGAAAGTCCTGAATTCCAAAGCAACAGTAGAGGCAGCTCCTCCTTCCTCTGACCCTGAGCCTCCTCTGAGGTGGGACCTAGCCTCACGTGCCCCTGGGCTCTTGGGTCTCTCCCCCTCCTGCGGGGAGCTTTGAGGGGTGATCTAGACCACATCTAATTCCCAAAGCTTCTGTACATCATCTAGGATGCCAGAAAAATTATTCCCTGGGGCACCTGGGTGGTTCAGTTGGTTAAGTGTCAGCTCTTGATTTCAGCTCTGGTCATGATCTCAGGGTCATGAGATTGAGCCCCACATCATGCTCTGCACTGAGCATGGAGCCTGCTTGGGATTCCGTCTTTCCCACTACCCATTCCCAACTCGCATGCACACACACTCGGGGGGGGGGGGGAGAAAAGAATAAAGAAAAATTACCCTTTCTTCAGCCAGGCATCCAGTTTGCCTACACGCAGTGTTTGCAATAGCCAGTTCTTACAACAAGGAAATGAGAAGCTGGTGGGGGCGCGGGGGGGGGGGGGGGTGAGCTGCATTTACAGTGAATCAGAAGCTTACTAACAAGTTTTAATAATTACCAAGAGAAGAAGATATCTCCAGTTTGGTGAAGAATAGACATTTGAAGACAGGGAGGTTGTAAAGGAGATGGTTCGCATTATGGCCTCAGAAATTGGACAGACCTGAGTTCATCTCACACCTCTGCCGCTTCCTTCCCTGCCACCTGGGACCCTTGGCTCGCAGTAACCACTTGTTTCCTCACTTCCTCAAAGGGGGATGGTCGCAGATCCTGTCTCATAGAGTGAGCACGAGGATTTGAGAAGACCTTGCCAGCAAAGCATTTGCTCAGAGCCCTCGGTCCACTCTCAAAAGTGCGTGGTGAAGTGTCTGCCTTCGGCTCAGGTCATGATCTCCGGGCCCTGGGGTCGAGCCCCATGTCAGGCTCCCTGCTCAGCGGGGAGTCTGCTTCTCCCTCTGCCTCTCCCCTTGCTCATGCTCGCTCTCTCTCAAATTAATTAATTAATTAATTAATTAATTAAATCTTTAAAAGAAGGAAGAGGAGGAAGACGAGGAGGAGGACGAGGAGAAGTGGTGCTTGGTGAAGTCAAGGAGAAGCCAGGACCACACAGGCTCTTTGAGAGCTTTCCCAGGCAGAGGAGAGAGGAGATCTGGAAGTTCTGGACAACAGGACAGCTCCCTTAGGACACCAGCTTCTCACGGAGAACACGATTTAACACTAAACTACCTGAAGGCAGACCAGGAAGGACCTGGAAATGAGCTCAGAAAGGAGTTTGTCTGGACTGGCAGGTGAAAACAGAAAGTACATTAAAAAAAATCCTTTTGTGCTAAGTTGGTCCCCAAGACAAAGTTGAATTCATGGGAATTAGTTGTGCAATATATACTTTGGTTTCAAGGGAAATGCCATTTTCTTTTTAAGAAGGAATTAATGGGATTGCCTGGGTAGCTCAGTGGTTGAGCATCTGCCTTTGGCTCAGGGCATGATCCCAAAGTCCCGGGATCGAGACCCACATCAGGGTCTTTGCATGGAGCCTGCTTCTCCTTCTGCCTGTGTCTCTGCCTCTCTCTTTGTGTGTCTCTCATGAATAAATAAATAAATAAATAAATAAATAAATAAATAAATAAAAATTTTTAAAAAAACGAATTAATGGTTTGGATGACTCATAAGACACAGCTTGATGAGGACAAAGCCAAGGTCAAAGACAAGTTTCTAGATCCCTCAGGTGGAAGTGCTCAGTGATACTAGCCCAGGGTGAGCCATCTGATTTCACAGCCAGAACTGGGAACTGAGAGTTTCATGTCATCTGCCTCTGCGTGTAGCAACAAGAATGGAACAAGAAAGCTGGCCTTGGGGCCAAATTCAGATTGCCCCACCATCAACCCAGGGCGGTGGCTGCTGCAGACGACTAAAGCCCACTGAGCCACTACTCACCCTCCTCTTGGTAAGCTGAGCCTGGGCTTCTCACCCAGCCCTGGGGGCCATCCCCTCGTCTTAGCCCCTCATAGCAGCCAGTGCGTGGTGAGGGTGGCCCAGGAGCCACACGCAGTCACCAGTCCTCCAGGATCCCATCCCCCTTCTGGCGCATCCAACTCTTTCTTCATTAATTATCTCATTCCTCTGTTCTGCACAGTGATATTGCACACCACGCAGGCACAAAGCACTGCCAGGAACACTGTGGGGGACCCCAGATGACACAGACACCAAGGAAACCATCCCCACACCTATCACCTGGTGAGCGGATAAACAAGTGGTGTCCACACTGTTCTCGGCAATAAAGAGAAACAACCTACCAGATGCTCCAGAACAGGGATGGATTGCAAAACAACTGTGCTAAGTGAGAGAAGCCAGGCACAAAAGACAAAGTCTGCATGATTCCATTCAGGTAAAATTCTAGAAGAGGCAAAAGGACAGCAATAATAGAGAAAGAAAGCAGATTGCTGGTTGCCATGGGCCGGGACAAAGGGGAGTGACCATTGCATGGGGTTTCTTTTGCGGCGATTAAAGTATTTTGGAGCAGGGTGCCTGGGTGGCTCAGTTGATTGAACCTCCAACTCTTGGTTTCAGCTCAGGTGATCTCAGGGTTGTGAGATCAAGTCCCGCATCAGGCTCCTTACTCAGCATGGAGTCGGCTTGAGATTCTACTCCTCACGCTCTGCCCCTTTCCCCAGCTCATGCATTGTCTTTCTCTCTCTCTCTAAAATAGATATATAAAATCTTAAAAAAAAAAAAAAAGAAAAGAAAAGAAAGTATTTTGGAGCAAAATAGACATGATGGTTGCATAACATTGTGAATGTAGGGCAGCCGGGTGGCTCAGCAGTTTAGCGCCGCCTTCAGCCCAGGGCCTGATCCTGAAGACCTGGAATTGAGTCCCACATTGGGCTCCCTGCATGGAGCCTGCTTCTCCCTCTGCCTGTGTTTCTGCCTCTCTCTCTCTCTCTCTCTCTCTGTCTCTCATGAATAAATAATAAAATCTTAAAAAAATATATTGTGAATGTAGTAAATGTCACTTTAAAATGGCTCATTTTTATGTTGTGTGAATTTCATCTAAAATTCACATTTTAGGTGAATTTCACATGAAAAACAGAGGAGAAATATCTATAATTTTCAAAAGCAGCTCTGTGGTTTCCAGAGGTTGGAGGTGGGGGAGAGGACACAAGGAAACTTTCCAGCATGACGGGAGATTTCCATATAATGAGTTTGGCAGTGGTTTCATAGCTGGATCCATTCACTAAAACTTGTCCAACTGTGTACTTAAAATGAGTGATTTTCATTGTATTATAAATTATACTTCAACGAGGCTTTTTTTTTAAAGTTCTCAAATGTATATAGCCTGGCAGGGAAGAAAAGTTATTGGACCCATCTCACTTGGAGCCAGGAACACCTCCGCCAAAGAAGACAACCAAAAAGTCATCTCCCAACATTGTCAAATGTTCTCTGGGGGCAAAATCCTCCCAGAGGAGAACCACTGGAGTAGGCACATAGTAGGTCTTCCATTCTGGCTTCTGTGCCTCATAGCCTCCCTTGTATGGGTACCATCTACTTGTCTCTATGCCTATATTTGGGGGGAAACTGTCCAGATTATAATGTCCCCTCCAGTTACTAATCTGCTGTATAGCACAATCATTATGTTTTTTTTAATTTCAATTATTATATTTCTCTATTTCCAGATGTTCTATGCAGTTGTTTTTCAAACCTGCCTGGCCAGTGTTGAAACAGCCTCTGCTCCCTCTGTTATATATACCGTGCCTTCTTAGGTTTCTTTAAGCCCATTCAACAGACTTTATTTTCTTCATCAGATCATTTCAGCAGCAGAAGTCTTTGGAGAATTAAAGTGATAATTTGGTTCTACTGACTCTCACGGTGACTTGTTTCTTTCTATGTTTGGTAATATTATTGGTGGAGTTGGCATTTGGCTAAATTTATTGTAGACAAATGTGAATTGAAGATTCTTCGTTTTCGGCAGTATCTATGTCTGCTGGGCATCGTTTTAATTTAATTTAATTTAGGTTTTCCTGCTTTGGGTTTCCCTACATGTATGGGAAGGGCAAATTTGGATCCCAGCGTCATGCTTACAATTCTCAAAGGATATTATTCATATTATCATGATTGCTAATAACTTTTTTCTCTCTGAAGCTGTAGCATAGAGAGGCTACTGTTGTTATTCATTATTATTACTTTTTTAAGCATTTCAATTTGTTACAAGCAGGTAATTCCCAATCTACCATTTTTCTGAGGTCGTGGAGCCTTTAAGGATTCTGATCCTACGTGGTCTTGTAGGTACAGCTTCCCCCCTGCTTAGTGGCCTGAGTCTATTGTCCCCCAAATTCCAAGTTCATTATAAAATTCTGGCCTCTATGAAAGCATTTAGCTGGAAGCAGCCACAATTTCCTCTCTGGTTTCTCTGGTAACTCTTCATTTGGGGGGTTTAGTTGCTTTGTCCTTTGTTTGGCCATAGAGGATGCCCTTGAAGTTGGTTGGCATAAGTTGCTTCCTACTCTTTGCATCATGGTCTCAGCATTGCATTCATCCTGTATCTGGTTCTCCTCCAGAGAGTATAAAGCAGTGATCACACCAGACTCCGGACTTCTGGGAAAGAAAATCAGGAGACCACTCTCAGAAACCTTCCAGGAGCCATGACCACCAGGTCTCCCCTGACTCCTCAATGGCTCCTTCAGATGAAGGTGACCACCTTCAACCAATCATTCATCCACATGGGGAAGAGGGGGCACAGCCAGAGAAGATGGCAGCTCCATCTTGGGGGAACAGAAGTTGGGTAAGAGGCCACCCAGAAGTCTTCTGCAGAAAGCTTCCTAGAGCCCACACTATTCTTTGGCTCATCTCTTGTCTTCCTGGATCCCTGCACCTCAGTTTATGTGAACGTGACAAACTCCCTGCTCTCACACCCACCTCTCAAGGCCTGGGGCTCTCTGTGGGCTGCAGTTTTGGGGAGTGTAATCCTGCCAGGTCAGTCTCCTTCAGAGCAAGGACAACTCCCTTTTTTGGACACAGAAAGTTCCTGGAGGGTACAAGCTCCTCACAGCTCCATTCTTGCATTAGCTATCCTTCCTGTCCAGGTTTTAGGGATAAACCCAAACAATGGTGGCCCTGGTAACAACAACAAAAAGTATCAATGCTTTATTCAGCTGCCAATTTCTCTCTTAAATTTTTTAGGATTTCTCAGGAAACAACTGCCCTACAAGTACTAATGGGCTTTGACTCAGCTTTCTTCCCTGTTTCCAGGGAAGTTATATCCTCGGGGCATCCTCAGTTACCATCAGCCGAGGAAAGATGGGGCTCTGTTGGTGTGGGCCTGCGGGAAGAATCAGAAACTCTACAAGACAGAGACCAGAGTTCCTAGTTAGGAGGTCCCCTGTAGGTGGTGGTACAGTCTAGTCTGATCCTTCATTAGAGACACCTAATTGAGCCTCAGAGACATCACTGCCCACCTACTGGTGACCATCTATTTACATAGAGCAGCCAGAGATGGCACAGGTTGTTATCAACATGTGACTCTCAAGTTTATGCAGAAAGTGGAGGACTTTTGGATGTGTCTTCTGGTGTCTCATTTTGGGTGCTGTGTACCTGCTGTGGGGTCTGGGTGTGTGGCGATTTGCTATCTACACCAACCCAGCCCTGGGGAAGACAAAACAAAACATAGATTATATTAGCAGGATAATAGACAATTGACAGCCCCTCTCTGTGTTGGTGCCACAGACACCACCCCAGAATCAGGCATGCCTCCACCACCCAGCACATGGCATCGATGCTCCAAAAATAAGATGAACATCAATAAAACTGATCCTGATAAAGCCAATATGGGAAGGGGAAAAAAATCCAATGTGAATCATACCCTAATTGTCAAGCAGGAAAGATGGACGGGATTATCACCTTCAAAACCTGCATTGATGGCACAAAGAAAGAAAATGACAACCTTGGAAAGGAAGGGCAAATGGCCAGAGGCAGGATGGAGCTGGGACAGGGAGTCAGGAGTGAACTCCTGAGTGCAAGGTATCTGAGTGCAAGATATAGAAGGTTGCCACCCCTGGAACTTCACGTGCATTCTGCTTATTATGTTATCAAGACAAAACTCATGCTCAAATTTCCAAAACTCAAGCAGTTCTAAAAGTTTCTGTCACCATTACCTTTTCTAATATGTGAAATTAAGACACAGCCAGATGGGTGGGAGGAGAAGGTAGATGAAAGGGGATATGGGCTGAGACAAGGATAATAAGCATCCAGACCAATATGGTAGCCACAGGTTACACATGGCTACTGAGCATGTGAAGAGGTGGCTGGTCTGCACTGAGATGTACCATAAGCATCAAATACACACTAAGTGGGGGGATCCCTGGGTGGCTCAGTGGTTTAGCGCCTGCCCTAGGCCCAGGGCGTGATCCTGGAGTCCCGGGATTGAGTCCCACATCAGGCTCCCTACATGGAGCCTGCTTCTCCCTTTAAAAAAAAAAAAGTTTCTTTAAAAAAATACTGTTAACGATATATTATGAAAAATTGTTTAGTATCTCCAATATCATCGAATGATAATATTATCATATTATCATTGCTAAGTTAAATCAAATGTACACTAAAATTAATTTCACCTCTTTAAAAAGTCTTCTTAATGTGGCTACTCAGAAATTTTAAATTACTCATAGAGACCTTTATATTTCTTCTGAACAGTTCTGGGGTAACATCCACATGAGGTTGGGATTTGCTGCCTTTTTGCTGCCAAGAGAAACAGGAGCTGGAGAGGGAGGATTCTGAACCTGCTCCCAGTGCAGCTTGGGGAAATATCAGGGAAGAGGGGCTTCCCAAGATGGCTGGAGGAGGGGACATGAGGCTAGAGGAACAGATTTGGGTCAGAGAGTTAAGATCATCCCACTAAGATCAAGAACTGAGAATAAAATCAGGATGAATTCTCTACAATTTTTGAGTCTTTCTTCTCCTGGGTAATTCTGAATCGTTTCAGACTCAAAAAGAAACTTCTTAAGACTAAAAATAATTTTTGGGATGCCTGGGTGGCTTAGCAGTTGAGTGTCTGCCTTTGGCTCAGGGGGTGATCCCGGGGGTCGGGGATCGAGTCCCGCATCGGGCTCCCCACAGGGAGCCTGCTTCTCCCTCTGCCTATGTCTCTGCCTCTCTCTTTGTGTGTCTCTCATGAATAAATAAATAAAATCTTTAAAAACAATTTCTAAAGAAAGAAACAAAAAAACTCTGCTTGGATTGCACATCAATTGATAAGGCTGGATTCATCAAACACCCTGAGAAAGCCTAGGGGGTTGATCATATCAGGACAGACACCCAATCCTGAATAATGGGAGAAAAAGATGACTATGGTGGGATCAAGATGCATAGATCCTGGTCCTTGTGCTGATGTGAGCTTCTCTTCTCATCTCCCTCAATGTCCTGTGTGTAGTGAAGGCATAGACATAATGGCTTCTGACAGTCTTTTCATCTTAAATTTCTAGAACACTTGATCCTTCTGCATGTCCTTCTTCCTGCTTGTGTGCCCAAGGGCTTGCTCTCTATCTCTCAAATAAATAGATAAATATTTTTAAAAAGAAAGAAAGAATGATACAGACCAAGTGGGCCTTTGAGGCCAGCCTGGCTGTAGAAGGGGAAGCCCCTGGTGCAGGGACACCCATTCTTGTTTGGGATCATGAGCTACCTTTTGCCCATTCAGGGACCTGCTGGAGAGCTGGCATCAAAAAACTGGAGGATGTGCCAGGATGCCAGTCAAGGTGTTCAGATCCCTGGAAAGGAGTTTTCCCCAAATAAATCCCATGAGTGGAGTATCATGAAGTTGAGTGTCTCCACTTGCCTGGATGGAGTCTGGGTTCTAGATTCACAAGGATGAGGACCAGACCTGGGTAAACTCATCAAAGTGATGTTTCATGAAAAGGACTCTTCATAATCTCTCATTTCTTACATCATTTCCTGACGCGGTCAACCTCAAAAGCACTTGAGGGGTTGGTCCAACCAGATGCAACCAGGGTCCCCGTGGCTCACTTCCTAAGGTAGAATAATCTGCAAGGGGACTAGCACCTCCATCTGTCTGCTGGGCTCCAAGTCCTCATGCTGCTCACGCACTTTCTCCATTCCTCCCACCTCACCTACATGTTAAATCACTGTGTTGAGCCTAAAATTCGCAAGAAAAGAGAAAAGCCCACAGGAGGAAATTCAGAAAGAATCAGTGAGCAGATGGCCACGGGAGGAAAGGGAAGTGACATCACAGGTCACCATGAACGTTGAGTAACAAGAGCATGCCACCATGTTGACAGCTGGCATGCTTCTCTCAGTGTCCTTCCCGGCAGCCCTGGTTGGTCTCCAGCCCACTTCACTGGTGAAGGAATTCAGCCCAAAGAAGTTGACTTGAGCCTCTTTAGAGCCTGGTCCTGAATCCAGTCTCTGTATCAATAGTGTGGATTAGGGCCCATCCCCTCACTTCCCCAGACCTCAGTCTTTACATCTGTGAAATGGATGACACATGACCTCCTCCATCCCTTCCAGCCTGACTTCCTGACTGAGCCAAGGTGGGATACCTGTTTCCAGACACCTTGTCCAGACCTCTGCAACGACTAACCAAGCTGATTATGTTTATTATCTACCCTCCCACCAGAGAACAAGGTAGAGAAGGAAGGACATTACATACCTCTTTTCCTGCTTTCTCTCTGGTGTGAAATATAGGCTGCCCCCCCCTCCTGCACATAAAAGCTATTTAATAAATATTTATCCAATAAATGATTGAGTAGATGAAAACAATGCAACCATATGTAAAAGAATGAGGTAGATTTATACATGCTAGTAGTGAAAATAGTGATCTTTTCAGAAAGAAGTACTTTTAACATAATAGTAAGCTTTCTGGCTATGTAACAAATAGCTTAAAATAGTCACTTTTGTGGAAGGAGATTAGTATATTGCAGCTGGGGAGGAGAAAGAGGACTTTTCATTATACATCTTCCTGCACTGTTAGAATTTTCTGAACACTGTATGTATTTTTTCTTTTACTCTATCTTTCTTTTTCCTTCTTTATTTTTATGTCCAGAGACATTATATGGGTAGAGAATTATAGGGACTTTTCTAAATTAATGATGTTTTAATGAAAAGCCATGAGGTATCATTTCTGTCAAATTGGCAAAGGTTTCTTTAACTATTTTTTTTAAAAGATTTTATTTATTTTTTACGAGAGACACAGAGAGAGGCAGAGACATAGGCAGAAGGAGAAGCAGGCTCCCTGTGGAGAAACTGATGTGGGACTCAATCCAAGGATCCCAGGGTTGTGACCCGATCCAAAGGCAGACGCTCAACCACTGAGCCACCCAGGCATCCCAACTATTTTTTTTAATATTTTATTTATTTATTCATGAGAGACACACAGAGGCAGAGACACAGGCAGAGGGAGAAGCAGGCTCCATGCAGGGAGCGCAATATGGGACTCGATCCGGGGTCTCCAGGATCATGCCCCAGGCTGAAGGCAGGTGCCAAAATGCTGAGCCACTCAGGGATTCCCCCCAACTATTTTTTTTTAAGTACCATTCCCAATGTTGGTGATGGGATATGCTAAAGCATACTCTCATGTGTAGGAACAATAAATAGTATCATTACATATTATATTATTATGAATATTTCTATAAGGATATATATATATAATTCCTTATAGAAATAATTATGTGCAAAGTGTGTATGTTCAAGAATAGAAATAGCAAGAAATTGCAAACGGCCAAAATGTATAACAGCAGAGACGTGGCTAAATCAACTAATTACCTTCTTAAAGGTATACAAATCTTAAAAGAGATTATTTGAACCCATATTTAATAAGGAAAAATGTAAATATGCAGGTATTATATTTTTTCTTCTCTATGTTTATAGTTTCTAATTTTTCTATGATGAATATATATTTCTTCCATAGTTAAAAACTTTTTTTTAAAAATCGTAAACTTTCCATAGCTCCCGATTTGCTTAAAAAATAAAATCTAGGTCTTCTTGGTTCCCCATAGCAGACATTTTAGGACCTGGTCTCCCTGCCCAATCTCACCTGTCATCA
Source organism: Canis lupus familiaris (assembly GCF_011100685.1). NCBI lineage: Eukaryota > Metazoa > Chordata > Mammalia > Carnivora > Canidae > Canis > Canis lupus. The sequence continues at coordinate 6,817,083 of NC_049230.1, forward strand.
CCCTTGCCTCTGGCTTTGTGCTTCAGTACTGTGGACAGCAGCTCGGTCCCACATGCCCTGGCTCATCCTGTCCTCTTCACTTGCCAAGCACTTTCATCGACGTCACCCGGTTTACTTATACTTACCATTTAAGACCTCTTCATCAGTCGAGTCAACTTTGGGGCACCTGGGTGGCTCAAAGCCCAACTTTTGATTTCAGCTAAACGTCCAACTTTTGATTTCAGCTCAGGTCATGATCTCAGGGTCATGAGGTCGAGCCCCATGTTGGGCTCTGCACTCAGCAGGGAGTCTCCTTGAGATTCTCTCTGTCCCTCTCCCTTGTTCCCTCCCCTGCTCACACATTCTCTTTCTCTCAAATAAATAAATAAATCTCTTTAAAAAAGAAAAAAAGAGTCATCTTCAGGAAGCTACCTAATACCTCCTTGCTCTCTACTAGTGGGACACATGCCCATCCTCTCTGCTCCCCTGAGTCTGTGTATATCTTTCTCATTGCATCCTAGGAATATTTTGTCATAATATTTTAACATTTAAGTGTCTGTCTCCCCAACTAGTCTCTGAGCTTCTGCTGGATTGTGTCCGCACAAGTCGAAACTCTATACATAATGTGGTCGTGGATGAATGAATGAATGAAAACATGAATGAATGATTTCCTCCTACAACTCCTCCTCTTGGTACCTGTTTTCTGACAGTTAGCATGTGGTTAGTTGGGCCTGCCCAATTTGGATACCTCTGATTCAGATGTCTGAAGAGGTTGCTAACTCATAATATCAGAAAAAATCAGAATGGGAATCAACTGAGAAGATCCAAAACAACACTCTGTATAGAGTTGCATATGTTTGCCAAATAAAAAGACAGACAGTTTTTCATAATGAAATGTTAAATAAGGAGGCATAGGTGAAAATACCAGCTGAAGGGCACCTGGGTAGCTCAGAGGTTGAGTGTCTGCCTTTGGCTCAGGTTGTGATCCCGAGGTCCTGGGATCGAGTCCCGCATCGAGCTCCTTGCAAGGAGCCTGCCTCTCCCACTGCCTATGTCTCTGCCTCTTTCTCTGTGTCTCTCATGAATTAAATAAAATATTTTTTAAAAAAAAGTACCAGCTGACATGGATGCTTTATTACGGGGTTGTCATCTCTCTCATCATGAAGCCCCCTGTGCCTCCAACACACAACCATAACTCACTTGCTCTTGCTCCTGCTCTTGCTTTTGCTTTTGCTCTCTCTCTCTGCAAGGTTTTTCTGAGTGACCCGCTCTGGTCCTAGTGAGGATGAAGCAGTTTCAATTTCATTTGTGACATGAGTAGAGATGGACTTTACTGTCCCAAAACTCTTTTCTTGACACTTGTGGAAATTTTTACACAGATCTCTCTCCTGACTTCATATCCTTTTGATTAGGTGGCAGCTCATGAGGTTGGAAATCTGACAAGTGAAGGACATGTTTGACCCTGTTGGTGACCGACATGTGAAATGCTCAGATCAATCCCACACTGTGAGGATGGTTCTGCTTCTGTGGACATATGAGCAACCGGACCAATTGACATTTTACAGGTGACTTTGATCTTGAATTCAATTCACTGAGTGTCAGGTGATCACAGATTCTTGTCAACTCAAGCTCCCTTTGTCTTGTTTGAATCCATCATCCCTCTGTTCATTTTCCTCCCCATTTCACCTGCTTACATACATTGAATAATAGATGCCAACTTCATGCTTTACTTATTAAACAGTTAATGTGTCTGATTGGTACTTGACTACCATCTTTACAATTTTTTCTTTTTTAAGATTTTAATTATTTATTTTTTAGAAAGAGAAAGAAAGCACAAGCAGGGGGTAGGATAGAGGGAGAGGGAGAGAATCCCAAACCGACTCCTCAGAGTCTTCCCTCCCCTGAGCATGGAGCCCAACACAGGACTCAATCTCACAACCTGAGATCATGACCTAAGCTGAAACCAAGAGTTGGACACTCAGCCAACTGAGCCACCGAGGCGTGCCCCTCCCTATGATTTGTTCTAATATGTTACTATAAAACACTGGCTTTTGCAGCTTGTATAAGGTAGCTGAGGCTGACCCAGTCACCCCATCACTCTGCAATCAACTAATATGCCCGCTGGGTTCTACTGGCAGAGAACTAGTCGTGCTCCCTCTTACAATTTATTAAAACAAAACTCACTGAGTTTTATAGATTTGCTTAACAATTACTATAGAGAGGAAGGAAGGATAGAAGGAAGGAGGGAAAGAAGAAAGGAAAAAGAAAGGATAGAAGGGACAGAGGGAGGGAGAAATTTATACATCTGGAGAACAAACAGGTTTTGGTTCAAGACTTCTACTCAGTGCAGCTAGGACTCTCTCAGCAATCCTGAAAGTAGACACTGCCATTCCCATTTCCACTTTCCTTCCCAGACACACAGAACCCAGGATCTGCCCTTGGCTTGGGTGTTAGGATGTATTGTGAGTTCATTTACCCTAGGTGGCCCAGATTTACATGTAAGGCAAAGGAAAGTCAAAGGGTCAAATTCAACATTGCTGGGGATTTGCCAGCAATAAATCAAAGAACTGGCAACATAGAACTCTGAGCCATGAGAAGCCTGGTTAAGGGTATTTAGAAAGAGTCTCAGAGGCAAGAAAACAGCACAGAGAATGGGGGTTGGGGGGTGGTAAGAGCCTTTACAAAGAGCTTGCTTCTGAGCCTGGTGAAGGAGAAAATCACTGGAGGGGCACTAGGCCACTCTTGGTTATGGATGAGCCAACAGAATCAATGGCCCTGAATGCCAGCCCCAGCCCCTCGAGCTAGTAAGGACAGATTTAACACCTGTTCTGTCTGACACCAAATGCACCACACCAACTACAGGTGGGGTGACCGCCCTTCCCTCTGATATGCTGAAGTCAGGGTGGGGAAAACCTGGGAACTGAGAAGAAGCTGCAAGGAATGGAATTTTCAGTACAGTGACACCCAAGGGGTGCCTGGGTAGGGGAACTGCCAAGCCAAGCAGGAGTCTTCCTCTCCCTTCCCTATTTTGGGCCCTTCCCCTTCTCCCCTGCATTGACTTGGGAAATACAGAATTCTTTCCGCATTGGCCTGCCAACAGAGCAGATACGTGGTGGAGCTTGGAATCCAGGATGTGTGATTCCAGATGTGGCCATTGGGTGGAGACACACGGTTGTCCAATCCCTCTGGCTCCAAGGCTGAGCCACATCAAGGGGTTTACCCAAAGAGCAGACTTGCTGGGCTCTAAGTTTTAAAAACAAACCAACATAGGCTTGAAATAATTTTCTAGACCTTGATAAGAAGGTCCTGGGTCAGCTTTCAAAAGGACTCAGGTGCAAGTATTTAGAAATACCTTCCATCTCCTAGGTCCAGCTGTAAATATACTGATGCTTAAACTAACTTTTTTTTTTTTTAAAGATTTCATTTATTTCACAGAGAGAGAGAGTGAGCACAAACGGGGGGAGTGGCAGGCAGAGGGAAAAGCAGACTCCCCGCTGAGCGGAGAGCCCAACACAGGGCTCGATTCCAGGACCCCAGGATCATGACCTGAACCACAGGCAGATGCTTAATGGACTGAGCTACCCCTGTGCCCCTAAACTAACATTTTTTAATCCTGCAAATATTTATCACTTTGACACTCTGTATTGGGGAATCTGAACTGTTAAACAAGGCAAGGCATAACTGGGGGAGGACACCATCCTGTACCACTGGACGCACAGCAGGACAGCACCTGGGTGTCCCAGGCTTGCTCCAGTGGAAGTCATGTAAACAGCCCACTCACAGAAGATTCTGAGAAAAAAATTATATTTATACAGATAAACATATAAAAATATGGCTATAAAGATTAAGGAAACAAATGTGGCAAATGTGTTAAGATCTTAATTTTTTTTTAAATTTGCATGAGCTGGGCGGGAGTGGCAAGGGGTGGCAGAGGCAGAGAGAGAAGATTCTCTGCTGTGCAGGGAGCCAGGCTGGGACTTGATCCCAGGACCTGAGAACCTGAGCCAAAGGCAGCCACTTAACCGACTGAGCCATCCAGGTGCCCCAGGCCTGTAAATGTTTTTAAAAATAAGTGAATCTGGGATCCCTGGGTGGCTCAGCAGTTTAGTGCCTGCCTTTGGCCTAGGGCCTGATCCTGGAGTTCCGGGATCAAGTCCCACATCAGGCTCCCTGCATGGAGCCTGTTTCTCCCTCTGCCTGTGTCTCTGTCTCTCTGTCTCTCTGTGCCTCTCATGAATAAATAAATAAAATCTTTCAAAAAAAATAAGTGAATCTGCAATAAAATCTTTTTTTTTTAATTTTTATTTATTCATGATAGGCACACAGTGAGAGAGAGAGGCAGAGACACAGGCAGAGGGAGAAGCATGCTCCATGCACCGGGAGCCTGACGTGGGATTCGATCCCGGATCTCCAGGATCGCACCCTGGGCCGAAGGCAGGCGCCAAACCGCTGCGCCACCCAGGGATCCCTGCAATAAAATCTTTAAAAAGGTGGGGAGGAGTGCCTAGGTGGCTCAGTCGGTTAAGTGGCTGCCTTTGGCTCAGGTCATGATCCTGCCTTCCTGAGATGAAGCCCCCACATGCAGCCTTGCGCTCCCTGCTCAGCAGAAAGTCAGCCTCTCCCTCTTCCTCTCCCTCTCAGTCTCCCTCTGCTGCTCCCCTGCTTGTGCTCTCTCTCTCTCCCTGTCATAAATAAATAAAATCTTTTTTAAAAAAATAGGTGAATTTGGGTAAAGGATAAAATAGATGATCAGGACTTTTTGGTATTGTTTTCACATTTTTTCTGTAAGTTTGAAATTGTTAGAAAATAAAGTTTTTAAAACACCAAGATCCAGGAGTCCTGGATGTAAGATTCAGACTTTCTATTACCCCTCTGATTGGGATTTGTCATTTCAGGTAACTCAGGCCAGTGGTTCTTCTGTAAAATAAAGAAAGTCATCTGTTTCCACTATATGAATAAACTTCAGGTCGCCCATTCCCAGAAAGATAAAAAAAGAGAAGAAAGAAAGAAAGAAAGAAAGAAAGAAACTCCCTCCTCCCTCCCTCCACGCCCTCCTACAGCCCTCCCTCCCGCCCTCCCTCCTCCCGCCCCCCCCCCCCTCCCTCCGCCAGAAAGAAAGAGAAAGAAAGAAATTGATTTTAATAATATATTTTATTTACCCCAGTATATCCAAAGCAGATCTTTGTGGGGGTTCTCTGGGCAACTCTGAGTTGTAGCCCAGCCCCACACCAGGTCACCATCCTCCTTCTCCCTCATCCCTGCCCGGGCCATCCTTTCCTGGCCCGAGGCTGGAAAGCGTTCTCTTGCTCCTCACTGTTCACTCAAAATCTCTGGTCTGTGCACATTCCTTCTTCTTCCAGCAAAGCCTTGAAGCTTTCGGAACTACAGAGGCAAGCAACCTTTCTCCTCTGCTTTCTGCTATGCCATGCCGTCCCTGAGGCGATGAAAACAGTAGGCCTAGTGGAATGGATTAGAACAACCAGGGACAACAGAAATGCATTGGGCAGCATTTTAAAAGTATTTTCTCTCCACAAAGTATTTTTTAAAATTTTGTTTTATGCACACGGGTGCACATGTGTGTACATGTGTGTGTGTGTGTGTGAGTTGTGTTGTATGGGAAAAGAGCAGTGGACAGGTCCCTAGTAAAAGAAAGACTTCCCCTAACCCTAACCACAACCCCTCCATTCCCACAGGAGAAACGATTCTAAGTTCACGGATTCCTCTTTCCAGGTTAATGCTCTGATCCTTCAGCATCTTCAGCATCAGTTGCTTGAGTGTAAGAGGGATTAGCAGAGGTCAGTGTAGGGCGTGATGGTTTGACTCAGAGGACTATGGAGTAAAGGCAACAGGGGAGGAGATTGTAGACTCTCAGTGGGCAGGGGCAGGATTTTATATCAACTGCCTTTTATTGTTACTGTATCATGTGATCTAAGCAAGCACCCTGCTATATCATTGTATCCTTACCACCAACATAGGGAGAATTTAGGGTTTTTTCAATTATAGGCTTATTTCCCATTTACAAATGAGAAACTGAAGAGGGATATATATATATATATATATATATATATATATATATATATATATATTTGTGTGTGTGTATCATATATATGTGTGTATATATATACGTGTCATGTCATATCGATGATTGATAAATAGATGATAGCTATGTAGATAGGAAGGTACAAAGAATAGAGATAAATGTTGTATAGATGTATGCTATTTTTAAATATCTCAGGGAAGAAACATAAAAAATATTAACATTATTTCTAGTTGACTGAGGATAAGAATAATAGCTACACTGATTTTCATTGTCCATTCTGAAATTTTTACAGAGAATGCCTGTAAATTTTTGAGTTCTGAATCATGTAATACATTGCCTAATTTCCAATAAATAAAATTTAAAATATGGAATCAAATAAAATCTTGGTCGTGGCATTTCCTGACAAATCGCCCTAGAATGAATCTTTGTTCAGGGAAAATTCATCAGGTTGCTACTCTTCATGATGTGATTAGAAGATGCACATCCACAGGGGCCCTGGAAGAAGACTATAAAATAACTTTTAAAGAAATCTGGCTTGACAGAGATTGTTTTTCCCAAAGTCCTTTGGTATGCAGAACTTCCTGAAAGGGAGCTGGACAAATTTGTGTAGATTAGGGTGACAAGACCTCAGGGGGAAAAGATGAAGAACCAGCACACCCCCTTGTGCCATTAGACTTTCTCTGGAAAATTGGAATGGTCCTGAGACCCACTGTCGGGAGTGATATTAAGGACTCCCAAGGGGTAGCCACCACAACAGGTGGTCTACACTGGGAAATTTATCCCATACCATGCCTTAGAGATTCATGGGGCCGGGGAGTGGGGACAGTGTGTGACTATGACAGAAATACCCTCTTGATCTAGCTCCTACTGTCACTCCATCCAATTTTGTTGGATGGTTGTGGTTGTTACAGCAGCTAGCATCAATTACACTTAATTATACCCTAGAACTTTGCATTTTACAAAGGATTTCTTCCTAATTGGTGGAAATTAAATAAAGATTTAAAATCTACTGAATTTGAAGAAGAGTCCTTCAAACACCCCCTTAGGTCTTAGATCCTACCTTCTACCATAGCCCTCTCTTTTAAATCATGTTCAGGTTTATTTCTCATACAGCATAAAGTTGGATAGGAAGTTACAGCAAGAAGATTTAACAATTATACATATTTATGCACCTAACAACAGACAGTTAAAATGTATGAAGCAAAAATTGACATAACTGAAGGAAGAAACAGATAGTTCTGTGATGATAGTTGAAGACCTCAATAGCCCACTCTCAATAATGGATATTATTGAGATAATATGACAGGAAATAAATGAGGAAATGGAGGACTTGAACAACACAGTAAATCAGTGGGATCTAACAGATACGCACCCAACACTCTACCCAACAACAGCACACACATTCTACAGTGCACGTGGGACATTTTCTAGGATCAACCATATGTGAGGCCATAGACTACATCTCAGTAGATTTTTAAAATAGATATCATACAAAGTATTTTCTCCATTATGGGATGAGGTTAGAAGTCAATAACAGAAATATATCAATACAGAAATAAACCCCGAAAATTCACAAATCTGTAGGAACTGAACAACACCCTCTTACACAACCAGCGAATCAAAGAAGGCATTAAGGGCAGCCTGGTGGCTCAGCGGTTTAGCGCCACCTTCAGTCCAGGGCCTGATCCTGGAGAACCAGGATCGAGTTCCACGTCAGGCTCCCTGCATGGAGCCTGCTTCTCCCTCTGCCTGTGTCTCTGTCTCTCTCTCTCTCTCTGTCTCTCATGAATAAATAAATAAAAATCTTTAATTAAAAAAACAAAGAAGGCATTAGAAGTACTTGTACACAAATGACAACAAAAATGCAACATACTAACATGAGATGGATAAAAAGCAGTGCCAACAGAGAGATTTATGGCTATAAAGGCATATGTTAAAAAATGAGAACGATCTAAAATTAAAAACCTAACTTTATAATTTAGGAAACTAAAAAAAAGAAAAAAGAAAAAAAAAGAAAGAAAGAACAAAACAACCCAAAAGCTAGTAGAAGGAAGGAAACAATGAAGATTAGAGCAAAGATAAACAAGATAGAGAATGGAGGGGGGGTTACCCAGAAAACTAATGAAATCAAAACCTGTTTCTTCAAAAAAAAAAACAACAAAACTGACAAAATTTTGCCTAGATAGACAAAACACACACACACACACACACACACACACACACACAGAAAGAAAACTGAAATTACCAGAATTGGACTTGAAAGTGAGAGCATGGCTGCTGACTCCATAGGAACAGATTTACAAGAGACTGTTATGAACAGCTATACATCAACTAAATAGGTAACCTAGGTGAAATGGGCAAATTCCTAGACCCTAGCAAAACTAAGTCAAGAAAAAGAAAGTCGTGGGGCAGCCCAGGTGGCTCAGCGGTTTAGCGCCACCTTCAGCCCAGGGCATGATCCTGGAGACCCAGGATCGAGTCCCACGTCTCCTTCATGGAGCCTGCTTCTCCCTCTGCCTGTGTCTCTGCCTCTCTCTCTCTCTCAATCTTTCTCTCTCTCTCTGTCTCTCAGGAATAAATAAATAAAATCTTAAAAGAAAAAAAAGAAAGTCTTGGGGCACCTGGGTGGTTCAGCCAGTTAAGCGACCAACTCTTGATTTCAGCTCAGGTCATGATCTCAGGGTTGTGAGACTGAGCCCCACAGTGGGCTCTGCCCTCAGCAGAGAGTTGGCTTGAGCTCTCTTTCTCTCTCACTGGATCCCTCCCCCTACTTGCATGAGCTCTCTCTCTCTCTCTCTCTAAAAGAAGAAGAAGGAGGAGGAGGAGGAGGAGAAGAAGAAGAAGAAGAAGAAGAAGAAGAAGAAGAAGAAGAAGAAGAAGAAGAAGAAGAAGAAGAAGAAGAAGAAGAAGAAGAAGAAGAAGAAGAAGAAGAAGAAGAAGAAAATCTGAACAGACTAATAACAAAATAAGGAAACTGACTTGTAACTGAAAATATCCTGATGAGATAAGCCTAGAACCAGATGGCTTCCCAGGCTAATTCTACCAAATATTTAAAGGAGAATGAATACCAATCCTTCCTACAATCTTCCAAAACCCAGAAAAAGAAGCATCATTTCCAGACTCCTTGTATGAGATCAGTATCATCCTGATACCAAATCCAGCCAAAACACTGAAAGAAAAAAAATACTATAGTCCAATATTCCTTATGAACATTGATACAAAAAAATCTTCAACAAAATACTAATAAACTGAATTCAGCAAAATGGTAAAAAGATTACACACCATGACCAAGTGGGATTTATTTCGGGGATGCAAAAATGTTTCAATGGAAAAGCTGATCAATGTAACACACTACATGAATAGAATGAAGAAGGAAAAAATGATCATTTCAATTGACGCAGGAAAGCATTTGGCAAAATTCAACACTCTTTCATGATCAAAAATACTAACAAACTAGGAATAGAAACAAACTACTTCAACATAATAAAAAACCATGTATGAAAAGTCCACATCATACTCAATTGTGAAAGTCTAACGGCTTTTCCTCTAAGGTCAGGAACCAGGCAAGGATACCCACTTGTGCTTCTTCTATTCAGCTTAAAACTGAAAGTTCTGGCAGAGCAATTAGGCAAGAAAAATAAATAAAAGGCATCCAAATTGGATAGAAAGAGGTAAAATTATCTCTGTTTGATGATGATATGCTCTTACATGTAGAAAACCCTCAAGGTTCCACCAAAAGAGAAAAAAAGTTAGAACTAATGAATAAATTCAGCAAAGTAACAAGATACAAAGACAACACACAAAAATCAGTTGCATTTCTACAGATTAACAATGAACAATCTAGAAATTATGAAAGCAGTTCCGCTGACAGTAAAATCAAAAAGAGTAAAATACTTAGGAATTAATTAAACCAAGAAAGTAGAAGACTTGTACCATGAAAACTATGAAACTACAAAACTACAAAACAAGAAATTAAAAAAGACACAAATAAATGAAAAGATATTCCATGTTCATGGATTGGAAAGTTTAATATTGTTAAGATGTCAAAACTTAAGATGTTAATACGGAGGTGTCTTAATGGATCATCAGTCAATTAGGGTCTGCCTTCGGCTGAGGTCATGATCCCAAGATCCTGGGACTGAGCCCTGTGTTGGGCTCTCTACTCAGTAGGAAGACTGCTTCTCCCTCTTCCTCTGCCTTCTCATGCTCTCTCTCTCTCTCATTCTCTGTTAAATAAATAAATAAAATCTTTTTAAAAGGATGTCAATACTACTAAAAGTGATCTACAGATTCAATACAATCCTTATCAAAATCCCAATGACATTTTTTGTAGATATAGAAAAACCCATCCTAAAATTTATACAGAATCTTATAGGACCTCATGGAATAGGAAAAACAATCTTGAAGAAGAACTGGGAAAAAAAAAGAGAGCCCACATTTCTGGTTCCAAAATTTAACTACAAAACCATAGTAATTAAAAGACAGTGATTCTGGGGCACCTGGTTGGACTCTTGGTTTCCCCCCAGGTCATGATCTCGGGGTCCTAGGATAGAGCCCTGTGCCAGGCTCCACACTCAGTGAGAAGACTGCTTGAGATTCTCTTTCTCTCTCTCTCTCTCCTTCTGCTCATCCCCCCCTGCACACACGCTCTCTCTCTCTCAAATAAATAAATAAATCTTAAAAAAAAAAAAAAGACAGTTATGCTGACATGAAGTCAAGCATAGAGACCAATGGAGTAAAATAGAATCCAGAAATTAACCCTCATATGTGTGGCCAAATTATTTTCAACAAGGAGGTCAAGGCCATTCAATGGGGGAAAGGACATTGCTTCAATAAACATTGCTAGAAAAACTGGATGTCCACATGCAAAAGAATTAAATTGGTCTCTTACCTAACAGCATATACAAAAACAAACTCAAAATGGATCAAAGGCTTAAATATAGGACATAATTTATAAAACTCTTAGAAGTAAACATAGGTCAAAAGCTTCACAGCATTGAATTCAGAAATGATTTTTTTGGATCTGACCCAAAGGTCAGAAGCAACAAAAGAAAAAATTGACAAATGAGACAGCAAGAAAATTAAAGTTTTGTGCATCAAAAATGCTATCAACAGAGTAAAAAGGCAATCTACAGAATGAGAGAAAATAATTTCAAATTATGTATCTGATAAGGGCTTAATATCCAGAATATATGGACAACCAAAATTCAACAACAAAAAGACTCATTTCAAAACTGAACAAAGTCATGTAATGTAATGAGCACTGGGTATTATGTAAGACTGAAGAATCAGTGATCGCTACCTCTGAAACTAATAATACAGTATGTTAATTAATTTAATTTAAATTTTAAAATATACATTTTTAAAAAACTAGACAAAGGACTTGAATAAATATGTTTCAAAAAAAGACACACAGAGGAAAAGATGCTCGCTGGGGAATGCCAATCAAAATTACAATGAGATACCACCTCACATCCATTAGGGTGGCTACTATCAAAACAAACAAACAAACAAACAAACAAACAAACAGAAAAACAAGTGTTGGAGAGGATGTGGGGAAATTGGAACCCTTGTGGCCTGCTGGTGGGAATGTAAAATGATGTAGCTGTTGTAGAAAAAAGGATGACAGTTCCCCAAAAGCTTAAAAATAGATTTATCTAATGATTCAGCAGCTCTACTTCTGTGTATATACCTAAAAAGAATGGAAAGCAGGGTTTCAAAGAGATAGTTAAATACCATGTTTATAGCAACATATTCACAATCGTTAAAACATGAAAACCAACCGCGTGTCTATCGATGGATGAAAGGATAAGCATAGGGTGATATATCCTCACAATGGGATACTATTCAGCCTTCAAAAGGGAGTTTTCTTTAATACAGGATTGCAGACACATAGCAAGCATGGCTTAAATAACTTTTTTCTTCTCTCAAGATATTTCAAACTGTCTTGATATGTCTTAACATTAAAAGTAAGATTAAGAGTCTAGAGAAATGTGCCACTGGGTCTGGAGGCATGGACAAGACTCTGCTCTCTCTGTGCTTCAGGATCCTTGTCCATGAGACAAGGGAGACTCCATCTTCAGGGCCTTTGTATTCTCCCGAGCTCTCCGCCAGTTGTCCCCATGCCGCAGTGATCCCAGGCACTTCCATGGAGCTGTGATTTATAAAGGTATTTGGAGATACTATCCTATGGGAGCCACGTCTTTTCTCAGAGCCACATGGGAGACTGAACTCCCACTCTCCACATACAGCTGGAAGGAAGCAGAGAAGAGAGGAAGGATGTGACAAGAACTGGTGGGATGGAGGGTTCCTTGCGGGACCCCACTGGAATCCCATTCCCACTCATTGTCAGGGAAGCCAGCCAGGCTGATGGCGCCCAGCTGCCTTGTTGATGACCGTCCAGGGGAGCAGGCTGAGTGGGATGTGGGTGAGGGCTATGGGGGCTGTCCCTGGGCTTCTGTGGCCCACAGAGACCTCCAGATGGTAGGGCTGGTGACACAGACTTATGTGTTCTTGATCACGCTGTACTGTGTCTCCTGCTCCAGGGTCCTCTGGGAGCGAATCCTGTTGGCCTTAGAATCCTCACTCTGGAAGTCAAACACCACAGATGAGTAGTAGGGTTCTTCCCTGGAAGCCTTCTGCTGAGAGAGAGAGATGGAAGGTTCAGGGAAAGATGGGGGAGGCATGGGCCCCCAGCTCAGGATGGAGATGGGGGCCACCCAAGGGGGGTGTGGGGGGATCTTCACAGTGCAAATGGGGATGCATCCTCTCCTACTGTCCCTCCCACACCCCTGCTTCACCCTACCTGTGAAAACACAGCACAAAGTCCCAGGCATCAGACCCAGGCTGGGGGATGGTACCTGGGATCTGCTCATTAATCATTAATCACCAAGTTAGAAAAACAAGGATGTTACTAGTCTCAGGGCCACATGTCTGGTGCATATCTCCCCTTCATCTTCTCCAAAAACTAGCCCCCGAAACTCTCCCTGAACTCTTTCACTAGCAGGTGGGTCCTGACCCCAGGGTGGGGGTGGGAGGGGAGCCTCTTCCATTTTCTGCTTTATAGTCACGATGCCTAAGGGTTGACCTACAGGGGGTCATTGATTAAAAATCTGAAAAGCAGAGTTGATACCCAAGAGATGATGGTACCAAAACAGTGGGAAATCTCAGGCGTTAACACTTACACGTGGTATACAGTGGGTGCTTAATAAATGCAATGCTTTACTGACTGTTGAGCATCACTGGCCACCTCGATAGCCCCGTCATCTCCCACCCCAGCTACAATGACACCAAGCTCTGGCAGGATCGACACCTTCTGTGTGGCCCTGTGCTGGAGGGGGCACAAGATCACCACGCCGGCCTGTCATTTCCCTCTCTGCCCCCTGCCACTCCAGGGTGGTGCCTCTAGCAGAGCCCAGGACCCCCATGTGGGAGCCAGGCCCTGGTACTCACCACTGTGCTATATTCCACCTCCACCTGCCTCGGTTGCACAGGCTCTGCCCGAAGTGGCCACATTGGCAGCTCCAGATTCGCATAGCAGAGCTCCCCTTGCTGAGTAGCCTGGGTGGGCAAGAGATAGGGGGTCTTGATGGGGGTCCACGGAGCCCCTCCATGGTCCAGCCCAGAGGAGCCTCTGTTCTTGCCTGTGTGCGGACATCTCCCCTACTCCCTTTATCCTCTGGGTGCCCCAGCCTCCCCGCCTGCCTCCCCCTTCCCCCGCTCTGGTCTTCTCTGGGCAGTATTTGAATGCCCCCCAACGTCAGCATCGAAGGACTCTCCCTCATTCCACTTTCTATGGCCAGAGCTCCAGAGAGGACCCAATGACCAGATCTTCCGGGGATCATTCTCTCTGCTCTGGGTGAGCACCCCACTCTATCCATCGATGATGCACTCAGCCCTCCACTGGCCAGTGGGATTGTTGAAGCTCCAGCCACCTCGGCACACCTCCAGCCCGTCTTACCTGACCAGGGGTCCGGAGTGGCTCTGAATTCTCACCAGCTAAAGAGACAAGAGAAGAGTTGGCAGTTTGAATCCCAGAACAAGGGAGGAATGGGGATCCCTATGAGCCATCGGGAGGAATAATTTCCCTAGAGACTTTGGCCCTGGGGACCTGCCACTTGGGGTCTGCCACAGGGGAGGAGTTCAAGGCTTTGGGAAAGAGTGAATCGGTTGAAGAGGGAAAAGACGAATGAATGAGTGAGTGGAGGTGTGAAGAAATGAACCAGCGGGAAGGCACCGGCTTGGGGAAAGTGGCCAAACGAAGCTAGTTCTCAAAACAGTCACTCGAAGAATGTTCCCAGGTGGTAAAAAACAGGAAAAGGACATCTGTTTAGGGACACCTGTTGGCAGGATGAAACAGTTCTGGAGATCTCTTTCACAAAAACATGAAAATGCTTAACATCACCAAACTGTAAGCTTAAGAATGGTTAAGAAGGTAAATTTCATGGTAGGTGCTTTATACCACAATAAACAAAAAAAGCAGAACCAAAGGCCCTACCCCAGATGTATGGAGTCAGAACTGCTGGGGATAGGTTTGTGTTTTAGGAAGCCCTAAAATTTTTTTAGGGATGCTTGGGTGGCTCAGCGGTTGAGCATCAGCCTTTGGCTCAGGGCATGATCCTGGGGTCCTGGGATCGAGTCCCACATTGGGGTCCCCACAGGAAGCCTGCTTCTCCCTCTGCCTGTGTCTCTGCCTCTCTCTTTTCTCTCTCTCTCTCTCTCTCTGTGTCTCTCATGAATAAATAAATGTAAAAAAATTTTTTTTCTAATTAAAAAAATAGTTCTATGTCCTTTGGGAGACATAGAACTGCAGCAAACCAGGAGAGGTCACAGGGGTCATCTGTTGTACTCCCTGGCCTGGGGGGCAGGCAGTGCTGTCCCTCACACACAGGAGGGTCCCGTGGCTCCAAGGGGGTCACGGCTCAGGGCACACAGCCTCAGGCTTCCAGCACCTGCAGCGTGGCTCTGCAGGAGTCCTGCCTCGGGGTCAGGCTCTGCACATCCCTGGCCCCTGCCACCCAGGGACCCAGGAGCTGGTGGGCCGCGGGGGTGCGCACAGAGCCACAATGCCTTTGGTGTAGCTGCATGGCCAGGCCACCCCCAGAGCCCACCTCACTCCATGCACCAGGAGGAGATACCGCCCGACCCTCCAAGAGCCCCAAAGTCGAAGGTGAGACACATGGACCCTCAGGGGATGTATCCTTGGGAAGTGTTAGGGACCGGCCACCTGGCGCCACGGAGGGATAAGGCTGGTGGGGAAGAGACAGGGGGACCTTTCTTGGGAGGGAACGTGGCAGTGAACCAGCTGGACAGTAGCCAGCTGGACAGGAAGCATGCGGGAGGTGGAGGCCCGTCTCCCCTGGTCACACCCATGTCCCCTAGAGCCCCGCAGAGCTTGGCATCACAGCAGGTGCTCAGGACAGCAAGGTGAGGTGAAGCAACCGCCAGCAGGTGTGACAGGGCAGGCGGCAGGCTGTGGAAGAGGGGCAGGGACCATGAGGGGACAGGGGCTGAAACTTGCAGGGATGGGGCCGAGAGTCAAGATACTTGAACAGAAGCCTTTTCTCCTGTTCCAGAGGATCAGTGAAGCCAGGTGTAATCCCCCCCCCACACACACACATACTGTTAAACTCTGCAGTAAGAGACTTCTAGAACATTTCACAGCAGCAACAGAAATGATAATAGGTTAAATGGAAAAAAAAAAAAGCTGTAAAAGAGAGATTGTGGTCTGAAGCAAACCATAAGGGAGAAATCATATCTGCATAAATAAACACTGAAAAACATCTGAGGGGGCCCCTGGGTGGCTCCATCCGTTGAATGCATCTGACTCTCTATTTTGGCTCAGGTCAGGGTCTCAGGGTCATGGGATTCCCCCTCCCCCCGCCCCCAGTCAGGCTCGGTGCATCATCTGGGGAGTCTGCTTGAGGAGTCCCTCCCCTCTGCCCTCCCCCACATGCATGCACACTTGCGCTCTCTCAAATAAATTTAATTTAATTTAAAAAAAAACCAAGGTGCTTCTATTTTTCTTCAACTCACTTTGTACTTAAATAAACTTATTTTAAGGGGAAGAAAGAAAGAAGAAAGAAAGAAAGAAAGAAAAAGAAAGAAAGAAAGAAAGAAAGAAAGAAAGAAAGAAAGAAAGAAAGAAAGAAAGAAAGGCAGCTGGAAGGACACACCTCAACCGTCAGTGGCTGGTTTTCCCTGCATTTCTTATTTATTATGGGATGTTTCCTTCCTTATTCATTATGGGGGATGTTTTCTTTCTTTGTGCTTTTACTTATGTTTTGAATGCTCTACAACCATCCTATGTCCCTTTTGTAGAAGGAGGCTCTCTGGGTGAAAGGGCAGAGAGGGCTAGAACCCACAGGTCTGAGGCAATCAGGGCTGAGAAAGTCTCGTGGGAGGTCACCACGCATGGGTCCAAGTCAGGAGAGGGCACTCGGAAGTGATGTGGGACGAGCAGCCGGGGAAGAGGAAGTGGTTTTCCTTCCCTGCTTCAGGCACACACATGCTAGGGCTGACTGTGCGTCTACAGGCCTCCACGGTGGGGAGGGGTGTGGGGCAGAGGGGGCGCCTCCCGGCCCTTAGCTCAGCCAGGCTCCCGGAGCACTGCGTCTGCGCTGCACACACCACAGATGCCCCTGAGTCATGGAGTCAAGGCGTTTTAGAGTCGAGAAGGAAATGTAAGGCTCACATGCCATCTAGGAAAGAAATCTGCGCTCCTTTGGGTGACAGCTGGGCCCCCAGCCAGCAACAAGATGGTCACATCTGTTTCTTTCTGTGCCTTGCTTTATTTCATGAGCCCTTTGAGTTTACTAAGTGCTTATTTATTGAGCGCCAGACAGAGTGCTGGGTGCATTACAAGTGTTCTCTCTCTCTCTCTCTCTCTCTCTTTAAGATTTTATTTATTTAATCACGACAGACATGGAGAGAGGCAGAGACACAGGCAGAGGGAGAAGCAGGCTCCATGCAGGGAGCCCGATGTGGGACTCGATCCCAGGACCCCGGGATCACGCCCTGAGCTTAAGGCAGATGCTCAACCCCTGAGCCACCTGGGTGTCCCATGTGTTCTCTCTTTTAATCTGAGCCCAGAGGAGAGCAAGTGGGCACCAGGATGCCAAAAGCGTCTGGGGTGCCCTTGTAGCTGGAGATAGTAAAGATAGGTTAACAAATACCAACTCTGTGGGTTTTCAAGTTATGGCCCCTGACCATGAGGAGTAGCAAAGGCTGGTGGGGAGACCGGCAAGGAAGCAGGTGGGGAGAATCGGTGGTGAAAGGGGCATGATGGTGCATGTACAGAGGTGCAGCCAGGAGGGGCCCCCAGTTACATTTGGGGAGCCAGGAGAAGGAGCCAGAGGAAAAGAAGTCTGAGGGCCTTGGAGGCCCACCAGGACTGAGCCGGCAAAAGGAAGCAGAGAAGGTGCTCTAGGGGCCCAGAGCAAACGCAGGAGAGACTGATGTCATAGCTGCTACCAAGTTGTAGGAAGTCGGGCACAGCTGCCTTCCAGAGTGTGGGCAGGGGGTGGGCAGGACCGGTTGTGGAGAGACCTGGACTTGTGAAGGTGTGGGAGGTTCTAAACAGAAGAGGGTGATGGCTTCACAGACAATCCTCCAGGGAGCCGCCTCCCACAGCCTGCATCCACCATAGCGGGGACACCTCCTCTGGGGTCTGGTCTCTGGGGTCACCCAGGGTGTGCGGTCTGAGGGTACACATTTGATGCCCATTCTGGGGAACAAGGACACAGAGCCTCGAAAATGAGAGAGTGTGCCCGCTCACCCTGCACCTGGCAGGGAGCTGACTCACCTTTGACCCGTCTGTGTCTGCGAATCATCCTCCAGGCCAGCAGCGAGCTTCCCCCCAGCAGAAGCAGCAGAAGTGCCAACAAGGAGAGGAGTACTTGGAGCCTAGAGGGGGACACAGGGCCGTGTCGAGCAGGCAGGGATTTTGTAGGCCCCCCGTTTATTTGCAATAGATAGATAAGGTCACATTTCAAAAAAAAAAATAGTATAGTCTCCTTTGTACACACATGCAGTGTACTTAAGAACCTTCCAGGGGCCCCTGGGTGGCTCAGTTGTTGAGTGTCTGCCTTCAGCTCAGGGTGTGACCCCTGGGTCCTGGGATCGAGTCCCACATCGGGCTCCCTGCAAGGAGCTTGCTTCTCCTTCTGCCTCTGTCTCTGCCTCTTTCTGTGTGTCTCATTATTCAGATAGAAGAAGATCTAAATGTACATTACTTTCCCCTTTCTTTCACACAAAGGAGGCATAATACAGCACTATATATTTTTTTTACTTAGCAATACATCGTGGACATCTCTCCATGTCTGTGCATAAAGAGAACCCCCACTCTTTTCCACAGCTTGCATAGTATTCCACAACAGAGACACACATTCCATTCTTCCCTCTTAATTGGCATTTCCCACAGTCTCTTGCAACTACAAACACCGCTACCAAAGATCACCTTGTAGCTCTATCATTTCTTTCTTTTTTTTTTTTAGACTTATTTATTTGAGACAAAAAGCATGCAAGTGTGTGCCTGCATGAGTAGGGGGAGGGGCTGAGAGAGAATCTCAAGCAGACCCTTTGCAGAGCCGGACACGGGGCTCACTCAGTTCCACAACCATGAGATCGTGACTTGAGCTAAAAATCAAGAGTCGGACACTCAACTGACTGCACCACCCACACGTCCCGCAGTTCTGCTGTTTCACACTTGAACAAGCTGCAGCAGGTGGGAAGCTGACTTTGGGTCCCCCACTTGCCAGGTCCTTCTTATACGTCTAGTTTGCATTCATCACGTTCTAGTCTTTCTCCTAAGATGCACCTCCCCCACACATACCAAATTGCCCAGGCTCCAAGCCACACAAAACCTAGCTCTGCCCCTGCATGTGCATCTGCAGTCAGCTCTGGAAGTGGTGTGTTCAGGCCTTAGCTAATGTTAAGATTGTTGCTTGGGTTAACAGGAGGCCCATGGAAGGGCTTCAGGGTGTCATATAATAAGGAGTCTGAATGGGACGCCTGGCTGGCTCAGTTGGTAGAGCACGAGACTCTTGATTTCAGTGTCTTGAGTTTGAGCCGCATGTTGGGTGTGGAGATTACTTAAAAAAAAAAAAATCTGGGGACGCCTGGGTGGCTCAGCAGATGAGTGTCTGCCTTCGGCCCAGGGCGTGATCCCAGGAGTCCTGGGATCAAGCCTCACATCGGGCTCCCTGCGTGGAGCCTGCTTCTCTCTCTGCCTGTGTCTCTGCCTCTCTCTGTGTGTCTCTCATGAATAAATAAATAGATAAATAAATAATCTGAATAGGCTTTGCCCTGGCTCCTGGAGATGAGGCTCTAAATCCCTGGGAATTCCCTAATAGTAGGCATGCCTTTGTAATTCAAGGACCCCTTGCATGACACTTGAGTTTATGCTAAGAGATGAGGTGAGCCAGGATTGGGGCTGGGCACCAGAAGAACCAACCCCACGATTATAGAAACCTGAAATTCAGGGAGCAGATCCACAGGGGCTGGGGACTGAGTTCAATCACGTGGCCAATGATTCAACCAATCACACCTGTGTAATGGAGCCCCAGCAAGAATTCTAGGCACCAAAACTAGGAGGAGCTTCCTGGCTGGTGAGCACATCAATGCCCAAGGCAGGTGTCGTGCCCCAACTCCCCCGGGAGTCAACAGGGAAGCTCTGTGCTCAGGTTCAACCTTCTAGACCTTACCCTATATGTCTCTTCATTGTCTGGTACTGGCCCTTATTTATCCTTTATGATAAAAGCATATTTGTAAGTACAGTGCTCTCTTGCATTCTGTGAGCTATCTAGCCAATCATCAAACCCAAGGGGTTCATGGACACCTCCAAATTCATAGCCAGTTGGCCAGAAATGTGATGGCCAGGGGATCCCCAAAGTGCTCTGGCATCTAAAGCCAGGCAGTCTTATGGGGCTGAGCCCCCAGCCTTCGGGACCTTTGCTAACTCCATGTGGTCAGTGCCAGAGCTGAATCACAGTGCACAAGGTGATGCCGGGAAAAGGAGTCTGGGAACCTCAGAAATGGTTTACAACTGCACGAGTTTTTCTGGAGAGAGACTCTTTAAGCATTGTGGGATTCTCCTGGGGGTTTATGCTCCAAAAGATCAAGAATCAGAAGTTTGGAGGAAGAACCCAAGACTCTGCATCATATAGCCTGGGCTGAAGACCAGCCTGCCTCTCCTAACTACAGGAGCCGGCAAGCCGCTTAACCTCTCTGAGCCCCTGTCTCCTCCTCTGGAACATGAGGCTGGTAATGTCAAAGTTCTAGTGAGATCAGAACATGCATGTAGGACATTTAGCACCTGCCTGGTAGGATCATCAGCCCTTATTAGAAGTCCCTTTACCTTCCATTGCCATCTCGGCTTCTCCCTGGCCCTGAGCGACTCCTGAGGAGAGATCCCAGCTCCAGGACTGGGGACAGGGGACAGGGCACCTTACCCCAGACTCTGACTTGGCTGTAATTCCTCCTGGCTGCTTGCACTGTGGGTGGCTCCCGTGGTGGTCGGGGCAGGGGATGAGGAGGACCAGTACAACTTGGTCTTCATTTCAGCTGTGATTGTCGAGATCTGAGTTACAGTGATGCTGGCAGATGAGGTAGACATTGTTGCTGGCGTGGAAACACAAATCAGAGCCCGGATAGCTCTCTCGGACTCTCCCACTCACTACTTGCCAATACATTTTTTGTTTGATTTCACACAAAATGCTCACTCAGGGCAGGGGCAGGATGGAGGATCCCGGGGGCAAAGTCTCCCCAGGGCCCTCCTGAGCCAAGTGAGCATTTCCAGAAGGGACATGGGCACTGCACTGCTCGCGCTCAACAGTCCTGATTCCATCCTGTGGAGGAGGGTCAGGACCTCGGGAGAGCCCCTTGGTCACCCCTGCACTCCAGCTTCATCCCCCTCTGGCCACAGCCACAAGCTGCCTGCCTGAGACCTCTGTCTAACCTGCAAACCTGACCATCCTGGTTGGATGCTGCACCCAGCACCTTCACCGCCTGGCGCCACCTGCCTCTCCACTCAGCTCCCACCTGCCTGCAGCGCGGCTCTGGGTGTCCGCAGGGCTGGCACCAGCGCTCTCCCTCTCGTCTTTGTACACCTTGCCTTCTTGACAGCCCCTTCTCAAGATTAAGCCAAAAGGCCAGCTCCTCCAGGAAGCCTCCCTGACTCTCTGTCTCCTCCTCCTACACAGACACAGACACAGACACAGACACAGACACAGACACACACACACATACACACACATGCACAAGCTCGTAGCAGCCATTCCAACCTGAGACCCTTCAGGCAGCCCAGGTACTGGTACTAGGGGGCATGTGAGTGTGCACAGCTCACCTGGGTTCACAGACACCACAACGGAGAAGGTGGGGTCAACCCACAGTGTGTCGATCCCACACTTGTATGTTCCTGCATCGCCTTCTGTGAGGTTCTTCAAGGTCACTGTGAAGGTGAGGTCTGCAGGATGGTCCCTGATGGACACGCGGCCTTTCGTCACTTCTCTCTGTGACTCTGTGGTCTCCACGATCTTCTTCCACACACATGGGCTTTTGCACCAGTATTTGTCATGGTCTCTGAATCCCTCCTTGTACTGACACCGCACGCTCAGGGATCCCCCCACGGTGCCCGACACGGAGTCGGGGCCACGCAGAGACGAACAGCCTAGAAAACAGCCGAGTGTGGCCCCTCAGCAGACGGGCCTGGGTCAGGGGCGCCCTGGGGGTCACCCACCAAAGTTGCCCCATCTCGCATCAGCCACCCCCTTCCAGAACCTCCCCTTCCTCTTCCGTCACTCCCAAGATTTCTTTTATCACAGCAGCCCCTTCCTCCAGACCCCAGGGTCATGAGGTCTCATCTCAATAAACCCCAGTAAAGCCCAGATGAACAAGAGAACCCTCCAACTCAGGAAGTCGGGAGAGGAACACATGCATGTACCCCCTACCTGGGAAGAAAGAATAAGGTCGGAACAGAAATTAGGGAGCTAGGTCTGGGAAACGAACAAGGGGTGGTGGAAGGGGAGGCGGGCAGGGGGGTGGGGTGACTGGGTGACGGGCACTGAGTGGGGCACTTGATGGGATGAGCACTGGGTGTGATACTATATATTGGTAAATCGAACTTCAATAAAAAAAATATATATATATATTTTTAAATATATATATATATTAAAAAAGAAATTAGGGAGTTAAGGAACAGAAAACAGTGGAATTAGCATATACATTGGAAAACTGATTTTTCGAATGGGAGAGACAAACATTCTAGCGGTAGCCAAATCAAGAAAAACAGGAGAAACACATATACAATGTATAAGAAGAATAACCAGGGTTATTGGAAAGCCTCTACCAATAAGTCTGTAAACTTAGATGAAACCGATGATTTTTCTATATTTAGGAAAACATAGATTACCAATATTGGCCTGGAATATATATATATTTTTTGTGAAGATATATATTATCAAGTGAATATGCCTATTATCAAGGAGACCTTTCCTGGTGATGTGTGAGGTGCAGCACATATCAAAACATCACAGGGGGGACGCCTGGGTAGCTCAGCAGTTGAGCATCTGCCTTCGGCCCAGGGCGATCCTGGGGTCCCAGGATCGAGTCCCATGTTGAGCTCCCTGCATAGAGCCTGGTTCTCTCCCTGCCTGTGTCTCTGCCTCTCTCTCTCTGTGTCTCTCATGAATACATAAATAAGAAAAAAAAAAAATCATATTGTGCACCATAAATATCCACAGTTTTTATTTATACCTCAATAAAGCTGAGGGGAAATGCAAAACAAACAAACAAACAAACAAAAAAACCTCTGTCTTTCAAAAAACAAAAAGAATAAAACCTGGACAGTTTTGTAAGTTAGTTCTCTCAAACCTTCAAGGAACAAATAATTTCAACTTCATTTGCACATTTATAGAGAATATAGAAGCAGGAAAACCTCCCTAATTCTTTTCATGAAGACAGCATGATATATTGAGACTAAGATGCAGCTGAATTTCTTTTTTTTTTTTTAAGATTTTATTTATTTATTCATGAGAGACACAGAAAGAGAAAGAGAAAGAGAGAGAGGGGCAGAGGCACCTCGATCTCCATCCAGGCATCCCTGAATTTCTTTTTTTTTTAAGATTTTATGTATTTATTCATGAGAGACAGAGAGAGAGAGAGAGGCAGAGACACAGGCCGAGGGAGAAGCAGGCTCCATGCAAGGAGCCCAATGTGGGACTCGATCCCAGGTCTCCAGGATCACATCCTGGGCTGAAGGCGGTGCTAACTCACTGAGCTACCTGGGCTACCCCCTGAATTTCTTAATAGAATTCACCACTTTAATAGATCAAAGAAGAAAAACCAAAATAAGAAATAAAATAAAAAGAAGAAAAAATAATCATCTGCATAGATAGTGTGAAAGGATCCAACACCCATTGCTACCATTTTTAAAAACATCTTGTAGGGACGCCTACCAGTGGGATTATTCTCATGAATAAATAAATAAAATCTTTAAAAAGAAACAAACAACAAAACAAAAAAAGTCTTGCAAAGAGGCACAAGTGGATGCCTTCTTTACACTTAATGCGAGACACTGGACACCTGCTCTCACCAGGGACAAAGCAGGGATGGCCACCGCCACCTCTGTCGTGGGCATCATTCTGGCTGTGCCAGCCTGTGGCCAGTGAGAGAAACAAAGGAGACAGACGGATATCCAGAAGGAATGACAAACTCCCATGTAGGCAGACCCCAGGAAAACACAAGGACTCCCTGGAGTGGGTAAGGAACAGACTAGCCGTGCTGGGGTGACTGCCTCCAAATTAATACACAAAAGGAATAGCTTACCCGTGGACAACTAGTCAGCAAACAGAGTCGAAGAAAATGTGCAATTTATAATCGAGATAACCAAAAGGAATTTAAGTACCCCAGGGACAGACCTGCCAAGGCTGGCCCGCTGGTGTGTGGAGAGCTCCTGAGAGGCTCAGAGGCCAGATCCCCAGAAACAGAAAGCCCCTGCTCCCTGGAGAAGCCCTAAATCCCGGGACGCCCGGGTGGCTCAGGGGTTGAGCGTCTGCCTTTGTCTCAGGGCGTGATCCCAGGGTCCTGGGATCGAGTCCCGCATCGGGCTCCCTGCAAGGAGCCTGCGTCTCCCTCGGCCTGTGTCTCTGCCTCTCTCTGTGTGTCTCTCATGAATAAATAAACAACATCTTTACCAGAAGAAGAAGAAGAAGAAGAAGAAGAAGAAGAAGAAGAAGAAGAAGAAGAAGAAGAAGCCGCCCTCCATCTCTTCCCTCCCCGTGGCTTCTCTGCCCTCCCCTTCGCTCCCACCACCTTCTCTGCTCTGTCCCCACCTCCTTGCCTTGGGGAGACAGAGACCCTGGCCCTCAGGCCTGGCCTCTCCCCATCACAGCCTGCTCCTGCCAGTCCCCAGCCCTCCCTGCACAAGACACGGGTCCCTACCCTCAGTGGCCTCTGGGGCCCTCTCCTACCCACTCTGCTGCTACCTGCCCTCTCTTCCTTCTTCCTGTAATAATTCATCTGAAACTTCCCACAAAGCCCATCGGGGCACCCGCTGTGGCCCATGGAAGGTCAGGTGGATGACCTGGGCCTCGTCTGGCCCCTCCAGGGTGCAGCCCTTCCATCCGTCCACATCTGTGCTGGACAGAGCACACCCCGCTCTGAGGTCTGGGGGACCGCCGCCTCCCCTGCAGCCCTGCCCCTCACCTGGGACCCAGAGAAGCAGCAGAGCCCAAGGCAGCCATGCAACCCCGCCGTTCCAGACCATCTCTCTGGCACAGATGTCACCTGCAGCAGAGCCAGGCGGCTTCGTGGCGGCTTCGAGGAGGAGGAGGGCCGAGTCTCCAAGGCTTCCACTTCTGCTTTTCTTCGTGCCGGTTGCTTCCTTGTTCAATATCTTTAGATTCTATTCCTAGAGCTGGTCAGAAAGTGAAGGGCACTGAGGGAGCAAAGCCTCTGGGGACGGTGACGGGCGAGCCCCACAGGACCCATGCCCCGTCCTACCCATCCCAGCTGTGTCACAGATCCCACAGGCATTTCCAGTGCCGGGAGCCCTCCTGCTCCCCCAAGCGGCACAGGCCTGCACCCTTCCCCCCTCCATCACAGCCCCAAGACCACAGGGCCCAGTTTCCTTCCTTCTGGGCACAGTAATTCCTCTGGTTTCCTTGCGGTCAGGGTGAGGAGCCAGTGGGGTGGAGCCAGGGCCAGCGTCCTTCTCCAGGCCTGGTGGCACCTGCAGTGAGGCCGCCCCAGAGCGCTCCCCTACTATGAGCTCCCAGCTCAAGGCCCAGACCCCCAAGCTGGCACAGGGACCTCAGAGTCCCAATGATTCTTAGTCTTGGACACATGTCCTCAAGCTGTGACCTTCCTTCCTATGCAGTTTGTACTGGTCCCAGCTCAGGGATTCAGCAAACTTGCAGGGACCCCTCTCACCCTGGTTCACCTGGACCTTAGACTCCAAACACAAGTGCACACACACACACACACATCCTTGTGATGAGTGCCCTCAGCTTGCACAGTGTGGCCACATGAGCATAGGAAACCAGTCCTATCATGTGACATGTCATCTGAGAGCTTGTGGTTACTCATTCCCAGTACCACTCAGAGGGAGCCCTACACTAGCTCTGGAGGCCCAAGAATGCCCTCCCCCCCTGCTCCTTGGGGCATTTTCACTTTCCTGCTCCCTTCTGGCCACAGGAGCACCTTTCCCGGGAAGGTACAAGAGAACCAAAAAGACTCGCCCATTCTCCTTTGCAAGGTTCCAAGCACGGAGTTAGGTAGGCACCAGAAAAATTTCTAGGACAATGCAGTCATAAATTAAAAGACTCATGAAGGGACGCCTGGGTGGCTCAGCGGTTGAGCGTCTGCCTTCGGCCCAGGGCATGATTCTAGGATCCCAGGATCGAGTCCCATGTCAGGCTCCTTGCATGGAGCCTGCTTCTCCCTCTGCCTGTGTCTCTGCCTCTCTCCCTCTCTCTCTGTGTCTCTCATGAATAAATAAATAAAATCTTAAAAAAAAAGAAAGAGAAAAGACTCGTGAAGCTCCAAGATCAAGATCTTGAATGGAACAGGAGACTGTAAGAGAGGTGTCATCCTTAGTGGTGTACTTAGTCTAATAATTATCAACTCTCCCCAGAGGTGCACCTTTTCCAATTTAACCACCAAAAGGCACTGCTATGGTCTCGAATGTCAAGGTTAGGAGGGGGACCCACCAGACTGAGAAGCAGGAGGCTAGGATCTCCTGTGGCTTGTCCACTTGGTGCTGGCACAATTGTCGGTAAAATATGTGGCTCCAGCAAAATGTCAGTGATCACAGCTGATCTGTGGTAGTAAACAGTATAATAATTATAAAAATACTCGAATGGGAGGTAATAATGTTGTTAGGCCAGTCTTTCCCCAAGGGAATACATCTTCACTCTAATGGAAGGCAATAGGGGAGTGCCTGGGTGGCTCAGCGGGTTAAGCATCCAATTCTTGATCTCGCCTCAGATCTCAGGGTTGTGAGTTCAACCCCCACCTTGGGCTCCATGCTGGAGCCTATTTAATATATAAAAAAAATTTTAAAAATTAAAGAAAACAAGAAAGAATGGCAACAGGAAAATAGGGTTCAATAGGGAAAGAGAGATGTGCTTCACAAGTCTGTGGGGTGCGACTCCTCTTAGGATCACAGAGAAACATCTGGACTCCTGGAGGAGGAAGGCAGGGGTATCAGTCCCTGCTGCATCCACACTGCTCACCCCAACGGGTCCACAGACATGAAGGAAGAAATGAAATGATGCATAATTGCCACACGAGGGGCACCTGGGTGGCTCAGTCCAACCTCAGGTCATGATCCCAGGGTTGTGAGATCAAGCCCCATGTCGGGATCTGTGCTGAGTGTGGAGCCTGCTCAAGATTCTCTGTCTCCCTGTCCCTCTGCCCCACCTCGTGCTTACTCTCTAAAATAAATAAAATATTTTTTAAAAATTGCCACACGATGTCAGAAGATTAGGGAAGTGATACTTTCCCCATCACACCCTAATAACCACATGTCTACACGATTTAGGGGAAGACAAGCCTGAGAGCCCCAGGCCTGAGCCCCCTTTCTCAGGGTTGAGGTGTGGGGGGGAGTCCTACAACCACAGGATCTTTCATCAAGTTCTGAGCCTCTTCCCAGTGTGGACGCACATGCTCGGAGGTCCGAGGGACAAGGGTGGACAGCGTGGGATGGGGACTCTCTGGGCGGACATGGTAGCAGCAGCCACTGCATTGAGTCCCGTGAATGGCAGGGGCCCCAGAAAAGACTTGGGGGCCATTTAGTTGTGAGGCCACTCGGCAGAACTTCCCTTTCCGATCCTTCACAGTCCCAGAACTGCCCTCTCCCCGGGGCAGTCGGTGGCTCCCACCCCTCTCCCTCTTCCTTTCTGGAGCTCAAGGCCCCTCCCGCACTGTGGGTGCCCCTCAAGCTTGGCCAAGAGGCCAAGAGGCTGGGAACTGAGGGCTGACCAGCAGGAAGCAGCCACATGACTGGCTGCTGTAGAAGAGGAGCTGACAGTTGGGGGAGTCCGTAATGAGAGGGGAGGGGGGACCCAGCACCTACTATGTGCCAGGTGCTTCGTCTCCAGGGGGTTAATATCTTCAGGGATCACTGGAGGTAAAAGGGTAACAGGGAATG
The DNA here is from genome assembly GCF_011100685.1 of Canis lupus familiaris. NCBI lineage: Eukaryota > Metazoa > Chordata > Mammalia > Carnivora > Canidae > Canis > Canis lupus. The sequence goes on from NC_049230.1 coordinate 6,844,751, forward strand.
AGAAGCAGTGGGGGAAGCGCAGCAGGGAAGGACCGGGAACTGGAAGCATCTGGAATCCGCCTGCCGCTCCGCTGGACTCCCTGGGACCACCTGCACCCACCTGTCTGTCCACCTCAAGGGAACCCACTCCCGCATGGCTGGACCCTCTAGGGACCCAAGCAGCTTGGCAAACCCATATTCCAGTGCATTCCATAGCCCCAGGGTCACATCCAACCAGCTAGTCATGGCCCATAACACACTCCCCTGCTTGGCCCTGGGCACGCTGTGTTCTAGACAGAGATGGAAATGTGGGTGAGCAGCTGGGTGGTGGTCCAGGCCAGAGGCCTGAGTGCGCAGTCTGTCCCCCAGAGGGCTCCTGAGGCTTCCTGTTCACAGAGCTGCTGCTCTCACAGGTGCCTAGAGCTGGAGGGAATGTGAGAATGTCTGCACCCCGGAAAGAGGACCAGCAAGGAGACCTGTCCCACAGGGGTCTGCGGAGCACAGCGGAGTATCCACTCGGGGCCTCCTCCTGGGTGTCCCCGGAGGGGCGCCCTGGGGCTCCTCGGAATCCCAGCCAGGGGGACTGGGGCATCAGCAGTGGGAGGGGCCTGGGTCATCCCCCAAGGTCATTCCTTCACCTTCAGCCTCCTGCACGTCCCCTACTCATTCATTCAAGGCTGCACTCAAGTCATCCCCTCCAAAGGCACGCCTGCCTCCTCCAGGTGCCTCTGAGCCCCTCCTGCACCCCTGTCCCCCGCAGTGTCTGTTTCGGCGTTTGCTTGCCCAGGCTGGGGTGTCGCTGAATACCCTCCTTCGCACGGTAAGACTCCTTGAAAGCAGGGAGCCCCAGGCTCCATGCCCACCGCACTGCCCAGGGAAGGGAAACCAGGACTGGGGACAGGTACAGAGAAGCCAGGCCATCGAGGCCTCTCCCGTCCTCATGCCAAACTCCATCCTCAGGAGGAAGAAAGGGATAGAACTTAAAAGGGTGCGAGTGTGTTAAGATCCATCCAACTGAGCCCTGAGGATGTGAGCTTACCCTAAACCACTGCTCAGCAGAAACTAGGTCCGAACAGAGGCCAGCAGCCGGCACACCTAGAGGGGGCGCAGGGGCAGCATCCGGCGCTTGTGCCTGTCCTCTTCCGGCTCCCCAGGGACACACAAAGTGGGCAGATGCCCCGGGGCAGCCTCCTGCCACCACTGGACCCTCATGTCTCCTGCATCACTGCTAATACCCTAGGAGGTGGGGGAGGGGATCCAGCCCCGGAGGATGCACCCCACCCTACCCTCCGCACCCCAGTGGTGACATAGGGGGTAACGCAGGCTGGTCTGGCCCTGAGCTGCCTTCCAGCTGCAGGTGTGTCTCGGGTCAGTGGGTTGGCATTTCCTTCTGTGAAGTGGGAGCAGTACTGCAGGCCCTGCGTCCCCTCCTCCATGGGAGGCTCGCGGTGACAGCAGAGACAAGGACGCACCTGTCCCTCACTTAGGCTGCTGTTTGCTGAACTCATGCCCTGAAACGTGCTTACCTCTGCTCCTCACACTCATGAGATAACTCACTTGCAAGAACCCCAACTTCTGTCCACCATACCACACCTCTCGAGTGATTGACTGCCCAGGGCAGGGGGAGAGTGGGTGCTAGAAAGCAGTGGAGGGCACCAAACTACCACCCCAGGGCGTGAGACAAGGAAGAGGTTGTTGGGTAACTGAGGTTGACAAATTGATGGGCTTGCCCGGGAGTCCTCACTCCGTCGGCCTCCCCATCATCGGCTTCTGCTTCCTCCTCCTCCCTCACCCAAGAGCAGCCCCAGGCCACTTTCTGGGTAGAATGATGCCAGACAAACATAAAACAGTTCCTGTTGGCTCTTGCCCCTGTGCTGACAGAGGGTGGGGTGGGATGACCAGCAAGCTGTCAGTTCAAAAACTTCTAATATTGGCTTCGGGAAGCACATTTGGCCTCGAGTTTGACCATGTGAGCTTCTGACCCCCTGGGAATGACCCTACCTCGGGAAGGTCAGAGGCTTCCTCAAATGCACACACATGCACCCCTATAACCTCCTTGACCCCACTGCTTATCTGTCCCAGCAGCCTTCCCACAGACATTTCCAGAAGCTGATAGAATGCATGTGTCTCGAAGGGCTAGAGGAGGCAACTGAGAGTCCATAGGACTTTGCAGTAGGTGAGCGCTAGTTATAGACGTGGCCGTGTCTCCCTCCTGTTCCAAGGAGCAGGTAAGGATTATACGTGCTGCCTGCTGGTAAACGTGAAGCTAATTGTGTCACCTCACTTTGCCTGAGTCTGGTATTTCTTTCTGGTTTTCTGTACCTCCCTGAGATCCAGACAGGTTGGAGCCACTTTCATTTCCTGAGTCTCTTAGTATATCACAAAATGAAGAGTGTCTAAAAAAGGATTAATGAAAATCAGAGCATTTAACAAATCAAAGCTTTTCACATGCAACCTACACACACACACACACACACACACACACAATTACAAAGTTTATAAAAATATTAACTCACGGTGTGGGCTGGCGATGGGACCCAGATGCAGAGTTATGGGAACGATACTTTCCTTCCCAGCAGAGGAAGTCCCATAAACACCGGGACTTTAAGGACAAACTCACATAGGAATAAGGTCGAAACTAAGTTTGAAGAAGGGTTCTAAGGGGCAACTAGGTGGTCAAGTGTCTGCCTTTGGCTCAAGGCGTGATCCTGGGGTCCTGGGATCGAGTCCCACATCGGGCTTCCTGCAGAGAACCTGTTTATCCCTCTGCCTGTGTCTCTGCCTCTCTCTGTGTGTCTCTCATGAATAAATAAATAAAATCTTAAAAAAAAAAGAAAGAAATCCTCTAATATTGTGTTCCGGTAATGGTTGCACAACTATAGATTTACTTATAATTACTGAAATATACATAAAAAATAAGTTTTATGGCGTTATACCTAATTTTTAAAAAATAAATTTAGGGACACCTTTGTGGCATAGTCAGTTAGGCACCAGACACTTGGTTTCGACTCGGGTCATGACCTCAGAGTGGTGGGATCAAGTCCCACTTTGCACTCTGCACTCAGCATGGAGTCTGCTTGGGGTTCTCTCCCTCTCTCTCCCTCTGCCCTCCCCACCGCCTCTCTCTCTCTCTTTCTCTCTAAAATAAATAAATAAATTTTTAAAAAACAAATTTGAGGGATGCCTGGGTGGCTCAGTGGTTGAACATCTGCCTTTGGCTCAGGGCCTGATCCCAAATCCTGGGATCAAGTCCCACATCAGGCTCCTTGCATGGAGCCTGCTTCTCCTCTCTCTGCCTGTGTCTCTGCCTCTCTCTCTCTATGTCTCTCATGAATAAATACATAAATCTTAAAAAAAAAAATTTGAGGCCCATGGTGAGTGTGAGCCCAAAGACCTTCTCTCTACTACCATCCCCAGCCATTCGTCTCTATCTCTGTAAGTCCTATCTCCCTCCTTCCTTCACCTGCCCCAATCTCCCTCAGTCCCTTCCTGGCACTGACCAAATGTCAATATTTCAAAGAGCTGATTCCTTCCTTCCTGCAGTGTGAGAGGAACAGGGAAGGCTGTCAACAAATCAAGTAGCAAAATAGTTTAAAAAAACTTCCAAGAGAGGGAATGGGTGTCTCCCTCTCCCCAGGAAGTGAGGGATGAAGCTCGGTGGTGCAGGGACTGCTTGTCAGTAGCGCTTGAAAGACGAGGTGTGCCCTGACCTGCCCTGGCCCAAGTCATTCCTACCTGGCTCCATTGCACCCTGAATTCCAACACCTTCCATGTTTCAACTCCTGGCTGCCCTCTCCCACCTTGGCTCCCTCCCAGCCCATCCCTGCCTGTCTGTTCCAGCTCTGGTGGGCCCACAGGGGACACCTGAGGGCTCCAGAGGATGGGGTGGTGGTCCAGAGTGAGCATAGACTGGACAGGGTAGAGCTGGGGCGAGCCCGATGGCAGACTGTGGGGCAGTGCCAGGGAGGTCCACCCGTCCCGGTCCTATTCCCAAGGTGGGGGGATCCAGGGAACACAAACCCGGCAGCGGGACCCAGCAGGCAGGAGGCAGTGCCCTCTGCACCCCCCGTAGAGAAGCTGCTCCCCCAGGACCCAGGTCAAGTCGGAATTGGCCAGCGACGGGCGGTCCATGTCGCCACCTGTCGGTGGTTGCCAGAGCTGCCGGCTTTGTCGGGCAGGTATAACTGGTCCATCTCTGCAAGCGGGGAGGCCCAGCGGCTTCTGTACACATAGCCAGGTGTGCGGCATTGATCCTTCCAGATCCCCCAGCCAGCAGACCAGGAAGAAGGGGAAGGCCCCGCCCCTTGGAGAGAGAATGTGGAGACTTCAGAGAGTGGAGGGGGGGCCTCTCTGTGGTGGACCAGGAGCCAGGGAAGGCAGGAGAGGGAGAAGCATGAAGAAGGGAACAGGACAGAGGCTGCCCAGGAGGGATGGGAGACGCTGGAACTCAGACTCTGGGATGTCTTGGACTCCTGGTTCCCAGCCGGTGAGACCCAAGGGACGCTCAGACACCCATCCAGGCAGCCAACTCTAAGCACCACACCCCCACCCCCCTGGGACTGCCCAGCTGCCTGTTAGGTTGAGCAGGCTGTTGCTCTACTTGCCTCAATTAGACTGTTCTAGAAGAAGGGTGGGGCTGAGGCTGCAGGTGGGGGTGGTGGGGCAGCAGCCTCACCTCTGGGACTGAGAAGTCAGAGGCAGGGAAACTCGTCAACCTCCCTCCCCTCTCTCCCAGTTAAGTTCTCTACCGTAAGGCTCTGGGTTCGAGGCCCAAGCACCCCAAGGCTCCTCGCCAACAGGAGCCCCTTTCTGAACGTATGTTTTGGCCACACGGGGAGGAGACCCAAGGATCTGGTGTCCAATCCCCAATCCTTCCACAGGATCAGATCCACCAAGTTGGCTCAGAAAGTGAGTGAATTCTGACGATCATAAAGAGCAGGGACTCTGGATGTCTCACAGCCTGGCTTTGAACCCCAGTCCTGCCACTGACAAACTGTGCCATCTTGGCTGAGTTATCAACTTCTCTGGGCCTCAGCTTGTTCACCCGTGAAATGAGGATAATGGTCACACCAGTCCCCAGTGTCCACACCCCAGAAAGGTTTGGAGTTGCTATCTCTACTGGCTTTATCGCATCAACACCACCCTGCTGTGCTCCAGGGGAAGGTGAAGTGGGCCACAGCTTGTGCCTCTTCCTTAATCTCCAAAACCAACAGAGTAGCCTTCCTGGTCCTCGCTCTTCTGCAAGACAGCTCAAACTTCTTTCAATCCTTTTCCCAGGTCTTCTTTCCCCAATGACTAGGTGTCCCTTTCTCATCTGTCCCTCATCATCCTACAATAGCCATATCTTTGGGACCACTTTGCTGGCTCTGGCCCCACATGACGTCACACTTGGATGGGCTGCCCAGAACCCCAGGGTCTGGACAAGTCACTCCAAATTGACTTCAGGACAAGACCCGAGACACCGCCATACTTCTGAATCCACCAGGGGGCACTCTATGCCCAGGCATGGTTTATTAGTTTAGTTGGCAACTATTTAATGACCACCTACATTGTGCCAAACCCAGAGATGGGGACATGAAGATGAAACTATCTCAATTCTCCTTTCTGGGAGTTCACATTTTGGTGCGAAGCACATAAACAAAGACGGGAAAACAAAGGATTTCCTTAAAAGGTAGAAGTAGTACTCAGATCAAGGCAAAAGTCCCAGTGGCCTGGGTGGGAGGGGGCCTTTCCCTTCCATCAGACACAGGAAATGGTGCAGAGAAGTGGCCCCAGGGGTCCTCAATCCCAGCCCTGTGACCCTGCCTATGTCGGTCCCATCTGATTTCTGTTCTCCAGGAATTCTGGGAGAAGGATGAACAGAGCCCTTAAAAATTCCAGTAGGATATCCAGCCTGACCCCAAATAGAGCCTCAGTTCTTGGGAGGTGTGAGAGGACGACAGGCCTCAGGTCCTTCGGCTCTCCTTCTTTCTACCCCACACACCCTGCCCCCATGGCAATCCCCAAAGTATGGAAAAGTGACGGAATGTTTCCCTGTGGGCCAGTCACCCAGCTGGTCCAATGCTCCCCCAGCAGCCTTTATAGGACCATCAAGGAAGTCAGGGGTGGGGATGGTATACAACTCATCCAGGTCCCCACCACAGGGCCCCCAGGCTTGACTAACTGTAACAGTCAGTGGGGTCCTGGTTAGGAATACAGCTTCCCAGGGCCACTTCAGACCTCCTGCATCAGGATTCTAAAGGGCTGGGACTGGGGATCTGTCATTTCAACAAGCTCCCGAAGATGATGCATACAATCAAACACGTTTAGGAAACTCTACTGTGCAGAATTTGGAATGCCCGGGACTCTATTTGGGCTCAGAGGTGGTGGATAAGAAAGGATTGATTAGGATAGGATAGGACAGGGGTGCCCGGGTGGCTCAGTCAGCCAGGCATCTGACTCTTGATTTCGGCTCTGGTCACAATCTTAGGGTCCTGAGGTCGAGCTCCACCTCAGAGCACATGTGAGCTCTCTCTCTCTCTTTCTGTCTCCCTTCCTCCCTTCCCTCCTTCCCTCTTTAATTAATTAATTACTTAATTAAAACCTTATCTTAAAAAAAATAAAAAGAAAGGGCAGCTGGGTGACTCAGTCAGTTAAGCGTCTGCCTTCGGCTCAGGTCATGATCTCAGGGGCCTGGGATCGATAGACTTTAAGAGTTCTTTATACCCATGCAGGGGGATGGAGATAGGCAACTCTGAAGCTTCCTCCAGACAGATTTCCCTTAGGCTCCCAGAGGTCAGGGCCATTAGGGTGAGAGTCCCATTCGGGAGGATGGCCTTGGAGTCCCAGTGAAGAGTTTAATGCTGCACTCATTGTGCCTCTGCGTCCTTGAGCATAGACGTATTTGTTAAACCATTGTGTGAGCGACGGAAAGATATCTAATGGTTATGGTTCTGGCAGTCCAGATCCTTTCAAAACTGTGTTAAAATTAGGGAATGGCGGTCCCTGGGTAGCTCAGTCAGGTAAGCACCCAACTCTTGATTTTGGCTCAGGTCATGATTTCAGAGTGGTGAGACTGAGCCCCACATCCTGCTTGAGGTTCCCTCTCTCCCTCTGCCCACCCCCGCCTGCCGCTTACACTTTCTATTTCTCTAATATAATTAAAATCCCGGGGGGGGAACAGGGTAGGATGGCTCGGACCACCTTTGGGTCATGGGTGAGGTTGCGGCCAGAGGCATCCCTGTTTACAGACCCTACAGCCCTAGCATGTGTCTTGTCTGGGGATGCTCGTAGGCCTGAGTCCTGGCAGACTGTGGATTAGGAGGGAGAAGGGCCTGGGAGACCCCAGAGAGGGGCAAGTATGCCCCAGGAGGGCAGCTAGAGGTGAAGAGGTTATGGCCTCTTTTTTTTTTTTTTTTTAAGATTTTATTTATTTATTCATGAGAGACACAGAGAGAGAGAGAGAGAGAGAGAGGCAGAGACACAGGCAGAGGGAGAAGCAGAATCCATGCAGGGAACCCGATGTGGGACTCGATCCTGGGACTCCAGGATCATGCCCTGAGCCAAAGTCAGACGCTCAACCGCTGAGCCACTCAGGCATCCCCAGGATGGTCATTTTAGAAGGTATTTCCTCAGTGCCTTGCCCCCAGGAATGACGGGGTGGGGGACCTCCCTCCTGCCCTGCAAGGCTGAACTCCCTTTATGATCACCATGAGCCAGAAACTGGTCCAATGGACCAGATGTCCCTTATGCCCTCCAGGGGGAACCCAATATTGTGTTCAGGTGTTACCTGAGGTCCCTGTTTCCTTGGAAGATGGGGTTCTCCAGCCTCCTGCCAGGGGTTCTTGGGCTCAGAGCTGGTCGGTGCGGCTCACTCCTGGGGGTGGCGGACACTTGGAGCAGTGCCTCTGTGACCCAAGGTGGGCAGATGGCCCTGGCTTTATAGCTTTCCTAGGGGGTGATTGTGGGCCCATCGTGACATCCAATCACAGCTCTCTTGCCTCATTTGGGATGATGAGGGGGCAGTTTCTTCCTTATTCTTTTATTGAAACATGAAAGATGAGGAAGCACACTCTCTCACCAGAGGGAACTTCACTCTTCATGATTGCTCACCACCAGCCCTCTCTTGACCCAGATCTGTAGCCCATATCTGGGAAGGGGTACACAGATCTCAGTGTTCTTGGCCTACAGACAATAGATAATTGTCTCCATTTATTAATGCCATCTGCTTTCCTGGAGGAGGAAAAGAATCTCAACATGGTGCCAGGGAGACTCAGCCCCCATGTGGGGGTATCCCACAGCCTGCCTGAGAGAACCAAGCAACCACATTTGCAAGACTACACTTGTGAAGGATGCCCTACCAGCACATGTCCTCTCCCTGGGGCCTGCTGCATTCCTCAAGCGGCCTCGGTTCTGGCCTGCGCTGACAGACCCACTACCCTTCCGCCTTGTCCAAGACCAGCCCAGGGTTTCCGGCTGAATTCCGTCTCCACTCCATTCAATATGGTAGAGCCCTAGTACCTCAGAATGGGACATGATTTGGAGATAGGAGTCTTGACAGGAATAATCAAGTTACCATGAGATCATTAGGGTGGGCCTTAATCCAATATGTCTGGTGTCCTTATAAAAAGGGGACATTTAGACACAGGGACACAACATAAAGGAAAGACAGCATGAAGAACCACAGGGAGAAGACGGCAGTCTGCAAGCTGAGGAGAGAGGCCTGAACAGATCCTTCCTGCGGGGACCCTCAAAAGGAGCCAACACTGCCCACACCTTGATTTCGGGCTTCCAGCCTCCAGAACTGAGGCGTCCCATTTCTGTTGTTGAAGCCACTCCGTCCGTGCTGCTTTGTCAGATGGCTCTGGCAAACTAATGCACCAGGCGCCCTGCTCACTGGTCTCCAAGAGGACGGGACCTCCTAATGACTCAGAAACTCCCTTCTTGACTTCCATGTTCATGATCAAGAGAGAAACTCTCAGCTGGCTCAGGCTGCCTCAACCCCCGACACAAATACATTGGCACATGCACACACATGGGGTGGCTTTGTCAGCCAAGAACAGGCCAGGACCTTATCAATACGGTGAAGCAGGTGCAGAATTCACACGGGCTGCTCCTCCCAGACACACCCGGCAGACAGCAGCTGATGTGACACAGGAGGTGGGGTTCACGGATGACAGGGAGGGGGAATTGTGTGCCAGGGTTCAGGGTGGGGACTGATGTTGACAGGGTGGCAGGGAACAGGTTTTAATGAATATTGATGGAGAACTGATGAGCGAATGAATGAAAGGGTCAAACGTCATTCTCATGTCTGTATTCGCTGCCCTGAAGGACACGCCAGGCTTTCTAGTGATGAGCCACCTGCATAAAAACCCTGCAAGCGGTGTTGGCGCTCCTGTGTGTTCCATGGACACAAATCTAACCCAGTCTTCTCAAAATTGCAGTTATTTGGTTAGGTGGAGGTGGAGAGGGGGCGTTGGGGGTCCCACGCACCTACGTGTGGCAAACACACTCTGTCTTCCCAACCCCCCCCCCATCTTTAGCCTCCTCAAAAGTCCGCTCAAGGGGAGAAAGCACTGGAAAAAATCTTGGCTGGGTGAAAGCTGCCTATCTTTCTTGGAGGATGTGCAGAGTGAGAGGTGTGGCCAAGGACTGCTGGGGTCTGGCCTTTGTGAAGGGCAGGTGGTGACAACACCTGTGGATGAATATAGGGTGAGCTCACCTTGGGGTTCCTTTTCTTTTTCCAGATTAATTTTTTTAAATATGTAATAGATTTTCATGGAGAAGGAAAGAGTAAGAGGAAGGAGGGAGAGAGAAAGGAAACAGGAGAAAGTCTTCTTGACCCTCATCTGCGGGACCCCAGTAACCGCCCTCCCCCCAGATTTTAACCTGTTATGGTGTCTTTTGACTCTGTGCAAATACAGGTATATATGAATATCCAAGGGAGGATGACACTGTTAAAAACCTTCTCTTTTTTTATTATTTTTATTTTTATTTTTATTTTAAAACCTTCTCTTTTAAGTATGGGATTGAGTTCTTTTGAAAATTCTACTTTGCCTGTAGGGTGGGGGTGGGGAGGTGGCAGTGGTGCCAAGAGCATCTGCCCTCACCCTCTTTCTGCCCAGCACCTGGCTGTGATGACTACCCCCAAACAGTCCTGGTTAAGGATCAGATGGAATCTTCTCTAGCTGGAACTGAGTCATTTTTTTGTCCGTCTCTCAAACCCTGCTCCCCTACCACCTACCTCGATGCGTATTGCTAGTGTGTGTGTGTGTGTGTATGTGCACGTGCACATGTGTGTACGTGCCTGGTTTTTGCTTCCACTATGGGAAGAGACAACAGAGACCGAGCCCTGCCACATCTGGTCAGCCCCCAGGGGTCCATATCTGAACCCCAGCTGACCAGGATGCTCCCCTAACCCTCCGAGCTGACAGCCCCAGGACTCAGCTGGTGGCCTCAGCCCACTGCACCTGCTGCCCCACCTCGGATCCAGGAACCCCTGAGGCTGCTTGATGGACACATCCTGTCTCTTTCCCATGCCCAACTGTTAACAGGATTTGTGTGCCGTCAGTGCCAGGTACCTGGTCGTGCTTCTTTGAAGAATGAAGAGGTAGACCAGAGGAAGAAGAGAGGAGCAGCAAAGTTTATTGAGTGATAGGATAAAGCTCCCAGAGACGGAGGGGACCCGAGAGGGTTGCTGTTTTGGTGTTCAAAGCTAAAGGGTTTTGTAAGCTCTATGGAGGAACTATCTCGAGCATCCTGAGTGGGACTCCTGTGGACAGGGCCGCTGAGGTGTGCCCATCAGGGCTTTGATCGCGAACCTGTCTACCTACTGGGTTATTGTTCACTGTCGCTGGCCTTTTGGACTGACATCTGGAGACTAACTGCCTCAACTTGTGATAGTGACCCACGGTTTACGGTGAATTGTTTTGTCTTAGGATGTTTTGCAAAGGTCACTCCTGTAGAGGCAGTTAGACAGGATGCTATTGTGGTGCTAAGCTGTAAAACAGGATGCTAGTGCGGTTTTGTCTCAGCTGTCCTGGCTTTTTTGCTTTCTAGCTGGGGACCCTGGGCTGACTACCTAAACGTCCAATCAATCTCTAACACATCTACACTGACTGCTAGTGGCAGAAAAACACCGGAGTTTTCCTGTGCCAGGGCTCCGCTCAACACCCACATCAGGGCAGGAGCCCAAAAGGTGTTTGCACAGTGAGAGGAGCTGGCTGGTCGCATGCTGCCCAAGTGTTCTCAGGCTTAGGGTCACAGTCTCTAGGTGGGCCTTGGGGGGGTCTGTAAACCAGGGTGGAGAAGGGGATCCAGGAATACCTGGATCACAGAGTCCTGGCTGGCAGAAGCTCCCTGTTTCAGACTCAGTGCCCTGCTTACAGCAGGCTTTATGTCCCCTATAATCCCCCAGAGGGGTGTTTACTCCACCCAAGTGACACTGGGCAATGTCCGGGGACACTTTTGGTTGTGTCCAAAACTAGGGGATGGTATTGTTGCTGAGCACCGAGTGGAGGGGAGGGATGCTGTCAGCATCCTACAATGCACAGGACGACACATGGCACAAAGAATGATCCGGGCCCAATGTCAGTGGTTCAAAGCTGAGGAACCCTGTCCTACAGGCAGACTCAGGGCAGCACTGGGGCACCCTGTGCCCCGAGGCCCCAGTGCACCCACCATGCAAAGAGCCCAGCGGGCCTCTCCGAGGGGATTCCTCCTCTTGGGAACCAAGACCTGCAGGCCTGGGCCCCCGCTGGGTGCTGGCCCAGAGACACAGGGATGACCGCTGTAGGTGTCGGCCTGGGTCGGGGGCTCACAGCCTAGGAGGAAACAGGAAAAAGGTCGCAGGCGACGGCAACCCCCCCTGCCCTGACCCGCCCCGCCCCGGACGGGGGGCTGAGCCGGAAGCAGAGGGTCTGGGCCAGGCCCCAGGCCGGCGAGCCCTGCCTCCGCACCAACCCCCAGCCGCCCGCGGAAGCGGAGCCAGCCGGTCGGGGCCGGCTCGCCCGGGCGGCCGGGATCAGGTTGCAGGGATGTCGGGGAGGGGCGCAGGGGGGCGGGGTGCGAGGGCGCAGGGGGCGGGGCGCGAGGGCGCAGGGGCGGGGGCGGGGGCGAGGGCGCAGGGGCGGGGGAGGCGGGGCGGGGCGCGAGGGCGCAGGGGGCGGGGCGCGGGGGGCGGCCTCAGGTAGGCCGGGGGCTGGGGGCGGACCCCCGCAGGAGGGCCGTGGGAGCCCCGAGTCGACCGCACCCCCACGTCCCAGCCCGGCGGGCTGGGTGCAGAGGGGGGCCGGCGGGCTGGGTGCAGAGGCTGCGGAGGGAGCCGGGCACCGCGCGGTGCGCCCCAAGCCCGGGAGGGCAGGGCCGCGGCTGGAGCGCTCGGTTAGGGACCCTATAAAATCTTGGCGGGCGCCGTCGAATGCTGAAGCTGACTTCTTCGTGCCCCCCGGGGGGCGGTGAGCCAGAACGGGACTCCCCGGGGCCCTGGTTTGCAGGGGCCCCCGGTGCCGCTGGGACTCGGCTCCCCGCGGCTGCGCGTCCACCCAGCTCTGGGCCAGCCCTTGAGTCCGGGCCCCGCAGGCGCATCCTCAGCACAGCGTGTGCCTCGAGGTCCCCTTCAACAGCTGGGGGCCCCGATTCCGGGGCTAACGCAGAGCTGGAGGCTCAGGATGCAATTTATATATATATAATATATATATATATTTTAAAGATATTATTTATTTATTCATGAGAGACACAGCAGAGGGAGAAGCAGGCTCCACGCAGGGAGCCCGACGTGGGAATCGATCCCAGGTCTCCAGGATCACGCCCTGGGCTGAAGGCGGCGCTAAACCGCTGAGCCACCCGGGCTGCCCAGGATGCAATTTATGGATGAGGAAAGCGAGTCGGAGGAGCCAGCAAGAACGAGGTCCACGAGGTCCGCTCTGAGGAGCGAGGAAGCGTGGGGGCGGCTGGTGGAGGCGGGATGTCAGACCGTTAGGGATCCAGGAGGGAGCCGGCTCTCCCCGTCCACTCAGCCCTGGCCTGGAGTGAGGCTGCTAGCCCCCAGCGGGCAGGGACCAGGCCGTACTTCTCTCTGTCCCCAGATCAGGAGCTCAATAAGCATTAGCTGTTGCCTGAAGGCGGTTCAGTCGGTGACCCTCTTAAACACCACACCGACCCCTGCCAGTCAGGGTCTGTCCCTCTCCTTAGCATCTCCCTCCAATCCTGGCAACTTGCTATCCCACCCACTCTGGGGACCTCATGCCTGAGGGACAACAGAGAAAAGGGAAAATGGCACCTCTGGAGGCCAGAACACAGTGAAATCTGGCCTTGAAAGCAGCGGGCAGAGCCCTGGACAGCTAGTCCTGGATGCTCTGTCTTGGGGGACTCTCACGGAGTGACCTTGAGGAACTAGAAATGAAATATGAACTCAGGCTGTTAGTACCTCCATTTTACAGACCAGGAAACTGAGCTGCCCAAGGTCACAAAGCTGGGAAGCAAGAGCTGGGATCCAAACCCATAGCTGTCGGGCTCCTAGGTCATGTTCTCTGCAGAACCGCCTCCTGCTCAAAGGGCAGTTGGCTTCTGGTCCTCGCTTCCTTCCCTGGACCATGCAGTCACCCACACCCCACAGAAGGACCCACCACCCCAGCCTTCATCCATCAATATCCCTTCTCCAAGGAGAGGAAGGTCAGAGCCGCGCCCTCAGCCCAAGGATGAGGATGAGGTCAGAGCATTACCCAGCTGGAGCAGATGCTAAATAATTCATGTGGCTGCTGTGAAGCGGGGGCTGCAGCTTCCGGGAGGGCCCAGAAGGCACGCAGCAGACAGGAAACAAAATCTGGTCTCTTGCACCTGAGCCTGATCTCGGCACATCCCCATGGGGCTGGAGAAAGTTTAGTGACAAAGGGTTGGAGGGCATGACCCCGGGCAAGTCATTTCACCAGTTTCTCGCTACTCTTATGTGAGGAGTGAGCAAGTGCCTGGAGCCAGTGTAAACCAGTATAAACCGGAATGCTGGGTGTGGCCCCTGGCAGGTCCTCAGCAGGGGTATTGATCATCACCTGACCCAGCTCTGCCTTCCCACAACCCTAGTATCTCATTCAGTGGTGCCCCTCCAGCATGCCAGGCCAGCAGCAGAACTATGACAGGGGCTGTCCCCCTCTCTTGCCTCATCCCTATTTGCCCAGACTTTGTGGGGGCAGGGATGGGGATTGGCATACATCTTGGCTGTTTCCGGAGGCCCGGTTTCCTCCCTTAGAATAAATCTCCAACCCAGAAAAAAGTTAATTGGAATCAAACAGGCTTTGTTGGTCGAGAAGGGAAAGACTGGGTTAAAAATACGTGTTAGGGGGCAGCCCGGGTGGCTCAGCGGTCTAGCGCCGCCTTCAGCCCAGGGTGTGATCCTGGAGACCCGGGATCGAGTCCCACGTTGGGCTCCCTGCATGGAGCCTGCTTCTCCCTCTGCTGTGTCTCTGCCTCTGTCTCTCATGAATAAATAAATAAAATCTCAAAATATGTGTGTGTGTGTGTGTGTGTGTGTGTGTGTGTGTGTGTTAGGGACACCTAGGTGGCTCAGCGGTTGAACGCATCTGCCTTGGCTCAGGGCGTGATCCTGGGGTTCTGGGATGGAGTCCCACGTTGGGATCCCTGCAGGGGGTCTGCTTCTCCCTCTGCCTATGTCTCTGGCTCTCTCCCTCTCTTTCTCTCATGAATAAATAAATAAAAATCTTTTAAAAATATATGTATTAAATCCTAGAAAAATTCTCAGTGAACACATGGGGATTCTGTGATAGTCATTCCTCTGAAACAGGCTAAGGCCCTTTAATTCTGAGCAGTTAGGGTCCAAACCACCCTGCTTGGAGCTGAGTGGCTTGACAGAGTGGGCGTGAAATGTATCGGTGTCATTCTGATATTCCCTGCAATAGGTTCTGCTCTCTGGTTTTCTTCCATTCCAAGCTCGTTTGTGATATAGCTGGACCCCTTGGGAGAAAGCATCTCTCTGCTGAAAAACACACCTGTCTCCTCCATTTGGCCAAGGACTAGAGGGAGCGGGGCCACTGGGCATCCCTGAGCCAGGCGGGCCTGGAGCTTTCAGGAGCCCATCCTTCCCAAGCCAACACTCAGATCACCAGAGGACTCAGGACTAGGAACAAACCCACATTCACTGCAGGCTGCTCTTCGTGGCCACCTGGCAGGGCCAGGACTCACATGAGACTATTGCTTCAAAAAAAGCAAGACAGTGCCTTTATTATTCACTGTAAGGGATCTTGGGGCCACTAACCTAGATCAAGAAAAGTCTGAGGTGCACAGAGCTCCCTCTTCCCCTCCATCAGAGGGAAGTAATACTCCGTTCATGGAGCTGTGATCGGGCAATAGTGGTGATGGGGGGCATTTAGGGGGGCTGTCACAGGCAGCTGTGTGGCCCTACTCTCTGTAGGGCGTGTTAGCCCAATTTAGCTCTTTAAAGATTCTCCAGTAACAAAGGCACAGGCTGCTGGGGGCAGGAGGGTGGCGCTGGAGAGCTGCGGGTCGATGGAGGGCAGGGTCAGGCCCGGGTCTTGTTCTCTCTCCCACCCTGGGCATCCAGAGGGGACTCTGCGCTGAGCACGGAGCTCCAGGGGCATACCTGGGGAGGCCCCTCTGGACCAGCCAGCTCTGTCTGGCTCCCAAGTGCAAGACAAAACCGGGAGACAATGATGCTATAGAGATCTCATTCCTGTTAGTCCGGAGCTGGGCACATCTCTGTCCTTAGTGCCACCATCATCGGGTCCTAAGGATGACCTCCACTTCCCCGTGTGGCTGTCAGGACCCTTTGGAGCATGTCGTGGGAGAGAACAGTGCCAGCACGCTTGGGGTGCCCGAGGTGAGGCAGAAATCTGTGCACCTGCCCGGCAGGCAATGGCACGAGTCGCAGTTCTGTGAGCAGCTGAGCCCCCCAGCCCCTGTGATCCAGGACTCTCAGCTGGCCCCTGAGAATGCAGCCCCAAGCCCCACCTTGTGTCTCAATGGGCCCCAGTTCGTTGCAGGTGGGGAAGGCATGGGGCCATGGCGTGCGGGGGCACGTGAGGGAAGCACCAAAGGGGCTCAGATCCGGCACCCACGGGCCACGAAGAGAAGCAGTGTCTGCCTAGGCCTCGGGCTGAGCTGTCCCAGCCCGGGGGCCTTCCTCGGTCCAGGTGGTGGCAGGAGGCCCTGATGAGAAAGCCCACTTCCGCCAGGGCTTGGCTCCAAACACCCAGGTGCAGGCGGGACAAGCTGATGCTGGACACCAGGACAGCCAGGAAGGCCCATGGTGGGAAGACGGGGCATCTGAGGATGGCCATCTGGAGAACCACAGCATGGGGACGCACGGGCTGACTGGGGGCAGGGCGCCGAGGGGGACAGAGGCGGGCTGGCCAGTTCTGTAGATCCTCGTGGCCTTGTCACTTGGGGTTCAGGAGAGGCCGGGAGGGGCAGCAAAGGGAATGGCCTAGGGCCCCAGCCCCACACCTCCGGCATCTCAGGCCCCCCCCCTGCTCAGTCCTCGGCTTCAGGTTGGTGGCCTCCGGTCCCTCCCAGCTCCAATGACAAGGACGGGAAAGGTGCTGGGCCCTGCCCAGCCCGGACCTCGGGATGCCGGAAGAGGGCTTCTACCATCTTGTTTTATTTTGCGGGGACTGAGCCTAAAGTAACCAGAAAGAACAAGCGTCAACGGGGACCCTACTGCTTGGGGCCTTTTACTAAAAACAGTGTCCGAGTCCCAGCGGGGCTGGTGCAATCTGACATCGAAGGGAAACTCTGGGAGAAGTTTGTTTTTCTTCCGGCAACCTTTCTCTCCCTTCCAACAGAGACATTTTTCTCCCCCCTACGACCGGCGTCAGAAAATAGCTTCTGACTCGTTGCGGAGAAACATTCCCAAGCTCGGGAGGGGCGGCCTTGGCAGCCCCTTTGCGAAGCCCGGGGCCGGTGTCCAAGGGTCAGAGCGCTGCTGCTCATCCAGGCCCAGGCCCCGGGCCGGGTCCCAGGGTGGGCCTCGGAAGACAGGGCTCAGGAAAACCGGGCCGGTCTTGGTGTGGCCACCTCGGGGGCCGCTGGGGCCTCTCTGGCCAGGGGCCGGGAGGGGGACACCGCTACCCTGCCTCTAAGGCCACATCCAACCCTAAAATGGCACGATTCTGGGATTCGGACTCTGGATAGAGGACAGAATGCTGTCCTGTCCACCTTTTGGCAGCCACGAGGTGTAAAAGGAGCTGATGTGGAAAGGCTTTGTTTACCATCAGGGCCTGAGCCAATGGACATGTTAATAACTGCCCAGGAATGAAGCCGACCGGAACGGGCCGACCCTTTCCACCTTTGGAAACCCACTTTGTAAACAGGTGCCGGCGCTCTCTGAGCCATGCACTTCCACCCATGCAAGCACAGCACGACCTCATAGCACAGGCCGGTGGTTCTCCACCGTGTCCCCTGAAGGAGCTGAATGGCCATCCTCCCCCAAGGGGGAGGTGAAGCTGGTCTACACCCCCACTCCCACCCCAGCAGAGCCACCTGATGGTGGGCCTGCCCTGGCCTCACACGCATGGCCAGTGGAGGGGATCCCGGAGGAAAGCTGCCTCATCTCAGATAAACCCAGATGCTGGACTAGACCCTGGACAGGAGCTGGGCCTGAAAGGTCACTCCAGTCACACACGACATGATACCCAGGCTCAGCTAAAGACACCTTCCCTGTAGGCAGGTGTCAGCCACTCAATTGCACGGGAAGAAAAAGGCGCAGTGGCTTTCACGTGAGCCGGTTTTGGGGGGAGAGAGAGGAACCACCCACGGCCCATGGAGGAGGAGGCTCATCAGTGGCCCAGAGCCCAGGTCAGAAACGACATTCCCAGAGGAAGGGCTCGTAAAGCAAAAACGTGTTTATTAGGCACCCTTGCTCCTCACAGAGGAGCAAGACCCAGGACAGACGCGCCTGAGCAATCTCTCGAGGCTGCAGGAATCCCTCGGAAGACTCCAGAAAGTGTTGGCACTGACCGGCCATCACCCAAGAAGAACACTATCTGGCTGGAGTACAAAGCCGGGACTGGCTCCTGGACTCCACAAACACTAAGGAATGGGTGAGGGGGCCTCCCGGGGACACCCACCCAGACACTGGCAGCCAGGGTTGGCCTTCTGGCTCTGAGGCAGTTTTCCAGAGCCACTGAGGGGCCGGGAGCCGTAGGAGAGCAGTGGGCTTCTCACCCAGGCCACGTCCCCAGCGCCCTCCCCCAAATCTGCCCGCCTCCTTCTGGCCGCCGACTCAGTCCCACACGTAGGGGTTTCTAAAGACCTGGGAGCTCTTGCCGTCTCTCGGTGGCGTGGCTGCCTGGTGGCTCTGGGCCGCATACATGTCTTCGGCCCTCAGGGTGGAGTTGGCACTGCCCATCACCTGGCTGTTGGCGGTGGCTCGTGGGAGGATGACGTCGTAAGCTCCTTCGGACTGGAAGGAAGGACAGGAGGTCTCACAGCCGGGTTCCGCCAGGGCGGACACACAAACACTCTGCTTCCTGCAGGGCTGCGCCTGCCAGCTCCCCCTTCCCTGCCCCCCTCACCCCCCAGCAGGGCCCCAGCTGTGGCCTGGGATGGGGGACTCCACCTCTGGAAGCGGAGGGGCTGGCCTGACCTCGAGCCCCCTCTGGGCATGGGAGTGCCAGGCCTCTGGGCATGGGAAGAGGCTTCTGGTCACCTCGGATGGCCCTGGGGCTTCCTTATTTTCGGAAGGATCCTCTTCTCAAGCCCCCTCCCTCCTGCTCCCAGTTCCTGAGGGAAATCCTGGGGCCCAGTGGACAGTGAAGCACAGTGAGTTCTACTACCTGCCTGCTGATGCTCCCAGGCTCCCTTCTCCCCAGACTCTTCCCCGAGTCCTCAAATGGCAACAGGACACCCAGGGGCATCAGAGCTGTGGGTCTGCCTGGGTGAGGACAGCTTGGCCTGCCCACATTTCTTATCTCAAAGCCTGGGTGGGCTCGTCAGATGTGGAGACCTAAAGCTCAAATTCTCTGCCTGGAACCTGGCTAGAGCTGCAGCGGCCCTCCTCCCATGTGGGGCAGACACGGCTGTGAGGTGAGGAGGGTCCAGAGGCACCCATCCTAGCTCCTGACCTGGAGGGCAGGTGAACTTCTGGCCTCACTAGCCTTATCCCTAACCCCTGGCACTACAGGGCTCCAAGACACCTTCCGTCTAATCAGACCCGGGTGGTTCTCCCACTGGTTTGCAGTCGCCTTAGCTTGCCAGCCCCTAGTAGCTCCAGGAACATCTGGGCAAGTGGGGCTCAAACCTGGGTGTGCATCAGAATCCCCACCTGGGCACTTGGTTCAGCTCCAGCTGCAGCCACACCTAGTCAGGCTCCACCCAGTGGTGGCTCAGTAAATGTTTACCTGGGGTGGGGAGGAAGGGAGCCCCCATCTATGGTCTTTGCTGATCTCTGGGGTGGTTACTCCCATCCTGGGAGACTCCAGCAGATTCCGTGTTAGATGATACTACCGGAGAGATGCTAACCAGCAGCCCCATCCCACCACTGGCCTTACACAATTTGCATTTTCAGCAAGTTCCCAGGTGATGGTAATGCTGGGGGGTTTGGGGACCACGTCTGGATCCTTCCCCCCTTCCCCCTGCCCAGGAAGCAGGACTCTATGTGCTCAGGAGTGAGGGGTGGCAAGGGTGGGACAGCTCCTGGAGGAAGGATCCTGGGGTGGGGGGGGTCCACAGCGTGAGTGACTGTGACCAGGAGACTCTGCTCCTGTCCTTCAGAGAGACTCCTTGCCCCTCCCAGCGCTTAGCTGTAGGTTCAGCTTAGGGGCTGGAGCTGGAAGTTTCATATATTCACTGTACCTGCCCCCCACCCCCAGGGAGGGGGGTGCTCACGGCAGGGAGAGGGGGTGAGAACACCACCCTGCCAGGGAGAGGGGGTGAGAACACCACCCTGCCGACCTCCTTCGTTTCCTGTTCCCAGAGTCCTGCCAAGGCAGGTCACTGACCTCTCCCCCCAGCGACTGCCAGCCCGGGAGGAGGAACATATATGGAGCGAGTGAGAATCTAACCCACTGTCTTCCTGTTCCCAACCCCCCACTGGCTAATGGAGCATCTGGTTTCCAGAACCCAGGGGAGGCGTGAGGTCGAGAACTGAGAGCTGCCGCCTGCCTGTGCGGGGAGGGGAGCCAAGGCCCTCCTGGGACAGCTGTGGTTGAGGAGTAAGTACTTACCCAGACCTGCTTTTTGGTCCTCTGTGCCTTTGGGGGGCACCAAAGAATGACACCCCCCCACCTGGCTGAAACCTTGCTTTGTTCCTCCCTAAGCTCCTGTGGGTAACGCTGGCATCTTCCACCAGCCCGGGGCCCGGGTCATTGTGTGATGCCCCATAACCCAGGGCAGGTCCCCCTGTAGTGCAGCTGAAGGCGACGTATATATCGGCTCCAGGAAGCGGGCATCAGGAGCCGAGGGGTTCCGTTCCCGAGGCTGCCACAGCAGACAGAGAGGCCTGCCTCCTCCCTACCACCTCCACCCCAGCCTGCACCAGCCCGCTCGGGCTGGGCTCCGTGGCCCCGGCAGGGTCAGACATGTGGGACCCGACTCACCGGGCCTTTGTGCATCAGGGCCATCTCGGTGGGCTGGTACACGCTGGTCAGCAGCTGCCCGTTGTACCCACTGTATGGTGACACCGGTCTCTTAGCTGCAAAGAAACGCAGGTGCGGTTTGGGGGCTGGGCTCTCAGGCAAGGCTCCCAGGGGGCACGGGCAGGGAAGAGGGGGCTTGTCCGCCCTGGCAGTACATCTAACCCAGCAAGGAAGCCTGGCCAGGGGTGGCCAACCTGGGGGTGAGGCTGCAGGTGTGGGGGCCCCTGCAGAGACCAGAGTGCCTTTGTCAGGAGTCAAGGAGAGCATGATGCTGCCTGCCTTCCGCTCTGGCTTTTCTGCAGTGTGAGGACCCCCCCCCCCCTTTCAGCAAAGAAAAATGCTCCTGTCAGCAACCTTCACATCCCCATCCGCCCTCGGGGGCCAGAGGCCAAGAGGGGCACATGGGCCTTCTGCGGCCTTCCTAGATGGCCAGGCTCCAGCTCTGGCCTTTCCTACTGCAGGCCAGCTGCCAGGAGGTAGGGGAAGCAGGGAGAGCCCCCACAGCCTGAGACTTCTCATGTTGTCCCAGGGCACAGCTGGCTGCTGATCCTCCAGGACCCCAAAACCCAGAGCCCCACCAGGAGGACTGAAGGTACATCCTGTCCTGTGGCACCCTGGCAAGTTTCCAGAACTATTTTCAGCTCCGGGAATACCTCCCCACGCCATGCCTTTGGGTATACAGTCGTCCAGATTTGCTTCTATCCTGCTGGGGTTCCCAGGGAATCTGGGGAAAGCTGGCAAGCAACCCCTAGGGGCCCGAGACCAGGCTGTGCCGTAAGGGTGGCAGGTGGGTGTGTGTCTCCTGCAGGCTGATGGCCCGCAGCTCTGAGGGACCACGGCTAGGGCTGGCTTCCTAAGTGCTGGGCCCACTCGATTGATTTTTCCATTTAGATTTAAAAAAAAAAAAAAAAAAAGGAAAGAAAAAAACCCTCACAGCCCAGAAGTGTTTGCCTTGAGAGGACAAAGGCTGAGGACTCCCGCGGGCCTCATGGCCAGGCTCAGGGGGAGAGCAGGTGTGCGTGCACAAGCCCCGCCCCCACTCCAGCGTCCCACTCGGTATGCGACCGCGACCCACTCGGTATGCGACCGCGACCGGGGGCCACCCCGCTGGGCAGATCAGGGCTCAGGTGCCAGGCAGGATGAGGGTCACTCCTTTCTTCAAAACAGAGATGGTGGGGATCTGTTTGTAGAGGAGTTCTGATTCTGGAAGTTCCCCAGTCTCTGACTCAGACTTCTGGCAGAGACCCCAGACCTGGAGACCCACAGTCAAGCAGTTCAAGTCTTAAGTCCCCAAACATCTTGATCAGCCCAGTCTGAGGTTGGGGTCAGGGGTCTGTCCCAGTCCTTCTGACCTCCAGTTCCCAGTCATGTCAGCTAAAGGGGCCTGTAGCCAGCTGGCTGAGGACAGCGTGCCACAGGACACATCAGGAAAGGCACAGCATGTGGCACACAGTAGGTGCTCAATAAATGCCAGTGGTCCTTACAATCAACAAATGCCAGAGAAATATTCTTCCTTTTGGAAGCTGGGAGCTCGAGCAACTGGCCAAATGCCCCAGAGAAGCATCCCCCACCTCCCCCACCTGCTTCTCAAACTTCTCCCCACGGGGGCTTGGCACAGGCTGCAGAAACTTCACCCATTCCGGCCTCTTCCATTTCTAGGACGCCCTCAGCCTGACCCCTCTGAGGCTGCAGGGCTGGCTGGTGCCTAGTGCTGGGCTCCAACAGGAAAGCCCCATCCCATTAACAACGAGCCAGGATAGGAGCTTGGGGACAAGCCAGCTGGATAGTGGGTGCTGTTTAGATCAGGATGTGGCACAGTGCTTTTCTTAAAAAGAACAAAATCGGGGCGCCTGGGCGGCTTAGTTGGTTAAGCGTCCAACTCTCGATTTTGGCCCAGGTCACCATCTCGGGGTCGTGAGATGGAGCCCTGTGTGGGGCTCCACGCTCAGCAGGGAGTCTGCTTCTCTCTCTCCCTTTCCCCTGCCCCTCCCCTAGCTTGTACGTGTGCTCTCGGGTGCACGCTCTCTCTAAAACACATAAATAAATCTTAAAAAAAAGAACAAAATCTTAACTGAGAAGACTTTTAAAGGAAACGAAGACTATGAATATGTGCATAATAGAAAAACAAGTCCTGGAAGGGTAGTTGTAATAATAGTAAAATGACAGTAACCCACACAGCTAATAGCTAATACTTCTAGAGTACTTTCCAAGTGCCAGGCACAGACATTAGCGTAATCTTCACAAAAACCCTATATAACAGGGACCATCCTCATCCCCATTTTGCAGATGAGGAAACAGAGGCACATGGAGGTAAACGATGGGTCAGAGGCGGCACAGAACAGGAAAGAACGGGGTAAACTGGGAAGACAGCTGGGGAGGAATTACCTGTGGTGTTTGAAATTTTATAGTGAAAATACATTTGTGAACCACAGGAGTATAGAGAAAAAAAATATTTTTAAATGGACTTTAGGGACTTTAAGGCAGAAACCTAGTGATAATTCGAGAACCTTCCATTTTGCTTGGGAGACCAGCGCCCCAGTCCTGTCCTGCCGTCAAGGACGTGGAGTGATAGGGGAAGCGGGGAGGGTGTCCCTTCACCTACCTGAGGCTGGCTCATCCATGGAAAATGCCTTGTTCTCCACAAACATACTCTGGCCCTTCTGCTCTTTCAGGATGGTCTCGTAGCCTACGCCCCGGGTGGGGTACATGTCCCCCTGGTAACTTTGCTCTGGGCTGGCCTTGGTCACCTGGGAGACCTCAGGGATGACATAGAAGAGCACAAAGGCCCAGGCATTGGCGGCGAGGGCGATGGCCAGCGTGGGGTCATCCCAGGTGGGGCTGTTGCGCTGCCTGTTGCCGTACGTGTACATGACAATCCACACCACCCATATGGCAATGGAGGTGGCCGTGGTGAGCAGCACGAAGGCCCCGTGCTTCCGCCAGCGCTTGAAGCGGCCACACACGACGGGCCAGGCCCCCGTGAAGGCGCACAGCAGCAGCAGCATGACGTAGATGAGTGCCATGACAAAGTCCATGTTGGCGATGGCGCAGGGGGAGGCTGTGACCCAGGTGGCACTGCCGTTGCCCAGAGGGTCACCCTCGCCACCGCCCCGGACCAGCGTAATGATCAGCCACTCGGTGTTGATGATCACCTCCACAAGGGTGAGCAGCAGAGCCACGGTGAAGATCACCCAGCCCCGGGGCCCGTGGTTCTTCCGGGCCAGGAAGTTGAGGGCAAAGACATGCGCCACCAGGCAGGAGAAGCAGATGGCGAACAAGACTCCGAAGAGGAACCGCCGGGAGGCACAGGTAGAGAAGTTAGGCTTCACCACGCAGGCGAACACGAGGCAGAAGAGGCCCAGGGTCCCCAGCAGGAAGAACACCTGGGTCCCCAGGACGCTCCGCTTTTTGGTGTCCTGCACAAAGGGGAGGCTGGCCACAAGGATGATGGTGAGGACGAAAGTGGTGACAACTCCCGCCCCGGCCACTGCCTCCAAGATAATGCCCCAAGCCCCAGAACGGTCACACAGGTTGTAGTAGAGGGGGTTGAGGTCCGGGCTGCAGCCAGGTGGCACATGGTTCTGGGCCTGGGCCCCTGAGAATAGGAAGAGAGGCAGCCCCAGGCACGTCAGCAAGGCTTTGGGGATGGCCATCCTGGCTCCCAGGCCAGGCTCCAGCTGGGTCCCTAGAGAGGGAGAGAGAGAGAGAGAGAGAGAGAGAGACCAAGAGAAAAGGCAAAATCAGTCCTCCAAGGCCAGACGCTGACACACCAGTCACTTGCTTTCCCCTAGCCTGATTCAAGGCAGACAGCGCAAGCTGATCACGAGACTGTCCCCCTGGGCTTCAGAACACTTCTTGACACAGAAGTCCTGGAAGGCATATCAACTGATCAGGGAAGCATGTGAGATGAAGCCCATTGGTCATCTTCTCTGTCCCCAGTCATGGAAAAGGAGGCATCTGTCACTGAATTTTTAGGTTTCTCTCTCCCCAACCATAACCTGCATCTGAATACCACCCCCCCCCCCAGCTCTTGCAGTTTGAGCTGGGCGTGAAAGGGCTTGGGAGCAAGTCAAAACCAAGCTTATCAATCCATTTAGCACTTTCTCTCTGCCCTGAGAGTCTCTGAGTTCAGCAGGCCGACCACCGTGCCCTTCAACTCCGCCCCGGTGATGCCCACATCCATGGCCAATCAGCCATCCACTCATTCACCCAACAGGCACGTCATGAGCACCCGTGACAGGCATGACCTGCATCTGGAAAAAATGAAGAGACCAGTCCTCTTGGATTCCTACCCACCACCTCCCTTTGCCCACTCCCCACCCCCACCCCACCCCACCCCCAGCCCAGCTCTCCTCTCCTCTTCAGAATCCAAACTTCTTTGTCTAGCTCAGTTGCTGGAGTCAAGGATAAAATAATGTCTCAGCTAGGGAGTTAATGACTTCATGCAAAAATCCTCCTATGAGGCATTAACATTTTAAAAGCAAGAATGGGGAAGGGCAATGAAAACCCCAGAGGAACTCATCTGTCACAGAAGTCTTTAAGGCATTGTAGCTAAAAGGCACAAAAGAGACCTTTCATTCACGCCAGAAAGGTACCCTACGTACTACTCATTTGACCAGTCCCGATGGGCGGCTCTACCAAGTGCTGTAGATGAGCCGCAAAGACACGGAACCCCTGCTCTCGACACCAGCTGGACTGTCCCAGTGTGAAGTGGAGGTAAAGAGTCTGGCAGGTGGGACTTTAGATTTACTTGGAGAACAGAGAATCTCAATGTTCTAAACAGCCAGGTTCAAAAATACTACGAAATCCAAGCACGTACATAAAACCACCCTTATGTTGAACTAATTAGTTCTAACTACCTCTTCCTCCTCTCTCACTTCTTGGGTCCCCAGAACTCTCCAGAAAGATGGCAACCAAGCTTTCCAGGCTGACAGTGACCACTAGTGGCTTGCAGCGGAATGGCATGATCCAACTCTTCCCGCCTTCCCTTCCTCCTTTGGGGGAGGTGATGCTTAGTCTACCCCCTTGTTTTCACCATTCCTAGTTTCCTAATTTCTAGCAGGTGAACAAAAGCCCTAAGTCTGTCAAGGGAAACTCCATAACTGATAAGTGGAAGAGTACCTACTACTGGATCAAGAGAAAAAAAAAATCAAAGATTAAGTGAAGCCGACATAATAAAAGTCATCAATTTGGGGGATCCCTGGGTGGCTCAGTGGTTTGGCGCCTGCCTTCAGCCCAGGGCGTGATCCTGGAGACCCGGGATTGAGTCCCACATCGGGCTTCCTGCATGGAGCCGGCATCTCCCTCTGCCTGTGTGTGTGTGTGTATGTGTGTGTCTCATGAATAAATAAATAAAATCTTTAAAAAAAAAAAAAAGGTCATCAACTTTCAAAGTCCTAGGTGCGCC
The DNA here is from genome assembly GCF_011100685.1 of Canis lupus familiaris. Classification (NCBI taxonomy): domain Eukaryota; kingdom Metazoa; phylum Chordata; class Mammalia; order Carnivora; family Canidae; genus Canis; species Canis lupus. The sequence goes on from NC_049230.1 coordinate 6,870,719, forward strand.
TTGAAAATATCATAGGTATCTCGACCTTCTCAGCTACTTCATTTTCCAGTTAGGCTTGCTTTTCCCCCAAATACTACCTATCATTAACTCTTAATAAATGAACATCTTTATTATTTTCCAAACTAACTGCATGGTCAGAGCTCAGTTTCTCTGGACTTCTAAGGCAAAAGCATGGTTTCCCCTGCTTGGAGATTTAAAAAAGCTTTTGTCGGGGACTTTGTGTAATCGTAAATCAATAAAGCATAAACTGTATTTACAAGTGCTGGAAAGAAAGAAGAAGGGTGGAGGATTAATGGGCAAGGAGGAACATCGAACCACTCCAGGGAGAGAGGTCATTTGCAAGATTATATGCTATGGGTTCCTAAGCATTCAACCCCAGCTGGGGCATTTGGGGCTCAGAACAAAGCGGCCAGAACTTGTGGTAAAGTTGGAGAGGTGGAAGTAAGCCCTGCCTGAGAAAGGCCACCCTGATTGAGCCCCCAGGTATCTGCACATCTTCAAGCACTTCACCCTCTCCTCGCTCTGGGGGCCAGTTTAAAACAGGCAATTTTTCCAAATCAGAAAATATTTAATGTGCATCTGGGGGGACAAAGGCCAGTAGTTCTCAGAGCTCTGAGAGATACAAGGATGGACAAATATAGCCTCTGACTCGATTGTTTGTTGTTTTCTCCCTGACATGGTTTTTATTATTTTTAAAGATTTTTTTACTATTTAACTATTTAGAGAAAAAGAGTACAAGTACGGGGAGCAGCAGACAGGAGAGGGAGAAGCAGGCTCCCCACTGAGCAGGGAGCCAGATGTGGGGCTGAATCGCAGGACCCCTGGATCATGACCTGAGCCGAAAGGAGCCACTTAACCGACTGAACCACTCAGGTGCCCCTGGTTTTTAAAATCTAGTACAAGGGGCGCCTGGGTGGCTCAGTCCATTAAGCATCTGTCTTGGGCTTAGGCCATGATCCTGGGGTACTGGGATCAAGCCCCACGCCTCAGGGTCCCTGCTTGGTGGGGAACCTACTTCTCAATCTCCCTCTGCTGCTCCTCCTTGCTTGTGCTATCAAATAAATAAAATATTTAAAAATAAATAAATAAAATCCAGTACGAGAAATACAGTAGGTCTATGAGAAAATGATTAAGTGCCACCCAACAGAATTTGCCTCTGGGGGAAGGAGAGGTGCTACAAGAACACAGAGGAGGAAGCTCTTCCAGCTGAGGGGGTCAGAAAGACAGAATGGAGGAGACCTTTCAACGGCATTTTATTCAGTTCTTAGCCCACCTTCATGTATGAACGGAGTCTGTTAGGGGAGACAGACTAGAAATGCTACAGGGAAGGAGGTTGGGGCATTATTCTAAAGGCAATGGGGAGCCGCTGCAAGCTTTTTTTTTTTTTTTTTGGTACAAAGACGGCATAACCAGGGTTGTGGTTTAAGATCTGAATCTGCCAAAAAGCACAGGCAATTGATTTGTTGAGGACACATTCACCCGTTTAAAGATCGAGGCCAAAGGTAAAGCCAGAATGGCCAGATCTGAGAGAGCCTTTCCCAAATAAAATCTAAGGACTGCTTGGAGGTGGGAGGAAAGGACACCAAAGCTTAGGCTACAAGTTTAAATCTGATAACAACCATGTCATTACAAAAAAAAAAAAAAAAAAAAAGAAAAGAAACACCAAAAAACCCCCAAACCAAGCCAGGTCCCATTTAGCTCTGTCACTTACTCTTCTGATCCCATCTTGCTCTTAGAAGTACACTCTTTTACCAGCATGCAGCAACCTGGCAAGCTCTCTGCCCCACCAATGTGGGGAACTTCCAAGGAAGGAAAGAGGAACCTCTTCTGGCCCCTCCTCCCCGCCCAGGTACCGAGCTGTTCAGCTGCCCTAAAACTTACCAGCCCCAGATGAAACTAGCCATTCCCACCCAGAAAGGATCCACGTCTCTGTTCCCAGGAAAATGCAAGGGTGAGTATGGACACAGAATTACACCAACTCAGACCTAGGGCAGTGATCCGTGGAGGCCAGCAGATTTAGAGTAGGGAGCTCAGAAGAGTTGTGCTGGTTCTCTGACCTCCAGGAGTGCAGATTCAGCCAGTCAACACATGCCACCTTCTACACGCTGGAGAAGGGGAAAAGCACTGCAAAGAGCAGGACCCAGCTCTGCCTAAGAGACTCTCCCTCCTGCGAGTCCCTAAAGCCTAGACTTCTGGCTGTCTCTGAACCTTGATGGTTAAAATTCCGTGCATGTGTCTCCCCTACCAGGCTGGAAGGTCTGTGAGGGTTGTGAACAAGATAAAGACGGGATTTATCTTAGCATCCCTGCAGCATCTAGCGCGGTGCCTTGAACAGAGTAAGCATTCGCTGAACAGACTCAGTGCCTGCTTCTCCCCTGCCTTCTTCAGTGTGGAGTCACATCTCCTGTGTCAGGGCTCTCAGTGGGACCAAGGAGGGGAGTGAGAGGGGGACCTCCTCCTGCCCCATGAATTTCTCCTACATCGCCGCTGCAGCACAGCCCAGTCTCTCGGATTATTTCCTGGACAAAGGGGCCCTTTTGCTTCACCTCCTTGGAATCAGTCATACAAATATTTTTAATCATCTCTGAAATCAGCCTCTCCCCAGCTCAGCCACTCAGCCCCCAGCTCTGGTCTGAGTCAGCCCAATCCAGTTCCAGAATCCCCTTCCTCCCAGTTTCCCTCTCCAGGGGGGAAGCAGAGAGGCCTCAGCATAGTGGGGTGGGTTCAGAGGCCCAGCTAGCACTGACTGGCTGGATCAGAGGCAGTCAGGCCCTCTCCCCGTTCCAGAATAAGCCACTCCTCACCCCCCCCCCGCCCTGCCCCCCCACCGTTCACACCGGAACCTGAGAAGCCCTAGGGCATAAGAGACCATCCTGAAGAGGGCACTAAGGGCTTCTTTCTTTTTTTTTTAATTTTTTTTTTTTTTTTTTTTTTTATGATAGTCACACACACAGAGAGAGAGAGAGAGAGGCAGAGACACAGGCAGAGGGAGAAGCAGACTCCATGTACCGGGAGCCCGACGTGGAATTCGATCCCGGGTCTCCAGGATCGCGCCCTGGGCCAAAGGCAGGCGCTAAACCACTGCGCCACCCAGGGATCCCGCACTAAGGGCTTCTAAGCACCGCCCTGGTCTAGAGCTCCCAGGCTCAAGGATATGAGTAGGCTATAGACACACGGCCTGCAGTTACACTGAAGGGTGCCATGACCTCTGACAGCCCCCTCTCAAAGGCACCTAAGCTCACCCCAGGAAACCACAGAGCATCCTCCTTTCTCCCCGCTCCTCATCTGCCAGCACTCAGCAGCCTATCAGGAGAGATGGATGGACCCACCAACAGCCCTCCCACCTCCTCTCCCTGTCCCCCATCCCACCCCACCTTTCTGGAATCCTGTACTTAGGCCCTATCAACTTACCCCTGTCCAGTGGTCTCTGGTGACTAAACTCACCAATAAGAGGGGTTGGAGATGTGCAGTTAGGAGGTACCTCCTACCCAGGTTGGGAAGGGAGGGGCTTCTGGGAACCTCAGCCTAGACTTCCACATCAAGTGGGCATTTGGGCCAAAATTTCCCGAGCATTCCGAAACGTGGAAGCCTTCAAGGGTCTGCTCTGGAATGCCACTCTGGAATGCGCTCCACACCACAACCGCCCCCCTCCCCCACATACACATAGGAAGACGCAAGGTGGGAACCTCCAAGAGCACAAAATCCTATTTTGACACATTCTGCTCCCGGTGGATCAAGATCGTGGAGCTTTCAAACGATTGGCTTTTCGGGGGTGTAACAGTGCGCGGCGGGCGTCAGGATGGAGGGGCGCTACCCAACCCCTGCGGCTGCAAAGGGCCCTAGAAAAGCCCTGGAGGGAGGAGGGGGCAGTGGAGTAGGGATCTAGAAGCCAAGCTGCCATAAGAAGGGGCTCTTGGATGGTCCGATTCCAAACTTCCTATAGGAAGATTCTGAGAATTTCCCTCCTGGTTCCTCGGGTCTACACCGGCCTCCCCATCCCCCGGCACCGGAGAGGAGGCCAGCCCACCCGTGGGGCCCCGACTGTGGGGTTGAGGGCAGCGCCAGGCTCCCCCCACCCCCACCCCGCCGGGTCCCCAGCCCACTCCGGTGTGCAAAGTTTCCGCGCCCGAGCGGAGTTGGCGCGGCGTCCTCCGCCCTGGGGCTCCTGCCCCGGCGCACGGCCAGCCGGCCCGACCCGGCTCTTCCGGGCGGCGGAGGGGAGGGCGGGGCGGGAAGCAGCAGCCCTTACCTGGGACGGCCACCTCCAGCCCCAAGCGGGGCGCGGGCGCGGGCGCGGGGAGAGGGGCTCGGCGGAGGGCGCGGAGCCAGGCGCGGCCCGGGCCCGGGGTGGCGGGGCCCGCGCGGGGGTCGGGGCGCAGGGCCTGCCTCTCCCGGGAACCTGGGCCGGGCTGGCCGCGCTCGGTCGCTCCTGCTGGCGCTGGCCTCTCCCTCCGCGCTCTCGGCTCCCTGCTCCGGGCGAGAGTGGGCCGGCGCCTGCATCACCGTGACATCACCTCCATTCAGGCGCTTATCGGGCGGCCGCCGCGCTCCAGGTATGTGCAATCCGTTTGCACAGTAACAAAGCGCGCGCGGCCCTCCCCCCGCCGCCGACTCACCTCCAGGCTCCGGCGAGGCGCACTTTCCGGCCGGGGAGGGAGCTCGGAGTTTCTGGCGGAGCTGGCCCGAGGGTTGTTGCTGTTTACCGCCACGCCCCCGCACACGGGCGCGCGCACTCACGCGCACTCACGCGCACTCACTTTCAGGATTCGCCTTTCCCTCCGGAAAGCGGTTTGGGGTGCAGCCCAGCGCGCTCCCTCGCCCCGCATGTCCCAGCGCTCACACGCGGACACGCGTGGGGCCCCCCGCGGTGCGTCTCAGCTAGCCTCGGTCACCTCCGCCCCGGCTCCCCCGTGGGGCACACACGCCGGGCACAGGTCGCTGCTCCCGGCTGAAGCGAGGCGCACACTCAGCAGAGTGCGTCTTTGTCACGCCTTCTGCGCCCCCTCCCCTCCCCGAGCGTGCACACGTGGACACACCACACACCGACAGTCCGCCTCCTCCACGAGCGGCCTTGCCCCCAGCACCTGGGTCACCAAACGTGCATGGGGCGGGGGGGGGGGGGGGCGCTGCGAGCGCGCCTGCCGCGGTGGGCCCGGCCGGGATCCACTCCGGATCGTGAGCAGACGGCGCCCCGGGCCCGACTTGCCTGCGCCTGGATTTCCCGCGACCGCCCCAGCACCGTCCAACTGAGCGCGCTCCCCTCCCGGCGCCCCCGTTCCCTGCTCCGACTTGTCCTAATTAGCCGTCACGGTCATGTTCCCCGCGGTCCCCTGCGCTCCGGGACGCCTCGGCCCTGACTCCGAGCCCAGCCCTCCGGCCGCCCGCGGACTCTTCCACGAGTTCGGGTACCCTCCCCGCTCCGCGCCCCACCCCCACCCCCCACTCCCTGCCCCGGGGTCGATCAGCCGGTTGCCACCCTTTCCCCTCCGGCCCCGGGAATCGGCAGAAAGGGAACGACCGAACTGGGCGAGGGGATCCAGTCTGGGACGTCCCCGGCCCAGTAAACAAGAGGAGATTTTTTCCGGCCGCCTTCCCCTGGGGCTGCGCGCTCCGCGGGAGGTGGGCTGCGCGGCCCGGGGGCGCCCGGCGGGGCCTAGTTAGCTTGCACGCCAGGCCCGGAGGGGCCGCGCGCACCGGGAAGGGAGAGGCTGTTGGGCCTGGCCGGGGCCCAGGGGACGCGGAGGGAGGGCAGCCGCCGGGTCTCCGGGGTGCTGGTTCTTGTGACGCCGAGTTGCCTGGGGGATCGCCAGCAGCGCGCGGTCGGAGCCAGCCAGAGTCGGGGCGGGCGGCGGGGCGTGTTTGCACAGCCCCGAGGGCCCCCGGGTGGGGGCGGGGCGGGGGCAGGCTGGGGGGAGGGCGCGGGCAGAGGGGAGGGGTACCTCCGGGGCTGCTGGTGCGCCTGGGTCTACGACAGGCAGGAGTCAGACTCCGGGAATCTCCGGGCGCTGGCGGAGCGATCCACCTCAGGCCTGCCCCTCCCCTCGCGCACCGGCTCCTCGGACTCCGGGAGAGTGTTTGCTTAGCGGCCCCGGGCTGGCGGCGGGGCCCGGGGTTTTCTAGAACCTGCCTCCCTCCCTGTGCCTGGCCCTCGCTTGCAGGTCTCGGAAGTGCGGTGATCACGGAGCTGTTTCCGTTCTTTTTTAAATATTAAGAGGAAGAGCGCGTTCTGGTGCCAAGTTGCGCGTTCCTCTCCGTCTCGCTCCCCTAACGCCCTGCACCCCCGCCCCAGCCTCCCGGACCCTCGCGGCGGGCTGTGCAGCCCCGTCCCGCGCTCAGAAGCCAACCCCTAAATGAGCCGGTTACTCCCTGTGGCCTCCGGCTGTAGCTTTCATTAACCAGACACGTATTGCTGAAATCGGTTTGCTGCGAGAGCTGCCCATTAGCATAAGTGAAAAGGCGATTCCGAGGGCCAGGGATAGGGGCAGGGGAAGCGGGCTGGGAGCGGAGTTGTGGACCCAGCCCATCTTCTCAGTTTGCTTTCAAGCTTCTGGAACTCCAGCAGGTGCAGAAGACTCTCCCAAGAGGCAAGCTTCCCACCCCCCCCACCCCCATCAGTCAATCAGTCTCTACCCAGGCAGGGGTCAAGTTGGGGTATCCAGTGCCTGGGCACCCCCTGGGAGCTGGGGAAGAGGCCCTCCAGCCCTGAGAGGTCAGCACCCCTGGAAATGTAGGGCAGGTTTCTGAAAAGGGTTTGCTGAGTCCCTTTTCACAGTGCCTGTCTCATTCTGGAACAGGATCTGCCTTTGAAACAAAGCAAGGCCCTTGGGGCAGATGACCCAGGGTTTTCAGCCTCCACCATCCCTGGTGCCCTTCCTTGGGCAAAGCCTGACTGGGTGAGGGGTGGTGGGACTGGAAGTCCGGATCCCGGATCTTGAGAGCACCCTCCACCAGCCCCCACGAGCCAGACTGTTGGGCCGCGGGGCTGCTGCTGGACACAGCCAGCCTGCATTGGCTAGAAGGGAAGTTCTGTGAGAGGTGTGTTGTCTTTCAAGACTCCAGGTATGGGGCGTCTGGGTCCCCAGATGCCATTCACTCAGTTTAATGACCCATAGGCATTTAAGCCTTTATGAACTCGTGTTTTCACCAAAAATGAACACTTTGTGAAGTCACCCCATATGGATACTGCCCACCCACCCTTCAGAGAGATCCTGGATTGATGGATTGTGGGGGAGTGCCTGGCTCCCTCTTTCCCCTTATATGGTGCTTGAGTTCCTGCTGGGCCATGGAAACTACTTTGATCCATCTCAACCTTCCTTCTCAGAGCTATCAGAGGCTAAGGGACTGACAAGGCCCAGGGGTCAGAAGCAGCTCTGCCACCTGCCAGCTGGGTGACCTAAACAAGTCTCTGCATCGGCCTGGGCTCTGCTTTCCTCTACTGTAAAATGGGCGTGATAAACCCACCTGGACATTTCACCCTAACATCCAGATGAATCTGATTCTAGAATGTTCCTCGCACAAGCCTGCCCCTCACAGGTGCCCAGAGGTCAGCCTCTCCTCTCCTATTGCATCCCCTGTGAACCTCAGTCCTGTCAAAATTCAAGTCCCATCTACTCTTGCAGAAGCTGCTTCTCTGATCTTCTTTCAATTCTATTTTATGGTTATCAGAATAGACTTATCATGCCATGCTCTGGGCCTTCGCCTCTACTGTTCCTTCTTCTTCCACATCCTGTCCCTCCCATCCCCCCTTCTCTGACCAAAATTTTTACAGAATCACTGTTGCCTCAAAACTCAGCTCCAATGACCCTCTGTGAAGCTTTCCTCACCTTCCCCAGAAAGAACCATGGCAGTTGCTTCTTTACCCACAGCTTTTTCTCTTTTCCAAAATTTTATTTATTAGAGAGAGAAAGAGAGAGAGCGAGCACAAGCAGGGAGAGTAGCAGGCAGAGGGAGAGGGAGAAGCAGTCTCTCCGCTGAGCAGGGAGCCCGATGCAGGGCTTGATCCCATGACCCTGATATCATGACCTAAGCCAAAGGCAGATGCTTAACCAGCTGAGCCACCCAGGCGCCCCCCACCCACAGCCTTTTATGCATTCGTTCACTTATCATTACCCCAGTATATCTTCATCAGGCCTGACAACTGTCATCTCCCCAGTTAGACTGTGCCCTCAAGAGGGGGACATGTCTCATTTTGTGGCCCCAGGCATCTGGCACAGAGCCTGTCCATTGTTCTATGGTCAGGACAGTAGCAGTAAGAGTAGCGATACAGCCCCTGGAGGGTAGTCTGCTGCAGATTTTCCCCTGGTAACAGGGGCCCTGCCTACAGTTAGCACCCACCCTGCACACCACACCAGCCCAGCCCACTGCACCAGGCCTTCCTGGGGAGCAGGCAAGCCCCAGTGCCTTCTGGAGAAGTCTACTGCCCCAGGCCAACAATGCCTTACCTTCAGAGTCTGGGCAGGGGGCCTTGGCCACCTGGCTTGGGGCACAGGGGTGAGGAGGCTAGAGGTCAGTTTTGCTCCCTAGAGGGACTTCCTTTTGCATGGGTAGCAAGAGTCGGGGATTACAGTTGCAGCTGATGGACTCCTTCTCTCAGGAGCTATTTCCTTCTGCGGGGAGTGGGAGGCCTGAGCCTGGCCCCTGGGGGGCAGCGGGAGTTGAATGCCCTTGGTCTGGTGGCCTTGCCCCAGTGAAGTGAGAACAGCCCCTCCCTGATCTGAGGGTGGAGGCCCTTGGCTCCCTGACAGGTAGGTGCCTGGAATCTTGTGCCAGGCAGCTGGGTGCCCCACAACTGGCTGGTAAACAGATTTTGCATTTGATTTTTCCTTGCTCCCAGGCTCCATATTAACTCGTTACTGCCCAGCCTATGGTGTCTGGCTAAGTCTTCTTTTCTCTTAGGTTTGTATGCCTGACCCTTGGAATAGTAGGTACCCCCTGGTTTTTATAGTAGGAAGCCAGGGGCCTGGGAGCAGGCAAGTTAAACACTAATTCACCACAACTGGCTGCCCATGGGTGATCCCCCTGGAAATGTACCCGGAAGTGGGCCTTGGGCAGAGCCTGCTGGAATGTCACCTGATGCCAAGCCCACCCACAGTGGCCACAGGTCTGCTGCTCCCCATCCCCCCTCCCTGTCCATGGCTCAATGGCCACTAACCAACTGTCTGTGGAGGAGAGAACTGGATTTTCTGAGCTGTCCAGGTCTGGAGAATGTCCATGAACAGACAGTGGATCTAGGAACCAGGGTTAAAGCAAAGGGTCTGAGGGGTCAGGCCCCTCGGCCCACGAACGCCTTTCCAAAAACAAAAAAGAAACGTGTACACAGTACTGCACTTAGTACCCCTCACCTTCAGGAGGGGTCTCACCCCTGTCTGAGAACTTTTCAGGGACGGGATACCTGTTACCTCACTCCAGCAGCTGCAATGCCCCAGACTTATTACCTCCGTTACAGTCTACTCCCACTCCCCCCAACACCTCCAGTCACCCTGCAAACCCCCGTCCACTGGGGGACATTCCCTGACTTCACCCTGGTGCTCTGCTGACACCCTCACCAGCTCCCACTGCCTTGAATTGAAAGACGAAGCTTGCTTGCCCAGCATTCAAGGCCTCTGCAACCTACTCTCAACCTCGGGTGCCAGCCTCATTCCCCTCCTCTTCCCCACAGGAAATGGAAATGGCCACTCTAGCCCGAGAGGTCGGCTCCCAGTCTGGCCACTGGATTTGCCTTCCTGTGGCTGTACTCATGCTGTATCCCCCACTCTTCATTTGGGAAGCCCCCTTTGGGCCTCTCTCAACCAGTCCTCTTTTAAAGACCTGTGCTCCACCCAGAATTTTGGCTAGTGACCCCACCCTAGAGTTGTCCTCCCTCTGCTCCCAGAGCAAGCTCCCCTTCTAAGGCGAATTTGCTAGCCTAGCACTGTTCTGCATCGTTAATTATGAGGCTTGGTGGGGATCAGATTCTGATTTCATGTCTAGCCTTCCCTGCAGTCCCTAGGAGAGCGCTTTATAAACACAATTTTAAAAACAATAAAGGGGCTCCCGGGTGGCTCAGTAGTTGAGCGTCTGCCTTCAGCTCAGATCATGATCCTGGGATCCTGGGATCAAGTCCCGCATCAGGCTCCCCATGGAGAGAGCCTGCTTCTCCCTCTGCCTGGGTCTCTGCCTCTCTCTCTGGTGTCTCTCATGATTAAATAAATAAAATCTTTTTTAAAAAAAAGGCAATAAATACCAGTGGAATAGTGGGCTGACTGGCCAGGAGCTGAGAGACACCGCCTTCTCAAAGGGTAAGGGCAGGTCCAGGGTCTAGCCTTGGCCTTGCTGCCATCAGGAACCCACCACTCAGATCCCTGGCTCCCAGAATTCCAGGCCAGGAAGTTAAGAGAAATGCTAGCTAGTCTGATAACGCAACACTCCTAATAGCTTGCCTCTGTGTCACACTGTGCAACTTTCAAGTGTCTTTGATATTTGATCCTTGCAACCTTACAAGTTCAAGAAAGCAGCTATTACCTCCATTTCGTAGATTGAGAAACTGAGGTTCATAAAAGCCAAGCGGCGTGCCACGGACTAAAGCCTGTTTGTTTTAACTCCATGGCATGCCGCAAAGCGCTTTTCTCATCTCCCATACAGCTCTTACCTTTTCTGCCTTAACTAGTGTACGTGTCTTGTGTCCCCAACCAGGGTGTGAGCTCTTAGAGGGAAAGATGTGTCTGTCTCCGATCTACCTTTGTCCTCTCGATGCCTTGCCCATAGTAGGACCTCGATAAGTATCTGTGAGGGAGTAAATAGATGAAGGACCTGCACAGGCCCACATAAGAGAAGGACGGACGTTGGCAACGGAGCACCTAGTGTGGAGCCGACGCCCTGCCTTGTCCCCATGATCCCTTTGCTTCAGAAGCCAGCCTCACGGCAGTGCTATCTACACTAAACAGTCCCCTGGCCTAGGCCAGGGCCACGTGTCTCCCTCTCCAACCCCTTCTTCCTTCTCTGACTCTGTTCTCCAGGTGGCCACTAGCCCTACAGTCACTCACGTCCCCTCTGCACACACTGCCACCTGCCCCTCCACCAGCCCCTCCAGCCATGACACAATTCTGAGCAGCATCCCCCCCACCAGGATTTGAGGGCACCCTCGCTCGAACTCAGCCGGGGGTGTCCCTGGAGGGCCAGGCTCGCCGCACTCACCAGGGATGGCGCTCCACCCGCAGGGCAGGACCAGCCAGCTGGCTCCTGGGCCTCGCCGCCGTCCCAGCTGTTCCCCTCTTGCTGCCTGCTTGGGGCTTGACTCTCTCCCTTGCCGGAAGCCCAGCTGCGGCGGCCGAGGCTGCCGGGAACCTGGCCGGGCTATTCTGGGAGCGGGCTGGAGCTCCGGGCCGCCTGGCAGCAGCTGAAATTTCAACCCCTTTGGTTTCCACACTGTTCTTCTCCTCCCCGCTGATGAGAAGACGGAGTTCGGTCATTATGCAAAATTCAGAACCACGGATGGCGCATTTGAGGGTCTTAATAGCGGCTGTGGTTACGCTAAAGTGGGCCCTGGCCATAAACCACGTACCCTGCAGCCGCTGATGCAACGGCCTGCCCGCTCCCTGCGGTCGCCCAGGCGTAGCCGTGCTCCTCTGTCCCCATGCCCACCCTGCCCCTTAACCCCTCCAGACAAAGCCGATGGTGGAATTCCTCGGAGACCCTCTTCTCTTCCTTTTCTTTCTTTCCTTCTTCTTCTTCTTCTTTTTTTTTTTTTTAATTAAGACTGCAGGATTTGATTCTGCAATGTAAGCAATAAAGTATGAAGACTGAGTTTGGGTGACACGATTAGAGTCATAATTAACCCAAAGTTAAGCCCCCCTCTCTGATTAACCTGTTTCTGGATAGCCTGCTCTTAGAAGGCCCCGGAGATGATGGGCCGGCTTCATTATCCTCGTGGGGGGGTTGGAGGCCAGGATGGGAAGAGGGCCCCCCCACCCCGAGATCACACGGTGATGGACATATGGCTTAAGTGTGGCGTTGGCCCTCCTGTCATGAAACTGTGCTTTTAGAACCAAAAGGACCCCCAGAGTTGTCCAAAGGGCACAGAACTTGCTCGTCTGTGAAAGGGGGTAATAATTCCTGCCCCATGTGATTGCTGCAAAGATTATGCCAAACCACAGACCCGAGAGCTCTTGGCCAGAATGCCCATGACTTGGGACCTTCTGCCCCCAGGCTCATCTCCTTCCACTGCTGGTCTGTGCGAGGAGAGAGCGTCTCACAGAAACAGTGGTGAGGCTGGCTCCCTGGCTTTCTCCAGCCTCCGCACCCAGCTTCAGAACCAGTTCTATTGTTTAAAAAGCAGATTTCGGGGACACCTAGGTGGCTCAGTGGTTGAGTGTCTGCCTTCGGCTCAGGGCATGGCCCTTGGGGGTCCCAGGATGGAGTCCCACATCAGGCTCCCCGCAGGGAGCCTGCTTCTCCCTCCGCCTTTGTCTCTGCCTCTCTCTGTGTCTCTCATGAATAAATAAAATCTTTTTTTAAAATAAAAAGCAGATTTCGGGCTGCCTGGGTGGGTGTCCCTCATCCACTCCCATGCACTCTCTCTCTCAGTAGATAAATTAATTAGATAAATCAATACAATCTTTAAAAAACAAAAAACAGATGTCTGGACCCCATTCCTAATGTAGAACCCAAGTCTCTAGCCAAGAAGCCCAAAAGCCTGTTCTACAAGGTGCACAGGTGTGATTAGTGCTGCACACTGACCTTAAGAACCAGGGAGGCAGGGTTAAACCAAGAATTGTTCGAGTCAGCTATGAGGAAAGGAAGGGAAAATGCAGGCAAAATACAGAAAGCACGCATGCTCCGTGAAGGATCAGGTTCTCTGCTTCTCAGGAATGAGGGGCTTGGGAGCGTGAGTGCAAGGGTGGCACCAGGGTAGGAAAGCAGAGGCGATCCCCCGCGGAAGTGTTCCAGGAAACGAGAGCCTTGCAGCTTTCTCTATTCCTCCCCACACCCACCCTCAGCCTCTCCTGTGTTAAAGGCATGATTAAGGGTCAGGAAGTTGCTACGAGGCCTTTCCTCCTTTGCCTTGCCCTCCTGCCCCTTCCCCTAATATTTTCCAGCCCTGTCTGAAGTCATCCCAATGAGGGCGTGGTTCCTCAGAGCCCAAGGCTCACTCGGACTCTTTTAACCAGCGCTTCAGATGATGGTTGTGCTAGTAAAGTTTAAGAGCCACCGAAATACAAATCTCCCTTGAATTCTTCACCGGAGGAGGCGTGGGGGTAAAGTGATGGGCAAGACTAGGGGCTGAGGGGCCACTGCTGACCAGCGTGTGTGGTCATGGAGCAGTCTGGTTAGACGGACGAGCTCCTGGCAATGGGGTCTTGTTGGGGAGACAAGCAGCGAGGGTGCGGGGTGTGGAGTCCAAGTGGGGGTGGCACTGAAGTGGGAAGCATGGGCCAGACTCTTGTCTGTTGGAAGGTGAGGATTCCAGAGGCGGGAAGAATGCAGAACTCAAAAAAACATGAGCCAGTCCCAACAATAAGGCTTCATCGACATTTTTCTGGAGCTGATCCCACGTAGGTTTCTTCTTCCCGGAAGTCAGAGGCAGCCATCATTGAATTATTTTCTGCTGGTGTCTGGTCTTGCCCCTTGACACTCAACCTCCTCTTTCTAGAAATGGTAAGACTCCAGGAAAAAAAGCGGGTCAAGCTGAAGTGATGTGGGAGCCTCGGCTGCTGGTATGGGGTACTTGGGGTCATGGTGAAGTAGAGGAGGTAAGGCGATTTTCCCTCTACTCTTCTAGGTTCTCTGCTGGCAACTCTGAAATAAAAGACATGTTAACAAGAGGAAGACAAGTTTGTGAACACATATACAGGGGAAATGAGTAACTCTAAGAGCTGACTTAGAATGCAGGCCTAATGCTATCTTCAACTAAGACAGAAGAAAGAAAGGTGTGGGGAAAGCCAGTAATGGGGAGGTGACCAAGAAAATAAGGTTTGTTATGCAGATTGACGTGGGTGCCTCTGGGTTGATAACATTCTCATGATTTAGAGCTCTGTCCTTCTCTTCCTGGTACCGAGAGGGAGACACCCTTACAAACGGAGATTTCCTTTATAAATGTAAATGTTCCTTTACAAAAGGGTAACTGACGGTTTCCAGAGCTCCTCCGGGTGTCTGCTGTATCTCAAAATAATCGGCTCAAAATAATCCTTTTGCCAAGGAGGCATATTTTGAGAGGAGGCAAACTCTGCCACTCTTCAGTGACAATTTAGGAAAAACCACACCCAGTGAGCTTCTTTGATGTTTTTCCAAAGAGCTCACACCTGGCTGGTCTTTAGCTACAAGCACACCTGGAGGTTCTTTGCATCCAATTTCCATAGGTTGTCTTGCTCATTCAAAGGTATATTTCAAATGAGGCTGCCTTTTCTTACTTCTGCCCCCTTTTCCCATTGCCTTATTCACTGCGACTGTTTCCTGCTATCAGATGTGGAATGGGAGCCACAGACTTAGAGAAAAAAAGGGGAGTGGGTACTTGTCCTACGGGAGCTGGTGACTCCTGGGCCTTCCCTTGGCCAAGGTCACTTGGATCAGCTCAGACGAAAGCAGCCCGAACGGTAGAGATTGATTCCCGACAGCCCTTTTGCTCTAATACCGTATTGCATTTCAAAACAGTTGTGCTGCTCTCCTGGGCATTTCCTAACCCGGGCTGAAAACAGTGGCTCGTTCGCTGTCCTTGGACCCGCTCTGTCAATGAAGTAGGGTCCAGAAAAGCCCCCTCAGAGGGTGTCCTCTGGCTGCTGCCTGGTCTCACCTGCCTTTCCAGCACCCCTCCTGCAGGCTCGGGTTCTTCCAGGGCCAGAGCCACAGTCTGACCTGACTGGCTGCCCCCCACCCCCAGCACCATGGGCATGGCCAGCTGTAGTCAGTGCTTCAATGGCCTGCTGTGGGGGGAAAATGGGAGAAGCTATAGACTCACCCAGAGTGCACCTGCAGTCACTCAGTTAAACCATGAGCACTGCATAAAGAGTCAAGAGACTGGGTACAGGACTCAGACTAACTTCTGAGTACCGGCTGTGTAGCCATGGAGACATCTATTCACCTCTCTTGGGCTGTTTATCACCCATATAATAATGACAATGTTTAGTACTGCCCGGACTGTTTGGGTTACCTATTAACTCCTTTGATCCTCCAACATTCTATAATATGAATTACAATGGCTCTACCTGCTTATAAATGAGGCTTATAAATGAGGAAGCTCAGAGAGGCTGAAGTAATGTGTTTAAGGCCAAGAGCTCTGACCTTGGCCTCCTAACTCCTATGCATACATCTCTTTTGGGGTAGGAAAAAAAATGTATTGGCTATCGATAGTGCTGTGTAACAAATCACCATGAAATTTAGTGGCATAGAGCAACAAATGTCTATCATGACACATAGTTTCTGTAGGTCGGGAATAAAGGAGCGGATTAACTGGGGGTGTCTGGCTCAGAGTCTCTCATGAGGCTGGGGTATTGGCCAAGGCTGCGCTCATCAGGAGGGTGGACAGGGCTGGAGGGTCCATTTCCAAGATGGCGCCCTTCCATGGGGCTGGTTGTTGGCTAGATGCCTAAGTTCCTCTCCATGTAGACCGCTCTCCATCGGCTGTTTGAGTGACCTTGAGACATAACTGTAGGCTTTGCCCAGTGCAATTATCCTAAGAGAAGGCAAAGCAGAAGCTGAAAGGTAGCCACGGAAGGCACACACTGCCTTTTCCACAATATTCTATTAGTCACACAGGTCTGCCCTCTTCAGCGTGGAAGGGAACTACACAGAAAGGTAGATATCGGAAAATGGGGCCTATGGGGCCATCTTGGAGGCTGGCTGTCACAGACAGGAACAGAGCAGCTAACAGCACGGTTGGGAGAATCAAATCAAAGAATAGATGTAAACATGCTGTAGAAGCTTGCTAGGGTTGTTGTACCACAGACTGGGTAGATTTAAACCAGAAATATATCCTCTCACTGGTCTGGAGGCTGGAGGCCCAAAATCACGGTGTCTGCAGGGCCATGTTTCCTTGGAAGGCTGCAGGGAAGAATCTTTCTTTGTCTCTCCCAGCTCCTGGTGGCCGTGGGCTCACAGCTTCTGCCCTCCAATCTCTGCTTTCTTGTCACATGGCTTCTCCCAGGGTGGATCTTTACATGGCCTCCTTATAAGAACAGAAGTCATACTGGATTTAGGATCCACCCTACTCCAGTATGACTTTACCTAAACTTGATTACATCTACAAAGACCGAACTTCCAAAGAAGGTCACATTTATGGGTATGGGGGATTGGGACTTCACCACATCTCTTCAAGCAGGTAAGAGGGTACAACTCATCCCACAACACACGCCGTGTGGTGTGTAAAATACCATATACCTGTGAGTCTGTATTGTCCTTAATTTTTTTTTAAGATTTTATTTATTTTTTGAGAGAGAACAAGCAGGGGGAGGGGCAGAGGGAGAGAGAGAGCCCACGTGGGGCTCCATCTCATGACACTGAGATCATGAGGGGAAATCAAGAGTCAGACTCTCACCTGACTGAGCCACCCAGGTGTCCCATGTATTATCTTGAATTGCAGCACAACTGGTAGAAATTGTGATGGTGGGAGCTAATGGTTAGATCGGCCAGCCTGCTGGAGGCCATGGCCATTGTGGCCATTGGCACAGCCTTTAGGGCACTTTGAAGGTCCTGACTTCTTGGCCATTTTCCCAAGCCCAGACTGCTGTCTCTCACTGGAACTTACTCATACTTCCCAGTGGATTCTGGAGTCTAGCCACAGAATTTATCTCTATCAGATTCTTCCTTGGACACTCCATTCCCCTGAGGCTGATTCTGCTCCACGGCTTTTTCCCCTGACTGCCTCAAACATCTCCCTGGCCCATGTCTCCCTCTCTGTTTCTGAAGCCCCTGTTTCTCTAAAAATTGTTTCTTGGTGGAGTCCTGGTGCCCTCCCAAGAAACACCACTCAGCCCCTTGTTCCTGGCACTCGCTGATTCCTCAGCCAAGCCAGGCACCCGGTGATGTGCGTCAGAAAATTGCCAGCTGGGCAGTGGTTTCCCGTCCCAGCTCTGCCTCCAGCAAGCTGGGTGACCTCCAGCAAGTTTCTTCACCTCTTCCTACCATAGCCTCTGAATTCGTCAGGTGTATTCCAGTGAATACCTACTGAATACTCCCAACGTGCCAGGCATGGGGCACAAAGGAAGCTGAATCACCCTCCCTGCCTCTAAGCATTTATGATCTAATCAGCAAGAGTAATGTCAACCAGTCAATGAGATACAGGATGTTATACACGAGGTGCCATGGGAACAAAGACGAGGGTGGAGGGACTCCACGGTACTAGCTGGGAATACCGGTGGAAGAGTGTCCAGGAGAGAAGGAGCAGAGATGGGATTTAAGCTCAGTGCCAGGCTGAGTTGGACGGCCACAAATCCAGAGGTCACAACCAACAACCCTCAGTACCAATTCAACCTATAGAAATCTTCTGTTTTATCCACCGGATGTTTTTTTCCTAAAGATTTTATTTATTTATTCATGAGAGACACAGAGAGAGAGAGAGACAGAGACAGAGAGAGAGAGAGACATAGACAGAGGTAGAAGCAGGCTCCCCATGGGAACCCGATGTGGGACTTGATCCCAGGACCCCGAGATCATGACCTGAGCCGAAGGCAGATGCTCAACCACTGAGCCACCGGGGTGCCCCCCCAAAAAAAGTTGAACTCTGAGGATTGTAGGAAGGTAACCTGATTTCAGACCCAAAACTTGAGACCCAACAAGTCATTCCTAACCTTGGTTTGTGCTTATCTTATGTGAACCTTTCCACACGGAACTGTGGTGGGTACGTAGCACCCCTGAAGGCACACTGGTCCTCTGCTCCCGTCCTGCTGTCTGCTCTGGCCACACTTGAGCTGTGGCACATGGGCACTGTGCATCATCCAAGGAGCCCTGATCAGAAGACGCCTGTTCTTCTTGTCCTTGCTCTGGAACACTTCTGTTTGTCAGCTCAGCATCTGATTTAGGAGCCATAAAATACGGTCAGGGTCATGAAAGCAGCACCTTCTGAACTGTTCTAGCCCCTGTGTCAGTCTCTTAGGACTGCCCCTAACCAGCTACCACAAACGTGGTGGCTACAAACCATAGCAATGAACTTTCTCACAGTTCCGGAGGCTAGAAGTCCAACATCAAGGTGTCAGCAGGGTCGTGCCCCCTCTGAACGCTCAATGGGGAGAATCATCCCTTGCCTTTTCCAACTTCTGGTGGCTCCAAGCTCCTCTTGGCTTGTGACCATGTCCCTCTGCTCTCGGCCTCTGACTTCATGTGGCCTTTCCCTCTGTGTCTCTGGGTCTTCTTTCCCGTCTTTTATAAGGACACTCATCCTGGGTGTGGGGCTCACCTTAATCCATAATCTGAGATCATCTCATTTTGGGATCCTTATCTTTCTTTTAAATAAATTTATTTTTTATTGGTGTTCAATTTGCCAACATACAGAATAACACCCAGTGCTCATCCCGTCAAGTGCCCCCCTCAGTGCCTGTTACCCATTCACCCCCACCCCCCGCCCTCCTCCCCTTCCCACCACCCCTAGTTCATTTCCCAGAGTTAGGAGTCTTCATGTTCTGTCTCCCTTTCTGATATTTGGGATCCTTATCTTAATGATATCTCAAGCTCTTTTTCCAATAGGGTCGTATTCTGAGGATTTTTTTTTTTTTTTTAGGGGAAAGAAGGAGATACCATGCAATCCTCCAAACCCCTAAATAATCCTGTTCTAGTTACTTATTGCCAAGTGACACACCATCCCAACATGTAGTGACTTCAAACAGCAACTGCCATTTTCTGATCTGTCATGGTTTCTTTGGGTTAGGAATTCGGGAGGGGCTTGG
This sequence comes from Canis lupus familiaris, assembly GCF_011100685.1. Lineage (NCBI taxonomy): Eukaryota > Metazoa > Chordata > Mammalia > Carnivora > Canidae > Canis > Canis lupus. Next base: position 6,889,567 of record NC_049230.1, read on the forward strand.
ATGGGCTTGGCTTGGACAGTGGATGGAGCTGAGTGGATGGAGCTGAAACAACACGGAGCTGAGGCAGCCCGGGCCTAGACAGTCATCTTCCTTCCTGCAGCCTTAAGGCCTCTTTGCGTGACCTCCTGATGTGGGCTGGTTAGAGCTTCCTCACAGCACGGCACCCTCAGAGGTCTGACCGCCTCGTGGAGAGCAAGGCAGAGAACTTGCATTTTGTGGTCCAGCTTCCAGCATCACTGAGGGTCACCTCCATGGTGCTCTGTCATTGGAGGCGGTCACAAAAGCCCACCTAGGTTCACCCTAGCTCTCTGCTGGTGTGCATCTTCCTTTACAGATGCAGACGCTAAGGTGTGGCCAGGTGAGTAAATGCCAAGTTATCGCAGCGGAGAGCCACACCTGTCCCTGGGAAGGTGGCCGCGGGGCCAGGTCTATAACCCATGCTTACGGTCGGTCAGCAGCCAGCTTCTCTTCCTCAAGTCTCTGCTCCTTCAACCCAGAAAATGGGCCTGATGGAGGCCACTGCTGCCCTCCAGGATGGTTTGGGCACGACAGGGATACAGCACAAAGCAAGCCCGTGGATGGGCAGCCAGGTGACGTGGCTTGTAGCCCTGGCTCTGTCATTCCTCTTTGTGTGGTCTTAGGTAGTTTCCTGTTCTAGAACAAAGGGAATAATGCCTGCCTGCTACTTTCATGGTTTTCATGGGTGAAATGAGGTTCAGTATGTTGGAGTGCTGGGTATGCAATTTAATGCTCTTCACATAAAAGGCATCGGGTATCTCTTTGAGTTCCTCAGAGTGTCACAAACATCCTAGCTGCTTTACGGATATTCATTGATTCTATTTTTTTTTTTTTTAAGATTTTATTTACTTATTCATGAGAGACACAGAGTGAGAGAGAGGCAGAGACACAGGCAGAGGGAGAAGCAGGCTCCACTCAGGGAGGCCGACGTGGGACTCGATCCCGGGACTCCAGGATCACAACCTGGGCCGAAGGCGGCGCCAAACCGCTGAGCCATCCGGGCTGCTCCCTCATTGATTTTAATGTAAAGGTTTCCTACCAGTCCCCTACTTATGTGTAGGCCCGCATAAGTAGGGCCGACGACCAGGAAGACCATGGGGTCTGATCATCAATGAGGGACTGCGGATTTTGGAGCTTGGGCATTCTTAATGCCCCAAGTAGCCCATGAATAAGCCTGGGGATGAGGATGAAGGGATGAAGGGATGAATCCGAGTATTCCTTTCATGAAGGGCTGTGTAAGCAAGGCACCCCAAATTTAGTGGGTTCAAACAATTTACTTTCATCTCTCATGGTTTTGTGGGTCCACGGGGTTCAACTGACCGATTCTCCCCTGGTGGAGGAGGTGGTCTTCTCTCAGACACCAGCAGGGGCTGTGGTTGTCCAAAGGCCCGACTGGGCTGGAAGTCCCAGATGCAGCTCAGGGCTCCTGCGTGCGGCCTCTCTCCCCAGCAGTATGGCCTCGCCTTCTCAAGTGGCAGCTCGTGATTTCCAGGGCAGGTAGGAATCCCAGGCCTCTCAAGGGCTGGGAGCGGATCCTGCTCAGCATCTCTGCCATATTCTGCCGGTCAGAGCAGTTACCAGGCAGTCTAGATACACGGTGCGGAGGAACGGACTCTGCCTCTCGATGGGGTGGTCGTCCAAGGAGGGCAGGAACCAGTGTCTGCTCCCTTTAGTCCCAGAACAAGGGACGGTCCCTATTCCTCAGGCTCCTGAACTGCCCAGCTGAGATGGACTGTAGTTGTGACGACACAGAGGGCCTGGCTTTGGCTGGAGCGTGGGGACACAAAGAGCCCTTCAGCCGAAAAGCCACTGGGCAGCCTCAGCCCCCACCCCCCCATCACCCAGGTGCTGCTGGCTTGCCCTGGGCCAGGGGAATGCGGGGCCACCGCAAGCCCTGGGTGCCAAGGTCAAGGCCGAGACATAGAGGCCTCAACGTGGCCAGCCTCCAGCCTGGCCTCCCTCCCACATCCTGACGCAGCTCTGACCAAGCAGTTGGATGGCTTCAGAGGGGCGGTTTCGGATCGTCTGCTGGACAGCTGTGCGGCCCAGGCCCCCATGTGGGGGCGAAGGGCAGTTTGAAGAGGCGCAGGGAGCCGAGCAGGCAGGCCTCTCCCTGCCTCCGCTGTGTGGCTGTATCTGGTTAACAGACACCTTGTCACCAGCGCCGTCCGGCTGCAGTTCTCAGGCGCCAAGGAGATGGAGCCTTGCTCTGCCAGCCTTGCCCCTCCTGCTTATTTCCTGACCTCAGATCTCTCCCTGGCTCAGGGCAGCTGCTCCCCTTAAACTTATAACACAGTCCCTGGCCTTCCAAAGCAAGAGCAGGCCACCAGCTGATTTCTAACCTTCCTGCATTCTTTCCCTGACCTTTGTCCCCTCCTACTAGTGTCCTTGGAGATCTCAGGGTGCTGGGCACCAGGTCACCGGGAACCACCTGCAAATATTCACCCATGGTGTGTTCTTTTCCCGAGGCTGCCATAACCCGCCACCACACACCTTTGAAGAAACAGAAACAGATTCTCTCCCAGGTCAGGAGGCCAGAAGTCCAAGATCAAGGCATGGGCAGGGTCGGATCCTTCTGAGGGAGCACCCACTGCATGCCCCTGTCCTGGCTTCTGGTGGCTGCGGGCAACCCTTGCTTGCGGACGCATCACTCTGGTCTCTGCCTCCATCTCACCAGGCCTCCTCTTAAGTCCCCGTGTCTCCTTTTCTGGTCCTTACAGGAGCGCTCCCATTCGACTCGATGCAGCATGATCTTGTGTCTGACCTTAATTATGTCTGTAAAGTCCCTATTTCCAAATAATATCACATTCTGAGGTTCCAGGTGGCCATGAGTTTTTGAGAGACAGCATTCAAGCCAGGACACGGAGGCATGGAGTGTTCACCCAAACTGCCCCCCCAAAGAATCTTCCCACCAGGACACTCGGCTCTCTGGGGCAAGGCAGGCGGGTACACGAGAGACGGGCCTTCCACTGAGATGGTGACTCAGTGGCCACTGTCCCCTTCCTCTGGAACGTGGAAACCCAGTTATTCCAACACACCTGATGCGGTTCCCAGGCTTCCTGGCACTCCCACCTGCTCTTCTTGGATCTGAGCTTTCATATTTCCCCTCGCAATCATAGTTACATCTGTGTGCCCTGGGGCAAGGGATTGCTCTCCTGAGCCTCAGTTTCCCTACCAGTAACGCAAGGATGCTACAAGCCACCTCATAGGGTTGCCCTGAAGATGAACCAGGTTTAACTTAGCAGCTCCAGGCGTGGCCCGGGCCATGGAAGGTGAGTCAGCCGGCAGCCACGGCCGCAGGCCTGGCCTTGCCCTTACACGTTAAGTGTTCTGTTCAGGGCTTTCCGCGTGTTATCTGAGCTAAACCTCAGTGCTCCAGGAACCAGGTACTATTTTTATCTCCATTTTATAAAACAAGGAAACTAAAGTTTAGAGAGATTAAGTAACTTGCCCAAGGTCATTCAGTGAGTAAGTGGTAACAGCTCTGAGCCGAAACCCTGTTTTTCCCACTGTAGCCTGACCCGGAGGCCCCGAGGCGCTGTGCATAAGAATAAACATATCTTGGCTCCTGGGCCCCAATGGGGGGCCCCTTGTGACCCCCACCTTGACTGCCAGCGTGTTCTCTAGACTCACATACCCCGGGAGATGGATCATTCGCTGTTATCTCCGTAAGTGGCCTACCTTGGTGATCGTGCTCACTGGGGAGATCCCTGTTCAGGTTTAATTTAAAAAGTGGGCAAAGGTGAAGTGATGGATGGGGACGGGGGTGGGGGTCAGTTCAGCAAACACCTGCTTTCCCCTCCCTCTACACAAACTCTCCTTCCCTTTGCAGTGGTGGACAGCCAGGCTCTCGGGGAGCCTGGGATACCGACTGCAGGTCCCGAGGTGTTTGGAAAGATGGCTAATCCTAAAGGCTGCTCAGACCTGCCCTAGCAGGGCTCTGGTGGATTACAGCAGGGGTCGCGGAGGGCAAACGTCATTCCATAGGCCAAATCTGGCCCCCTGCCTGTTTTTATAAATAAATTTTTACTGGAGCACAGTCACACCCATTTGTTGACAAATCTGTTGTCTGCTTTCTTGCTGCCTACAATGGCAGAGCTGGGAGATTGTGATGGAGACCCGGGCCATGATGTGGAAAATCTTTGTCGTCTGGCCTTTTATAGAAAACTGTCCACCCCTGAATTAGGGAAGTCCTCAGGCAGGCTACTTTTCTCTGAGATGATTTCTGTCTGGGCTTCTAGTTGGGCTGATAGGGGAGAGAAGAGAGTCTTTTTGTTCTGAGTCAGGACAGCCTGTTGGGGGCGGGTGTTAGTGTCTCTCCCAACTTGACAGGTGGGCTTGCTCACATCAAGATCAGGTCAGGGTCTAAGGTAGTGCTGACTCAAGGCCTGGATTACTCTTCCCCCCAACCCCGAGTCCACCGTTGGGCACTGAGCAGCTGCAGCCTCCAGCAGAGAACTACTGACTCCGAGGTCCCCGGTGTCCCGGGCAGAGGGGCTGAGAGCCTCTGTTACTTGAGCTTAGCTGTTAAAGTGACCCGGTTTATGCAGCTAGCTGGAGGGACCCAGACGCCCCACCATTCCTTCCCGTCTCCCCCTTCCGGGGGGACATCCTGGGGACCTGTCCTCCTGTTACACGCAGAGTGACAGGGCAGAGTGACCGTCGGTGGAGACTGATCCTATTAGAAACAATGGTGGTCTCTTTATGTGGTCCCTTTTCAATGGGATATCCTGGGATCCCCAAAGATTATGTCCCTGGGAGGGGCTGTGAGCAAGGGAGGGCCCCTCCTGGGTAGGTTCAAGGGTCCTGGAGAAGTCAGCACCCACACCCAGGCAGCTTCAAACACAAATAAACAAGTACAAATGCACACGGCCCCATTCCTCCTTGCTGTCCGGTAAAGGTATGCCAGCCCCTGGCTGTGCCCTTGGCCACCGAATACAGTTGGCCCAGGCTGGCCTCAGCGCCTGCTGGGCCGTCAGCATGCCCAGAACCCCGGTGCAAGCTGGCTCCTTGGGAGGCCCGCCTCAGCACCCAGCCCCCCGCTACTCTGGTGGGCTGCTGCCCCAGCAATTGATTTTTTTTAATGTACTCTGTGCTGACTTCGTTCTGTCCTGAAGCATCCCTCCCTCTGGCACCACGGTGCCCGCCTGCAGGCTGGTCTGGCCAGATACCCAGGGAGGAACATATGTCCCATACCTGGGGTTCAGAGGAAGGAGGGAGGAGCCGACTCACAGCCAACGGGGAGCCACCCCTTCGCTTTCGGTCACCTGCCCTGGATCCCAGATCCTCCTCCTGACCGATCTCAGTGGCACCCTCAGATGGAAAGTGGCCACACTGGGCCAAGCGACCCACACACGGGAGTAGAAGAGTAGCAGGGCTGCAAAATTCTGGAAGACCACAAAATACATAATTATGTTAATATATATAATCGTTGTGAACATATATAAACTTTTTTTTTAATCACAAAAGGAATTCATACTTTAAAAAAATGTGAGAGTTGTTTGAACACGAAAGACATCCTAACGGGCCCTCCCTCCTCCTTCTCCGTTTAACCCCATTCCATTCCCTTAGAGAGAAGCCAGTTTTGGCCATAGCTTTCCAGACATTTTCTGTGCTTCACTGTGTGTGTCTGGAAACAATTCCATGAGATGGGCAGGTCAGATAGGGAAGCTGCCAGTTTACAGGCAGCAAAATGGGGCCGTGGCAAGGCTCAAGACCCTGGGAGCCGAGGAAAGGCTGAAGGCAGGGAGGTCTCCAGTCCCAGGAAGGAGGCCAGTGGCATCCAGTGTCCCAATCCCCAGTGCTGGTTGGATCCCTGCATCAGGGAACCCACTTTCAGCTTCTACTCTCCTCCTAGCTTTGGTGTAGACTCGCAGGCTCACCTGTCCTAGAATCCAGAGACTTGGAAGGCAGTGCACTCAGACCCAACGATCACAGAGCACGACAGGATGGATTCCCACTCCACTTTGGATGAGATTATGTGTGCACTTTCTGGCACGATATTTGATCTGATGAAAAGCCGTGTTTCAAACGGATAAGTAATAATGCGCAGGGTAAGTCAGAAGTGTTACAATCCTTTTGCTGTCAGAGTAAAACACAAGTTCGTCTTGGGAGCTAGTGGGGAGCTGTCTGTGAAGCTTTTTATAAACACCTACCAACTCCACAGTGAGTAAAAGAAAGCAAATTTGCATTCGTCTTATTCCTCAGGCAAAATACAATCTGTTCTCCCAGGAAGCAAGGGGATGGCTGTTTTTTAAGTTTTCTATAAAATCAGCATTTCTCCCCTCCCTTAGAGCCTACACAAAGTCCGAAGTGAGTATGAAAGTCCTCGCTAGGACAAAGAGAGTTGGGGCATCATTGTAAGTCTATACCTGTGGAGTAATAAGAAAAATATTTAGGGGCGCCTGGGTGGCTCTGTCGGTTAAGCGTCTGCCTTCAGCTCAGGCCCTGATCTCGGGGTCCTGGAATTGAGTCTTGCAGTCAGCTCCCTGGTCACTGGGGAGTCTGCTTCCGCCTCTCCTCCCTCAGCTCCTCTCCTGGCTTGTGCTTTTTCTCCCACACTCTATCTCTTAAATAAATAAAATCTTAAAAAATATATAAATATATATGCAATATATATATATATTTATATTAGGGATCCCTGGGTGGCGCAGCGGTTTAGCGCCTGCCTTTGGCCCAGGGCGTGATCCTGGAGACCCGGGATCGAATCCCACGTCGGGCTCCCGGTGCATGGATCCTGCTTCTCCCTCTGCCTGTGTCTCTGCCTCTCTCTCTCTCTCTCTCTCTGTGACTATCATAAATAATAATAAAAATATATATATATATTTATATTATATATATTTAAGATTTTATTTATTTTTATATTAAGATTATATTTATGTAATATATATTTATATTATATATATTTAAGATTTTATTTATTTATACAAAAAATGTATTTTGTCTTTGTCCTCTGTTCCAGGTGCAGAACTCCTAAAGTCCTTGTCCTTTCCTAAGTGAGAGAAAGGGCTTTTGTTATTTGCAACAAGCCCTTTGGATCACAACTGAGCTTGTGCTAAAGTGGAGACTTAGTGTGGGGGTCCCTACGCAGCCTGTGGATTGGGGCTGGATATGAGGGAGAGCAAGTCATTAGACAAAGCAAGTCATTAGACATTAGACAAGACATTAGACAGAGCAAGTCATTAGACAGTAAGAGGCCCCTTCCACGGATGAGGGGCTATATAAAAGAACAAGACTTGAAAAGCTTCTGGGCTAGTGCCTCCACATGCCGGGAGGACGAAGCTCCCCAGTTCCATGGGGGCAAAAGACCTGAACAGACACTTCACCAAAGAGGACATACAGGTAGCAGGTAAGCACATCCTTAGCCATTAGGCAAGTGTAAATATAAAGCAAAACGAGATACCTCTATCCCCCTATCATACATGGCCAAATTTTTTTTTTTACATGGCCCCAAATTTTTTTTTTAATTTTTTTATTATTTATTTATGATAGGCACACAGTGAGAGAGAGAGGCAGAGACACAGGCAGAGGGAGAAGCAGGCTCCATGCACCGGGAGCCCGACGTGGGATTTGATCCTGGGTCTCCAGGATCGTGCCCTGGGCCAAAGGCAGGCGCCAAACCGCTGCGCCACCCAGGGATCCCGGCCCAAAATTTTTTAAACTGACCCTATTAAGCGCTGGCAGAGAGATGCGACACACCTAGAACTCTCCTATATAGTTGGTGGGAATGCAGAATGGTAAAGTCACTCTGGAAAACAGTTTGGCGATTTCTTATAGTTACACCTGAACACGCCCTATGACCCAGCGACCTCAATTTCTGTACATTTACCCCAGGCCAAGTTTTGTCGACCACAGTGCCAGTGACCATCTGGAGCCTGATCATTCTGCATTATGAGGCAGTCCTGGGCATCCTAGGACGTTTAGCAGCTTCCCTGACCTCTACCCACTAGACTATGCCGAGTGCACTGCAATCAAAAATGTCTCCAGGGCAGCCCGGGGGGCGGGGGGGCCCAGGGGTCTAGTGCTGCCTTCAGTCCAGGGCCTGATCCTGGAGACCCGGGATCGAGTCCCACGTCGGGCTTCCTGCATGGAGCCTGCTTCTCCCTCTGCCTGTGTCTCTGCCTCTCTCTCTTTCTCTCTCATGAGTAAATAAATTAAAAAATCTTTAAAAAAAGTCTCCAGACATTGCCAGATGTCCCCCGAGGGCAGAACTGCCTCCAGCTGAGACCCCCTGCCCTCTGAAAAGACAAACTTAAGCCTGTGCACAAATGCTTACAGCATTCTATTCATAATCACTTAACACTGGAAACAGCCCAAATGTCCTCCAGCACATGAATGGATGAACAAACTGTGGCACTGGGACGATGGAACGCGACTCAGCTGTAAAGGGAGCTATCGGCAGGTGCAATGAGAGGAATCTCAAAGGCATTATTCTGAGTGAAAAAAAAAACAGTCAAAAGGTTACATGCCATAGACTTTTCATTTCTATGACCTATTCTCAAAAAGACAACCTCCACTCCTTGCAGTGCATGAGGTTGCCAGGTGGGGAGGCCAGGAGTGGGGAGAGGGTGCGACTCCCCAAGGGCAGGCCTGCAGCGGGGTGTCAGGGCGGGTGGGGGAACTGTCCTGCCCTGGCCACAGTGGACGGTGCCATAAGTCTAAACACCAAAACACCAAAAGCAGCTAAAAGTCAGCTTTATTCTATGTTAATTTAAAAAATAAAGTGGGACACCTGGGTGGCTCAGCAGTTGAGCATCTGCCTTCAGTTCAGGGCATGATCCCGGGGTCCTGGGATTGAGTTCCACATCAGGCTCCCTGCAGAGAGTCTTCTCCCTCTGCCTGTGTCTCTGCCTCTCTCTGTGTGTCTCTCATGAATAAATAAATAAATAAATAAAATCTTAAAAAAAAAAAAGAAAGAAAACAGGTCTGGGGTATTTCAGTGGGAGTAGGGGGCAGGAATGAGAAGAGGCAGAGGGCCACAAACAAGTGGCCTCCATTGTTTGTTGGGGGTCAGGGGGCTGCTCTGGGGCTCCTTGCAGGACCTCGGGGCCATCCTTCCAGGAGCTGGGAGGGACAAGACGGTGGGAATAAAAGGGAAAGAGAACAGAATGTCAGGAGGAAGGCGCCAGCCCCTCTGTGCAGAAGCAGCACTGCAATACATGCAGAACACTTTTCTTTGTGATTCATGCAAGATTCCGAAGAGGTAGGCAGCTCACAGTGGGGCCTTCCCACTTAGCTCCTTTCAAACTCACAACAACCCTCTGAAGTGGGCGGTGGTCTCATCTAGTCTGGTCCTGCTTCACAGATGAAGTAATTGAGGGTCAGCTCAAGAGGTAACTTCCCCAGAGTCCCCCAGGTAGGATGCCGCTCACCCAGAGTTCGAGGCCAGTCTCTGACATCACAGCTGGTGCCTGAACCAGTCTGCACTGTGGCCTGGATCATGTTCTAGGCAGACATCACGGCAGGCAGTGATGTGAGTCCCCAGTACTCCCTCGGGAGGTAGGAAAAGGCGTACGGAGAGAGCCAGAAAACCTGGACGCAAGTAAGTCCTGGCTCAACCAACCTGCTGTGTGACTTCTGAGAAACCGCTTCCCCTCTCTGGGCTTCTATTTCGTCATCTGAAAGAAAGGGACTGCCCTGAGGATTGAAGGCACAGCACAGATGAAGCCGTCTGTAAAATGTCACACACTGCGCGAGTGCAGGAGGAAATGACAGCTCCCGTCCACCACCTCATTCTGTCCCAGAACTTGCTGGCCCCTCGAGGCCTGGGATTATTCCATTCCTTTCCTTTCTTTTCCTTTGCTTTACATTCCAGAGGTGGGGCCCACATAGTTGAAACTGTATTTTCTTTTTCAGTAGGTCTTGTCGTCACAGCTCAAAAATTTAAAGTTATGAAAAAGGTATATAATGAAAATGTTTAGTCCCGTGGAAGAGATGAAACCCGTTTCTTGGGTATCCATCCATCTAGAGATGTTCTATTTTTTTTTTTTTAAGATTTTATGTATTTATTCATGAAAGACACACAGAGAGAGGCAGAGACACAGGCAGAGGGAGAAGCAGAGTCCATGCAGGGAGCCCGATGCGGGATAAGATCCCAGGACCCTGGGGTCTCACCCTGAGCCGAAGCCGCTCCGGCTAGTGTCCCCATCTAGAGATGCTCTTAAGCACACACAACCGAACAAGCATATGCATTGTTTTTCTTTTACGACTTTTACCCAAATGGTAGCCTGTCAGTTCATTCATTCATTCATTCATTCGCTGAGACTCAAAACCAGCCAGGCCTGCAGCCTGTTCTACTCCTGCTTTGCTTTTCTTCAGCTTTTCCACTTTACAGTGTTAACTGGGACGTGTGTCCAGATCCATATATCAGTGGTTCCTTTGTCCTGGCTGCTGTGTTCCATCACCTGGGCATACCGTAAGGGTGGGATCCGTCGCCTATGGAGCGCACCTCCGATCCCTTGTCATTCTTTTTTTTTTTTTTTTTCCCTTGTCATTCTTATAAACAATGTCCCTAGGTCATTTCACAAACGTGCACAGCTGGGCATTATGCTTCTAGAAGGGGAATTGCTGGGTCACAGAATTTGTGCGTTCAGTAGATATTGCCAAATTGCCCTCTGTGGAGGTTGTGCAAGTTTAGAGTCCTGCTGGCAAAGCATGAGAGTGCCTTTCTCCATCCTTGCCAGCTCAGTGCATTGTCGAACCTTTGATCTTTGCCAATCTGCTGGGTAGAAGATGGGGCCTGGGTGTTGTTTTCATTTGATTCTTTTATTCCAAGTGAGGTTGAGCATCTTTTGAGTGCCCAGCCCTGGACCGGCTCCTCTCCACACAAAGCCGAGGGCCGTGGCCTTGACCACTACCTCCTCTGCAAGATCCGGGACTAGGTTTGTGTTTCTGGCCCCTAGCTTCTTGCTGAGTCACTCAAGAAGGAAAGGGCAGCAGGCTCAGGTTATTTCTGCCCCGGGAGCCATCTGAGCTGCCAGTCCTGGGAAGACCTTGGTCCCTGGCATTCTCTGCAGGCATCCAGCACCCATCCATACCGGATTGTTGCACCTGTCAAGTCCGGGCTCCCTGGTCCGCCTGGGAGAGAGGGGGTGTGCAGGTGGGGATCAGGGCAGGCGTGTTCACAAACTAGGCATGGAAAAAGTCTCAGCTAGACTTGGAGAGGCGACATTCGGAAGGAACGAATGAGCAAAGTCCCAAGCTGTAAGTGACAGAGTGAGAGGAGCCAGGCTGGGCGCAGGGGAGGGAGGGTTTAGTTGTTGGGAAAGGATCGGCGGTGAGCCACAGAGAAGGGGTCGGGAAAATTGGGAAGAGATTCTCACCAGAAATCTCCAAAGGCATCTTGTGTGAGATGCCCCCAGCCTCAGCTGCTCAGTTCACCACATCAAGGCTCATGGTAAGCCCTGCCCAGGGTCTGAAAGTGAGCACCCTCTTGGTGCTCCTGGAGGATTCAGGCCACTGGTGCAACCAACGAGAGGCATGGAGAGGCCGGGGACCCTTGCTGGCCATCTCTGTGAGGTGGCTTGGCATCTGTGGGGCAGCCCAAGTCAACTTGTAATTTAACCCCAGTGCCACTCTATGCATTAGTTGCGTCTTGCTCCCAGACGGAAGATGCCAAGAGGAGCCAGTGGCTAGGTTCCTGGGCCCTGGGGAGTCTGCCGCCGTTATTTCCAAAATCAAACAAAATGCAAATTTGCACTGGAGATTGCTGAGGCAGAGTCTTCCTGGAGCCCCGCGAAGAAGCTCAGGGCTGCTGTGTGAGTGCGTGATGACCTCTGGGCCATCTGAACCCACAGGAGAGCAGGACTGTGGCACCTGTGAGCTGTGGTAGAGCCGGGGGCCCGTTCTAGGCCACAACCTGGTCCGCAGCCCAGCCTGTCTGCTCTGCTGAAGCTGGTGATCCAGAGCTGCTCTTCAGCAGTGGACCGAGAGTGGGGGCCCCCTTGTATCTTGGATCCCACTTCTGGCCCATTCCGGGGCTCCCCGTGCGCTGCTGCTTTGTACGCCAGCTGCTGGTGCCAGGGGGAGCATCCCTGGGCAAGGGGCAGTGGGGGTGAGCTCTGCCTTCCTGCAGTGAGCTTCCTCCAGTCTTAGCCACGGCACAAAGCAGAACTTTCAAGAACCGTAGCCACAGGTGCTCTCCTCGTCGCCCCCACCGCCTCCCCCAGCCTCCCCGGGGGAAATGTATGAAAGTTGAGGTTGTCCCCCAGGGCACCAAGAAATGCTTAATTGCTTTCCGAGAGCATTGTCACCTCTCCTCTCCAGTAGCCCTCTCTACCTCTTCCCCAACCACTAGAGGCCCTTGCTTAGAAATGAGGGCTGAGGACGTGTGCTCCCTGGCGGCGTCCCAAAGTAACCAGCAGCCATGCGCTGAACAGCAGCTCGCTTCTCCAAATATACTGCTGCACCTCCTTTGCTGAAAAATAAGAACCCTATGTTTGGGGGGAATAAATGTGCATTCTTCTGCGAGCCAGGCCCTCACTGACAGAGATGGATGGTGGCCCAGGCCAGCTGAGTCAGCCAGACTCTGGAGCAAGCAGACAGCGAGAACCAAGGCAGGGGTGGGAGCCAGCCAAGGAAAGTGAACTACAGAGATATTTAGAGGCTCTCATCCGGGTTAGTCAGCACCTTGTGCTACTTGATTCCAGTTGAGGGCCAAGCCGAGGGATATATGTGCTTTGTAAAGTGTAGGCTAAAAATCAGTACTGGACCTCAAAATATGTAATAATCATTCAAGCTATATATTATGGTTCAAATTATATATAATGGGAGGACGCCTGGGTGGCTCAGCGGTTAAGCGTCTGCCTTCGGCCCAGGGCGTGATCCTGGAGTCCCGGGACACCACGTGGAGCCTGCTTCTCCCTCTGCCTGTGTCTCTGCCTCTTTGTGTGTGTGTGTGTGTGTGTGTGTGTGTGTGTCATGAATAAATAAATAAAATCTTAAAAATATATGTATATATATATATAATGGCATAATGACTCAAATATCTTAGACATATATCTCTTACTCATATAATACACCAAAGCAGGTATTCTTTTTCTTTTTTAAGTTTTTACTTAATTTTAGAGACAGAGAAAATATGTAGGGGAGGGGCATGGGGAGAACCGTCTGATGTGGGGCTGGATCCCAGGACCCTGAGATCATGATCTGAGCTGGAGGCAGACACTTAAGAGACAGAGCTATCCAGTTGCCCCTCAAGGCAGGTATCCTTTTTTTTTTTTTTTAAGATTTTATTTATTTATTCATGAGAGACACAGAGACACAGGCAGAGGGAGAAGCAGGCTCCATGCAGGGAGCCTGACGTGGGACTCGATCCCAGGTCCCCAGGATCAGGCCCCGGGCTGAGGGTGGCACTAAACCGCTGAGCCAGCAGGGCTGCCCAAGGCAGGTATTCTTGATAAGCCAGTGGCTTTCCTCCACGTGGTGTTCCAGGGCCCCAGGCTCTTTCCATCTGGGTTCTCTGACATTCCCCCGGGGGGCTCATTGGTGTTTACATCCAGTTGGCAGAGGAGGAAGGGAAGCAGGGGGAGACACACCTTCTTCTAATTGGCTTGGCTCAGGTGTGGCACCCATCTCTTCTGCTCACTTCCTATTGGTGGGAATGAGTCATATGACCACACCTACCTGCAAGGGCAGCTGGGAAATGTAGTTTATGCCCCTTAATAACAACTTCTGAAAGGGGAGCATGCATGCATGGGTTCTGGTGGGCCTCTAACTGTCTCTGCTAGAGGATGAAACTGAGACAGTTAGGTCACATGACTGAGAGACACCAATTCATTCTAAGTTTAGGGAACTACCCGGAAGAATAGTGTGTGTCTTAAAGTACGGAGTCTTGCTTTGATAACTGGCAAGAAGAGAGTTTGCTTTTGCCAAGGACTAGAAGATCCAACAGCATTCGAATGGGGCAGAACTACAGGAGAGTTAGCAGAGAAGCGAACTTCTAAGAAACCTGGATCATTAGGCCTAAGAAGCTGTGCTTCAATGCACCTCCAATTGGTCTATCTATAAATTATTTGTGTCCAAACTTCCTGGCCCTCAGATTGGAACTGGGGCCTCTGGCAGAGGCTACGAGGACAAAGATGTGGATGCCTATGTGTGGACGAGGGACACAGAGTGCAGAGTGAGGCTGAACCCCAGGGTTTGAGGTGAAATCACAATGCTGCCCTTGCCTTCTCACTGGGGGTCAGCATGTACAACCTGGAGCTGTCCCTGTGCTGGCCCCTGTGTCAGCTCTCTATTGCTCACTAACCAATCACCATAACTTAGAGGCTCCACATGAGCCATTTAGCAGCTCATAGTTTTGTAGGTTAGAAGTCTGGGGTGCACTTGACTGGGTCTCTGCTTAGGGTCTCAAAGCCAAAGTCAAGGTGTTGGCCAAGCTGGGCTCTCATCAGAGGCTCTGGGGAATGATCTGCTCCCAGGGTCATTTAGGTTGTAGGCAGAACCAGCTTCCTGGGGTTGCAGGGCTGAGGTCCCCATTGCTGGCTCTTGGCTGGGGGTCTATCTGAGTTCCTAGAGGCAGCCCTAAAGTCCTTTCCATGCAGATCCCCCACCTTCAAAGCCCATGACAGACCATCAATTCTTCCCATGCTTGGAATCCTGACTTTCCTTTAGCCGCCAGAGACTTTGCTTTTAAAGGGTTCATGTCATTAAGTCAGGCCCACCCACATGCCTGTCCTATTTGAAGGTCAGCTGATTAGTAACTGTAATTCCAATGCAAATCCCTTTTTGCTGTATAATTTTATATAACCACGGGAGCAAAACCCAAGGGAGGAGGTCATCTTAGAATTTTCCCTTCCATAGGACCAGAGGCTTTGCATCTGGGATCTTAGAGTGGTATCCTTTGGAGTTAAAGAGACTTCTGTCTTCTGGTCACAAAGCTGCTCTACCTGGTTCCACCCAGCCTCAGCACCTTGCCCATAGGTTGATCCACAAGTTGACCTACAGGCCTGGCCACAGCTCTTAACATATACAAGGGAGGTCTAAGAACAGAGAAATGCCCCCCACCGCTGCCCCTGCCAGTTCCTTTTTCTCAAAGCATCATGGGGAATGGGACACACACACACACATACACACACACACACACACACCCAAAAGAGAGGCTCTGCATCTGAAAGAATTAAAGGCAGGCTCTGCTATGGGAGCTCACAGCTCAGAGCTAATGGCCTGATTTGCCTCCTCAACACCTCTACCTGCCTCCACCGCACTCAGGTCTCAGGCCCTGAAGAGAGCCCCAAAGTTCTCCAGC
Organism: Canis lupus familiaris; assembly: GCF_011100685.1. Taxonomy (NCBI): domain Eukaryota; kingdom Metazoa; phylum Chordata; class Mammalia; order Carnivora; family Canidae; genus Canis; species Canis lupus. The sequence goes on from NC_049230.1 coordinate 6,904,832, forward strand.
CTCACCACCCTCTTGCCTCAACCCTCCCTCACATGCCCTTTCAGGGAAAGGCAGGCCCAGGCACTGTGACTTCAGGACTTGGCAGCTCCCCTGGCATTCCCTGGCCCAGTTCCTGGCCACCCAGAAGGTGCCTGGCCCAGAGAAGCAGCTCCTGGTTTGTCCCCCACAGATGGCGTGCCACTGGGGAGGGCAGGGGAGATTGGGGTGAGGAGGTCCTGCCCACTGGGCCACTTGCTGCTGCCTCTCAGCCAGGCCCCACCACCTCGTCTCCTAGCCCTGCCTTTGGCCTGTCAGCTGGCCCAGCTTCCCTGAGGGTCTGCCCTTCACATGCTCCCAGCACCTTCTGTAACATGTGTCTAGATCCTTTTGAAGCCTCTTCCTTGTAGCAAAGACAGGTGGGGGGCCACCTCTCCCTCCACCTGGGCCTGCTCCCTTCCAGCTAGTCAGGAATGTAGGTGCCTGCAGCAAAAACCACTGAAAATGTTTTCTTGGCCGAGGGCCTGTCTCCTGGGGCCATGGGGCAGAGAGATCCTTTGTGTGGCCCCCTCTCCTTCCCAGTGAGGAGCTGGTGTCTTGGCCCCACCTGACTGGACCCTGGTCTCCCTTCTTGTTGGCAGGTTCTGGGGCCTGGAGGAATGAAGAGGGCCCCTCTTTGGGAGTCCAGTCCAATGGCTTAACCCAAAGCTCCATGCGAGGCCAGCTGCTGGGACCTGCAACTTTGCCTTTGCCCTGGAGCCCCATGGAAGACAGCAGGAGACACGGCGGGGTTCTCTACAGGCAACAAGGAGTGTGGGTGGTAGCGGGCTCTGGGAGCCCTCCCCATTCCATGGGGCTGGGACCATGCAGCCCGCTGGACAGGATTAGCTCTACAAGGATGCTCATCAGTGCGGTGTGCCTGGATGTGATGCTGGCCCGATGTGGAACTTCAAAGCTGAAAAGGAAGTATCTGATTGGCCAGATGGCTATCATTGTGCATCCAGCGTGCATTCACAGACGCATGGATAGTGACGCGCATGTGTCCCACACTGAGGAGTCAACTGGACCAGGCCAACTGCTGGGCTGGGGCCCCGGGTGGGAGTTGGGGAGAGGAAGAGGTGAGAGGCTGGGGGCCAAGACCCAGAAGGTTGACCTGTCAAGGAGTCAGGATGTCATCCTGGGGCACTGGGAAGCCACTGGAGGGCTTTGTGCAGTGACAAGGCCAGGACTGCATCCAGAAAGAAGGCTCTGGCTACAAGGGAGGAGGGCTCAAGCACGAGTCTGGAGGAAGGAGGTGAGGGGACCCTCTGGAGAGAAGACAGGCCAGTGGACAAGGCCCCTCCTCCCCCAAAGCACCAACAGTCCACGATGGAGTCTGCCAAGAAAATGATGCTAAATCTGATCTGGCACCAGGCGGCTCTGCTGAAGGAGACTTTTGTCTTCAAGCCCTTCTCTTTCCACGTTTTCTCCTCTTGTCTCCACTGGTCCCCCGCGGTTCTGCTTCTGTCCCCTGTGGTGCTGCTCCCTTTCCTCCTGGGCTCCCTCCCCTCTGTATCCTCAGACCTCTGCATGTTTTCTCTCTTTCCTCCTCCTCCTCCCCAGCCCTTGATGCCTGCCTCTTTCCCTAGCTTTTCAGGGGCCAAGCCCTCCGTTGGACACCCTTCTAAAAGAAAGAAAGAAAGAAAGAAAGAAAGAAAGAAAGAAAGAAAGAAAGAAAGAAAGAAAGAAAGAAAGAAAGAAAAGAAAGAAAGAAAAGAGAAGAGAGAAGGCAGTGGCTGGATGCAGGGCCCCTGAAATGTCTCCAGGCTGCGTGGAGGGCCCCTGCCCACTGCCCCCTCCTGCAGCGAGTATGCCAAAGTCAGGGCGCCAGAGCCGTGGCGGGGGGCAGCGAGGGGCCAGTCGCATCCCCTTCCCCGGGCTTGGCCTCCCGATGCACAGCCTGTGTGCAATGCGCAGGTCCACTGACTGCATGGCTCCCAGGCTCTGGGACTGAGAAGTCTCTGTCAGGTTGTGACCACACCCCTCCTGTGTGTGAGTGTCTGTGTGTGTGTGTGAGTGTGTATACACACATACATGCGCGCGCACATACGCAGAGACCTAAGGAAGCAGAACCAAGCCCTTGGAATTCAACAGCCATAACTGTTGCTCACCCCAAATCTCTTCCCTTCATAGCTGTGGCCCATCCACCCCAGGTGGGAGAGGACCTGTGGCTGGGGCCACAGACCCAGCAGCCACATTCAGAAGTGATTTCTTCTGCTTCTTTCCAAGGGACCAAGGAGCCACCTCGACCCACCTGACCAGCATAACCCAAGGGAGTTGGCATTAATCCCGGCCTCTCTTGGGCTCAAAAGAATCCAGATCACAATAGGTAGGGTTAGATTACTCCAGCCAGCCACTCACTTTGCAGACATAGAAACTGGGGCTTGCAGAGCTTGGGGCTCTGGGACCAGTACAGGATACATACTGGCAGCTAAATCACCTGACCCCCAGGTCACTTGACCTCCCAGGATGTCTGACCCCTACCCTCCAGGTCACTTGACCTCTCAGACCACTGCCCTTCTCCTGCCGTGTGGTTTTCCCTATGTGGAAAATCCTTTTTACTGTGCTACATAAAATAATTGCAGGGCATCCCAATGGGGTGGAGGCTGGTGGCATTGGTGTAAAAGAATTCCCCCAAGGCAGAGCAAAAGAGGCAGAAGTTTATGGACTACATGACAAGGGAGCAGTGGGCAGGATAGCAGAGGAGAGTTTGTCTGCTATGAGGTGGTGGTGAGGGGCTATAGGGTAGAGTGAGGGAGTGTGAGGACAGGTGAGATTTTCCTTTTTTTTTTTTGGTAATCTCAGGAACTGGATCTTTATTTTTTAATTTTTTAAAAAGATTTTATTTATTTATTCATGAGACACACACACACACACACACACACACACACAGAGAGAGGGGCACAGATACAGGCAGAGGGAGAAGCAGGCTCCATTCTGTGCAGGGAGCCTGACATGGGACTTGATCCTGGGTCTCCAGGATCACATCCTGGGCTGAAGGCAGCGCTAAACTGCTGAGCCACTCGGGCTGCCCTGGATCTTTTTTTTTTTTTTTAAGATTTTATTTATTTATTCATGAGAGACACACACAGAGAGAGAAGTAGAGACACAGGCAGAGGGAGAAGCAGGCTCCACGCAAGAAGCCCGACACGGGACTCGATCCCAGATCCCGGGATCATGGCTTGAGCCAAAGGCAGATGCCCAACCACTGAGCCATCCAGGTGTCCTCCAGGAACTGGCTCTTAATGAGCCTGTTTTCATCAGCTCGGTGGTCACTGTGGTGGTCACCCTTTTGCCTTGTTCAACTTCTTAATCCTCAAACCTGTTGCCTAAAAGTGGCCTCTACAATAATCAAAGAGTCACTCTTGAGAACAGGGATGGAGATCATGGGGTCACCTTAGAAATCTGCCATCCGCAGGGCCTGAGGCTCCCATCCCCCCTACCTTCACCCCCAGGCCAGCTCCTGGCAGGAAATAGCCTCTTACACCCTGTCAATCAGTGAGATGGATCAGAATCCTCAATACATTGATTATAACAGCGGCACAGGCAGTGGGGTGGACAGACCTGCGGCAGATTGCTCTTGCATCCCAGAGGCCTGTTCCCTTCTGGCCCAACTGGCAGGAACCCACAAGTCTCAGGCTGTGGTTTCAACTTTCAACTCAGGAGCTCAGGGATGCTCGCAGGATGCCAGAGGGGAGAGAGCCCAGAACCCAGCAGTTCTAAGTGTAGGTGCCTTGGCAGCCAGGACAGCCCCACTCTCTTTTTTTACATTTCTACCTGATTTCCTCACTGGCATCATAAAAATTAGTGTTCACTCATTTAATAAATATTTATGGAGACCATGCTTAAGGTATTGGGATAGGAGCAAGAGACAGGGCGACAGGAATCTTGCCTTCAGAAGACTGGAAGGAGAAGGTTGTGCACAAAGCCAGTGGGTTCTTGTCTAAGTTCTGAAATGTATTGGCTCTGCAACTGAGCTGTCACCTAACCTTTCCAATTTTTGGTTTGCTTGCCTGAGAAACTGGGCTGATACGCGCAGGTTGTTGGTGACAGACTGAATATACAGATGGACAGTGGCCAGACCATCTATAAAAATAGAACTGTGACCCACAATCTGCAGCAACCAGCTCAGGAATCCAATCGTGGTTTGTAGGAAGCGGCCCAGGAAGCCAGCCTGCTAGCTGCAGAGTCAGATGTGCAGGAAATCGGACCACTATCTCTAGCAACTGGTCCCAGAAGCCAAACAATAATCCCATAACAATCGGCCCTAAATGGCCCCGATGTGAGTAGTGAGTGACAGCTTCCCTAATTCTTGTCCTTGCTTGGGACCAACCAGAGACAACCAAATCTGTATGCAACCACTCAATCAGGCCCCATGCCTAGTGAGGCCCCTCACTGCAGCTGCCCTGGCCACTAGCCTGTCATCAGGGCACATCTGAGGTCTTCTGTTTGTGCCACTATAAGCTTTCCTGCTCTCTGTCTCCCTCGAGTCCCTGTCAAAACACAGGTGACGGTGGCCGACTGCTTGTAGTAAGCTCTGAAGCATTAGCCTTTGCTTGTTCTCCTGTGGGTGGCTTTCATTTATTCCCATACTGGGGTCAAAGAAATGAGGGGACGTGGGAGTTGGTTAAGAGCCCAGGACTCTAGAAGCATAAGATTGGGAAAGATTCCAGGTAGAAAGATTCCCAGCTAGGACGTGAGTAGATGTTCCGAGAAGGTAAGTGGCTGGAGCCTCTTGACTTCACCGCCTGAACTTGTTCCAGGCCACTGATCTGAGCGTGTGGGAGGTATTTGGGGCTGCCTCCTCCAGGCCTGTTCTCCTCACGTGCAGCCACGTAAGCACCATAAGGACAGTCCTCAGTGTCCTTGGCACTAGAAGTGCCAGCGGCAGCAAAATGAACAAGTCAGAGATGTGGGGAGTGAGGCCCGGCTACCAAGGGCCCCCGGGGCAGGTGGCTTTACCAGCCCATCCGCAACTACCCCTTCCCTTCAGATTACCTCTGGGTCCGTGTCCAGTGTCTGGAGGAACACTTCTGAATGTCTGGACCCAGGCTAAGTTCCCACAGGCACAGGATGTCAGTAGGTTAGAAGAGCCAAGGCCCCCAATCCCTATAGTGGTGGAAGCTTTTCTCTCCCCAGCAGTGCTCCAGGGGCCACAGAGAGTGTGTGTGTGTGGGGGGGGAGGGGGGGCATTTTCTCCTTCTGCCCCCAGGCCTCCTCCAATTTCAGCAGACCCTGTAGGGACATCGGGGCCCCTCCATCCTGCCCTTACCCTCTCCCACCTGGACTGGCCACTGTTCTCAGGGGTCTCCAGTTTCCTGACTTGATCTAGTCTCCATAATGCCACCGGTGGGATCTTCCTGGAACACAATCAATCCTAAGAACCTTCGGAAGCTCAGCATGCCATACAGAGAGGCCTTTCACATTGGCACCAGCCCGCTCTTCCAACATTACGCCAAATTACTCGCTGTTGTCACCTGACTCCAAGAGTTCGAATAAAGGGGCATGTGCTTGCGTGTATTTGGACGTGTAGACTTCCCCTCGCACGTCGCGTCTGGATCTGGGCTCTCTGCCAACTCCAGCATCTCCCCAAGCCCTGCACGATGGTTAGATGCACAAAGCCCAGAGATAAACGTGCTCGGATCCAAGCCCTGCTCCTCTTCCAGTGCGTGCTCTTTCTATTTTTCTATTTTTCTTTTTTTTTAAAGGTTTTATTTACTTATTCATGAGAGACACCGAGAGAGAGAGAGAGAGAGAGAGAGAGAGAGAGAGAGAGAGAGAGAGAGGCGGAGACACAGGCAGAGGGAGAAGCAGGCTTCCCGTGGGGAGCGCGATGTGGGACTCGATCCCAGGACCCTGGGATCACGACCTGAGCCAAAGATAGTGCTCAACCGCTGAGCCACCCACGAGTCCCCAGTTGTGTGTTCTTTGGGCAAATTTCTTAACCTCTTTGACCCTTAGTATGTCCATCTATAAAATGGACGTAATAATTCCTACCTGGTGGTGTTAGGTGAGGATTCTATGAGATGGTGCGTCTAAAACACAGCCTCGTGCCTGGGACATGGGAAGCGCTCAGAAGATGCTACGCATTCTACAAGGTGCCACATCTGGGACTGAGGAGCTTGCCCATGGAAGTGACCCAAGCCCCAACTAGTCCGACCTCCCCATATCACAGACAAGAAAACTGACCCTGCGAGGTTGGAAACGGCTTTACCCACAGTCATGCGGTGCATTGGTGTCGGAGAAGGGCCAGCGGTCTTCATTGTGTGTAGAGAGGGCACTCTGGGGAAGGGGTTTGGGTTAGTTGCCTCCATGACAGTTTGTGACACAGAAAATTCTAGAAGGGTGCTACCCTCTGGTCAATAGAACCAAGACAGACTAAAACCAGTAACAGCTGGCATGTCTTGGTGGCAGGCGATCCCTGGATCTTTGCTGGCAGGGCCCGCCACTCACTGGGGCAAAGTGAGAGCCCATCCCTCTGCTGGCAGGTGGTGCAGGACCGTCAGGCCTCAGGGAGTGGTCAGTGGGTCAGTTCCAGGACACATTGAGGGCGCTCTTGGATCTGTCTGAGTGGCTCCCTTCATGAGGGGGGTGGGGGCAAGCCCTCTGTCCTGCTCTGTGATGCAGTGACGGTGGGGCTGCGAGGCCGAGATCTGCAGAATTTTCCAGGGGTCCCAGGATGGTGCAGACGCCCCACTGAGAAACAAACAAGTGAGCCAACAAAACATGGGCCCTGTGACCAAACATTGCAGTAGTCTGAGGGCCTGGAGGAACTGAGTCCTGTTGGTGCACAGGTTAAGTCCAGATACTCAATCAGCCCCCAGGGTCACCCCCTCAATGGCCCTCTCCCCATCCCGGTGGGGAATCACTCTTGGACCCTATCCCCAGCCCCTCCACGTCTGCTGTCCCAGGGGGACAGTACAGCACCCAGCACAGCGCTCACCAGCCATCTCGCCTCTGGCCACCTCCCACCGGCCGGGTGGGCACCCAGACCAGGAGGGACACCCTGGCGCACTCAGCCTTCCATTTCAACCCCACTAACACGTCCCTGCCCCTCTTTCCTCCAGTGGACCCTCGCCCCTTCCACCATCCCACCCCCCACGGCACCTGCCCCCCTTCCACTGCACTGCCCTCCCCCAAACTCTAAGGGGTGCTGTGGCAAATAGGGGCTGCAGTGCCAGGGCATCTTGGCATTCCTAGCTCTGCTGGCTAAATATACATCTAAGCGAGTCCGGGAAGGAAACACCACAGACCAGTTAACTCTTTCACCTCCAGCAGCCACCAGAGGGCTGACATGGACGGGGTGGGGCTGGCAATTCGGTGGAGGGGTGCCCAAGGAGCCTCTGCCCAGGCTTAGCTGGAGGGCAGGAGGACCAGCCCCTCACAGCAGGCCAGAGGGATGGGGGTCTTAGGGTTAGGGCTGGAGGTGGGGACCTGTGGGAAGGAGCCCAGCTGTGCCCTCACAACCCCCCTGCCCTGTCAACACTCTTGCCCAGTAGGAGGGCAGGTGGGCAGGTGGGGGCTCCCTTGCTCAGATCTCCTGGTGGCCTGGGGCTAAATCAGGCCCTAATCCACTCAGCTCTCCTTTTACAGAGGTGAGGGAGAGCCCTGCAGGCAGGCAGCCCACCTTCTTTGGGGTGGGGGTAGGGATGGGGGCATCAGGGGGAGCAGGACAGAGGCGTGAGGGCCTAGGAACACCCTCAGACAGGAGGTGAGGGTCTCATGGCAGGTTGGCCCTGGATCAGCCTCCACCTTCCCTTCCTCCCTACATGGTGGGTGAGCACCCCGGCACGGCGGCCCCAGCCCAGGCCTGCCTTCCTGCCTGTGCCACACATGCTCCCAGGGCCCCACCAGGCCGTCCTAGCTAGGAATGGGGGGCTGCAGACTGGTGAGGTCAGTGGGGCTGGCAGGGGTGGGGTGAGGACTAAGGTGAGGCAGGCAAAAGACTCTCCCTCCTGCTTTGCGACCGGAAGGAAGAACTCAGTGGGCTCCAGGGAAGGTTCCAGGCAAGGATGGAACCACCCTGGGTCTCACCTCTGCCCATGACTCACTGCTTATGACTCCCTCCCTCCTCACCTCCCCGGCCCCTTTCCCTCCATCCCTGTCATGTGGGGCCACTGCCAAGCCTCAAACTCCCTTGGATGCCCAAGTGGCTGCCACGGCCAGGAGGTGGGTCCAGGGCGGGGCGGGACTGAGCTGGGGTGAGTGGGCCCCCCGAGGCTCTGATGGAGGTCCTGGGCCTCTGAACCCAGGCAGGCTCCCCACAGCAGGGAAGGCAGTTCTAGAATCCCAGGCCAGCAGGAGCGGCTGGCTGGGCCCTGCCGTGGGTGGAGGGAGAAGCCAATGAAAGGGCCCTTTACACAGTGCCACGCACAGGAAACCATTCCAACCACCAGAATGATCTGGGAAAACTGCAGTGACCTGTGGGCCCTCTGGGCTCACCAACCAGCGTGGCAGCTGGCGTGGCTTCAGGGTGGAGGAGGGTGACAAGGGGACCCGCTGATCCCTCCCACCCAGCCACTCCCCCTGGTGACGGCTGGCTGTGCGCCCCTGGGCAGGCACTTTCTCCACAGTATCTTGGATCTTCCTACAAATCTGGCTTGAAGCCCTGTGGGAGGGTTTCCCAGTGGCCAGTCCTGCAGTGCCCCCTGCTGTCCTAGCCCCCAGCGACAGGCAAAAAGAGGGGGGGCCCAAGTCCCTCCGAGGAGCTCAAGTGTCACCATCCACAGGGGTGGGCGCGGGGAAAGCCAACATCCCCAAGACTCCGGAGTCAAAGACCGTCTCATCGTCGTCCCTGCCACCACATCTATAATCTGGCTGCCCAAAGGGCTCCGTGTTTAATTCAGTCAGTCCTGCTCTCTGGGGGGGCGGGAGGGGGGGGCTCCCCAGCCTGGGTGCTGTAAACAGCTCCTAGAAGCCTCTCCCCTTGTCCTCGGATTGCCCCCTCCCACTCTCCATCCCAGGGGATGGGGGCAGTTGTGAGCCCCTTTTACCCAGCCAGCCTGCCCCCTTTTGGGGGGGACAAAAAGGCAAAGAGGAAAGAGCCATAGAGCCCCTCGAGGGGAAAGCTCAAGAAAGCTGGAAGGAAACCGCAGAGGCAGTGCCAGGCCTGGGAGAGTGAGCTTGCCCTGGAAGTGCTGACGCCCCCGTGGGAGAACCCAAGACCTGAGCGCAGACAGCAGAGCAGGGGATCGTGGGCAGGCGGGCAAGCCCTGCGAGCCTCTGGGGGAGCCCCAGCGGGACGGAGAAGCCCCTGTGACTGGGGGGCCCGGGAAACCAGCCAGCGGCACATTTGCTCTCCTGCCCGAGAACAAGAGAGAAGAGGACCAGGAGTAAGGACATAAGGAAAACTGTCCTGAACTCAGAGGTGCTCCCAGTGTGGACCTGAAACGATCCGCAGCTGACTGTGGGACACGAAGAGATTTCAGCAGCCGGGCTGGCGAGGGAGAGGAGGGTGAAGCGCGCCACCGTGGCCCTGTCCTCCTTCCAGAAGCCATTGAGAGTTACTAATAAAAATGCATGAAGGAAGCTTCAAGGGCAATTTTATTTATTTAATTTTTATGGAGATTTTATCCATTTATTCATGAGAGACAGAGAGAGAGAGGCAGAGACACAGGCAGAGGGAGAAGTAGGCTCCATGCAGGGAGCCCGAAGTGGGACTCGAGCCCAGGACCCCGGGATCCCACCCGGGCGGAAGGCAGGTGCCAAACCGCTGAGCCACTCAGGGGTCCCGCAAGCGCAGTTTTACTAGGACTTCACCTGTCGGGGATCTGCTTCTCCAAGTGGCGAGCTCTTCATTTTGTTAAGGGTTACACGGTTATATAAGAGGAACTGTCAGTCCATCTTGTCCGGAAGCTCTGATCGTGGTTTCCAACTCTGGCTAAGTCCAGGACCAAAAAGTTGTAAGTGACACAAAGCGGCCCTGCAGCGGCCCTTCTCCCAGTCTGCGGAGGAGCAGGAACCAGACCAGCAGACTCGCCCTTCTCCGGCTGGGGGCGCCGAGGGGGCTCCTCATCGAACCCCTCTGGGCTCCCGCATCCTCAGTCTTCCTCAGTCTGTAGGATGATGACTGTACCCAGGACGCAGGGGTGTTGGGAAAACCTGATGTCGTCCCATCCTGAGGGTGTGCGCGAGGTCACCCTGGTTCTGGTGGCTCCAGCACCCCCCTCCCCTACCTGTCTCCACAAAGCCTCCCCACCTGTTTCTGAAAGTTCCTGGTTTCGCCAGTGCTCAGGAACTGGGGAGTAAATCGGTCTTTCCCAGGACAGCCCACTGGCCGGTTCAGAGAGTGTCGTGTCATTGGTCACTCCAGCGACAATGTTTTTTTCTGATTCTAGAGGGCTCTCACGGGTTTCTTACAGAGTGGGAAGAGGTTTGCTCCTCCACTGTGTTCCATTTGGTTCTGTATCAAAAAGGCGCCTTTTCCCCCCAGAAGCACTGTCCCCCATACCCTAGGGACTGCTCTTCCCCAGGTACCTGCCCTTGCACCCCCTCCTCCTTCAGCAAGGCAGGAAGCCCTGCTTCATCCAGTCCCGCCCACAGACACATCTGTGTGCACATGGTGGGGACCCTCTGTGTCCCAAATGTACCCAGGGTCAGCCTGGACCACGCTCTGCCAGCAGTGGTGGTGCTTGCAGGGCCCCCTTTTTTCCTCCCTGGACTCTTGGGGACCAGATATGTCCCAGAATTCACAACTTTTCCGAACAGAGAAAGGTCACGTGCGGCCTGTCCTATGTGCTAGATCTCGATCCCAGCAGCGTGTAGCCGCGGAGCCACTGTGTCCAGACTCGCTCGTCCTGCCTCAGGTCAGGTCAGGTTTTGCTGCTAAATGTGACTGTGGCAAGCTTGGGACAAACGCTTTGGTTTTCGGAACTCTTTAGAATTACGGATAAAGTTTAGAATTATGGAAAAAGGATGGAGGGTATGGTTCTGGGTATGGTTGAAAGTCCCCTGTTCCGGCGAGAAGAGGAAAGCTGAGCATTTATTTTGCACCGACGATGTGCTCCGCTCATGCATTTCTGGCTCTTCCGGCTAGGCCGTCCCACTAAGGAGTTGGGTGCTGGTGGGCCCCAGCCTGGACAGCCTGGACTCCAGGCCTGGACCTCCCCTTCGGGGGGGAAAGGTCGGCTCTGCCTGACTGGGAAACAGAAAGCAGCCACTAATGTGTTTACCCAAAGCCCAGAGCAGGTGGGAGGTCCATCTGCTAATCTCTCCCAGCTGCCTCTCCCGGCTGGCACCACGGCCCAGAGGAGCGAGGGGCCCAGGAGAGGCTGGGAGGGGCTGGGCAGAGCCCTGGGGACCTGTCTGCTGGGCCCTCCACCCCGTGGTGGAGAAAGAGGCCTTCCTCCAAGTGGAGCCCGCTGAGTCCTCCCTTCCCATCCCCTCCTCCCCAGCCGGATGGCCAAGAAGGCACTTCCTGTCTCAGCGGCAGCGACAATGAAAACCCTAGGGCTATTCTGGGTCCTTGAACCTGTCCTGGCTCCAGGGCAGGGAGTTAAGTGGAATGGAAGCAGGATGCTTGAGACTCAAGCCGTGGTGTCGCCCTAGGGCTGGGACATCTAATCTGCTTTAAAATCACCCCTTTTCCCAAGCAGCGCCCCCCCCACCTCTTACCGGGCCAAAACCTCTGGCTTCCCCAGCCTTGAATATGCCTGGAATCCCACCTAGCTTCCTTGCATCCTGGCTTTGCCACCTGAAGCCAGAGAAGCGATGACTCGGGAATGAAAGGTAAGCAATGGGGGGTGCGGAGGCGGGGTGGGGGGTGGCTGGAAATGATTCATGTCCATCCATCCACCCACCCATCTTGCCGTTCATTCATTCATCCAACCCACGTTCACCCAGCCTTCAGAACGTGCCAGGTGAAGTGTCCGTCACAAAGGAATGCCTGTAGCACCGGCCACTTACTAACTAGCCTGTCCCTGACAGAGTCCTCTCCTTGCGCCGGGAAGTGGGGATTGCTGGTGAAGCTAAGGTGAGGGTCGGATAAATTGTACGCCCCTGCACCCGGGGAGCCACCCCCACAGGAGGGAGCCTCCCCCGCCGCCCACGTCTTAGTGGGCACACCACGAAGGCAGCAGTGTAGCTGGCCCTGAGCCACCTCCAAGCTCCCTGGTTGGGCCCTTGCTCTACATTTCTGCCCCTTTGGGAAGGCCGGGAGGCTTGAGCACAGAGCCCGCCGCCGTGCCCTCTGGCCGCGACCCCGGGGTGCAGGGCAGGTGGGCGTCGTGGATGACCTCTCGGACGGTGGCCCGGAAAGTCTTGCTGACAAGGCAGTAGAGGCCGAAGTTGACGGCGGTGTTGAGCATGGCGGTCATGTTGGCCACGTCCAAGGCCAGGTGCACCCTCCAGTCCCGGTGGACGGGGGCCACGTACAGGTGGTAGAGCATGACAAAGATCCGGGGCGCCCAAAGGAGGGCGAAGAGCGTGGTGACGCCCAGGAGGATGGCCGTACTCTTGCCCACCCGGGGCCGCGGCCCACCGTGGCTCCTCCTGCGCAGCCGCCAGATGATGGCCGAGTTGGCGGCCAGGAAAACACCGCAGGGGATGAAGTAGACGGTGAGGCAGTGGGCCCACTTGAGGACCTCGTCCAGCAGGCTGGGGGCGTCCGCGTCCCGCCACACGTCCAGCCACCAGTAGAAGGGGACGCCCGTCAGCAGGGCAGCTCCGAGGACGGTGGCGATGGCCCGGCGGCTCCGGCCCGGGGACGAGGCGGCCCGGTGGTGCAGGGGGTGGCACAGGGCGCTGTAGCGGTCGACCGTGAGCAGCACAGCGATCCACACCGAGGCGTGGTTGGCGGCAAACTCCAGGATGTTCGCCGAGCGCACCACGGCCCGGGGCACCTCGCGGGCCAGCACGGCCCCCTGCAGGAGGAACCCCACGAACACGATGACCACCTGCGTGACGATGTCCGAGGCCGTGAGCGCCAGAAGGTAGTGGTAGGAGGGCTTCCTGGTCCTGGCGGCCAGCCGGGCCAGGGCCACCGTGGTCAGGAGGTTGACTGATGACGGCAGAGGTCGCAGAGGGCAGAGGGCAGAGGCGTTAGAAGGGCGGCTCAGCCTACATTTCCGAGGCGTTATCATCGTCCCTCTCTGCCTGCTGGGCCGGGCGCCTCTTTTCCTCTTTCCAGACGCTTCTTAAAGCTCACTTTATCAGGGAGGCTAACCAGACCAGGCCTGCCCTGTCCATCCGTACACCACAGGCCACTGACTTCACCCCGGGGCAAGGCCTCTGCCTTACACACAAGCAGGGGTGGGTAATCCCACAAGGCTGAGACCACCTGTCCTTTCCTGCCTCCACTTCCCCACCTGCCCCCTAGCTCTGTTGCTTTTGGAATCAGTGGAGGGTACGGGAAGCTTTCAACCAAGCAGCCCTACATGAGCTTAGTCAGCCGAGCACAGTACCCACTGCCGGGGGGGGGGGATGGGGGTGGCTCTCCCTTCTGGTGAAACCTCAGCTTTAGCCGCTGAGCGCCCCAAAACCTGGCCACTCACTTTTACTCCCCGCTATGCTTTGCTCCCCAAAGACCCGGATCGCCCTATAAAGTCAAAGGGTATCCTGGTGTCTAAGATTCTGGGTCTCAGGGGTCAGCACAGAGGATGGGCACCCACGGAAGAAGGACCCCTCCCATTTCTGCCCACCCTCAGCTCCCCAACCCCAGCTTCCCCACTCACCAGGCAGCCCCAGGCCCAGCAGGATGCTGTAGTAGATGACAGGGATGACACCAGCCACACACGGGGACCTCCCTGGGATTTCTGGCCAATGGCCCTCCAACTCCTGGCTTGGCCTACTGCCGTTGGCTGTGGGCAGCAGGGTCGTTTGGAGCGGGCCGGCTAGGGAGGGCAGAAGGGGGGAGTGGGGCTTCGAGCTTTAGGTCTCTCTCCAGCCTGCTCCTGCCCCTGAGATCTATTCACCCCTACTCTCTGAACACACCCTGGTCAGGCCCAGCAAATGACAATCCCTACGGCCTGGTCCACCCCACCCCTCCGTGGCCTGACGCCCCTGTTAAAGGGAAGAAGTCCTCCGTGGCGTTTTTGCTGCCGTGGACACTATTTCTTCATTGTGTTGCTGGAGGTACCCCTTCTGCCTGGGAGGCAGGGCCCTGAAACAGGCTGCAGGCACAGTCAGGGGGGCAGGGGGGCCCTGTTTCAGCATACAGATTCCTGGGGCTCTGCAGGCAGGCTGCACGGCGCTCCAGAGCGGGGCTGGGGCAGCTGTGTCTTTAGTGAGCGGCCCGGGTGATTCTCACCCACGGTGACTCACAGCGGCCACCCGGCTCTCCTCAACAGCTGCCTCGTCTCTACGGAGGGACATTACTAGGTTTCCTGCTCTTCGTCCCTAAAGAGCAGCCCTCCTCGTAGGTTAGCAATCCTGGAGCTGGGATGGCCCTGGTTTTCAGACCGGGAAACAGTCCAAAGGAGTGAAGTGACCACATACTCTGGCCCTTGCTCCTCTCAGCCCACACTTTAGGTTTTTGGTTTCAAGGTCCAGCTTTAGATTTCCTGCTGAAGCCCCCCACCCAGTCGTCCCCGCCCCTCTCCCCACCCCAGCTACACCTAGTTTTCCTGCCCCCCACTCATGGGTGATCAGCTTCAAGCTTCTTGATTCCTCACCTGTTCCTCACCTGCCTGCCACCGTCCTCCCACCCTCATTCTGGATACTTTACCTGTCTCCTGCCCCTCAAGCGTCATGCTCTTGGGTCCCGAGTCCTAGGTCACCTTGTGGCTTTTCTGGGGGTCCACACGGCTCCCTCCCAGCATCGCCAGCTCTCCAAGGGGTGGTTTGGCCCACGATTCTTCCCGCAGCACTGAGACTGAGCCGGTCAGTGCAGAGAGGTGGGGTGGTGGGAGGAGGGAGGAGGAGGAAGGAAAGGGTGGGGCCGAGGCTCAGGGGAATGAGTCTACACAGTGGATGCTGCCTGGAGCAAACCGGGATCCCCCAGGGTACTCAGGCTGGGAGAGGGGCCTTGAGGAGGTGGCTGGCCTGGGGCTCTGGATAGGCTGCCCGGTGCCCCAGGGCACTCTGGAGACTGGCCTGGGCTCAGGCAGGGCATTGACACCCTGGGTGCCAGGACTTCAGGACGAGGCAGAAGGATCCCATCTGTGGCATCAAAGAGAGGAGGGCATAAAGGCGGGGGGGCGGGGGAGACCCAGTGCAGGGCAGGGGTGAGGCTGCCATGGGCAGAGCCCAGATCTAGAGAGAGGCCTCACACGCCAGGTTTGACGGATTCAGTCCTACGGTGGAGGCAGGGGGTGGGAGGAGGAGGCTGCCTGGGGGGTTTGGGCCTGGAAGGGTGGCAGGAAGCTGTGGGCCGCGGTGGCAGTGGCCATCGGGAGAAGCCTGACCAGGCCGCCAGTAGCCCTGGGAATCCAAGACCCAGAGGCCCCCAGGAGCTGTTGTTTCCCTTGCTGTGGCGAAGTGGACCATTCCCCCAGGAATATGCAAATAAACAGCAGCAGGTGCAGCGAGCACTCTGGAGAGGCTGGAATCTGTGGCCACTGGCTCCCCCCAGCCCCGTGAGGAAATGACCAGTGCAGCCCACAGTGGGTGCCAGGGACAAAGACGTGGCCTGACTCCAGTCAGGAATCACCTGCCGTGCCCATCTCTGGGAATGAGCAGAGCTTCCGGACTCCCTAAGATAGAGCCCAGGTCTGGGGCTGGGGCTGGACCCTCAGCCCACTCCCACCTTCACACCCACCCTGGGCTAACACAGGGGACTTGTTGCCCCCTGGTGGCTGTGCTCCGACCCTGCACAACTCTGACAGTCCCCGGCCTTGGGCCCGGTCCTCTGGGTGGCAAGGCAAGACCAGAACCAGCACGACCCACTCAGATCCCCAGGCTGTGTCCGGGACCTCCGCCCGGGTCTGGGGAATTCCAGAAGCCCAGGTAATTCCTCAGGCCACCACCTCCCTGCACCAGGAGGCTGTGGGTGAACGAGGAGCTGCTGGCAGCCACGTTGAAATGACCAAGCGTGTTCCCAAGCACTTACTCTTGTTCCTACAATTGTCACCCTCACGGCAGCCCCACAAGCTAACCCTGGTGACCTCCATTTCACATAAGAGGGGACGGAGGCTCAGAGAAGTTCAGCAGCTTGGCTAGGGCCACAGAGCCACTGTGTGACAGTGGGAATTTGAACTGAGGTTTGTTGCTCCCTTAAAGCACTTGTCACTCCCTCATGCAACCTGCCCTGGAAGAACAGGTGCACAGGCAGGAAGAGGCCAGGGAGGGCTCAGGCTTTTGGGAGGAGGGGATGTGGGTCATACAGAGCACTCAGATGGGGGGGGGCATTGCAGTGTGTGTGGGGGGGTAGCGTGGTAGAGGTTACTGGGGCTGGAGAGTGGATGTGCCACCATAACGGGACAGCCTGGCTTCCCGGAAGCTTTCAGTAGCCTGTGAGTTACTTCAGGGAAATATTCCTTTTTGTTTATTATTAGCGTGTCCCCCCCCCCACCGAGTACACGGGCCTGGAACCTAAACTCATGATCCTTTGCTCCCCAGTCTAAGTGTCTGAAGGCACCCTAGCTCAGGAAGGCAGATGTTACAGATGTAAGGGAGCCTGCACTCTGGGTAGGGCTGGGTCTGGGGGCCCACTGCTTTGGGGTGAGTATTGCCCCCATCCGGCATCTGATCACCCATTCTGCAGATTCAGAAAACCATCCTGCCCCAAGCTTGCGAGAATTTTCAGTGGCTTTCACAGCACTAGAAGTTCCTTGCCCATTGGGAATCACATCTGTCTGAAATAGCTTCCCATGTAGGGTCATGGGAAAAAAAAAGTCAAGCAGAAAAATGGCATTTGAACTCAGGCTGCCGTGAGATCTCAGACAAGTCACTCAGGTTATAAACACGCTTTGTCTCAGGCAGGAAGTAGCACTCCTCTCTGGGAATTGTTCTAGCTTGTGAGCTCATCAGACTCGCTCTCAAGGAAGGATGGAGCTTCCAGATCCACAGGGCAAAATAAATCTGAGTGTCTCAGATCCTCGATCTCAACGGCTGTGCAGGGCAAATGCCCTCCTTTCTCTCTCTGGCTCCAAGACTCTCGCACACTACACACATGATGCAGGTGTATGTGCACACACACACACACACACACACTACACACATGATGCAGGTGTATGTGCGCGCGCACACACACACACACACACGAAGCAGGCACGCACTCCAGCAACTCTCAGACTAAGAAGCAGAGAACAGAGAATGCCTATTTCTGGAAAGCCACTTTCCAAATCATTAGAGGGGGTTCAGGGACAATGAAGTTAGCAATTTTAGGAGGTGGGGTTTGAGGTGACCCTTCCTAGTCTTCTTTTTTTAAAGATTTTATTTATTTATTCATGAGAGACACACAGAGAGAGGCAGAGACACAGGCAGAGGGAGAAGCAGGCTCCATGCAAGGAGCCTGATGTGGGACTCGATCCCGGGTCTCCAGGATCACACCCAGGCCGAAGGCAGGCGCTAAACCGCTGCGCCACCCAGGGATCCCCTTCCGAGTCTTCTTGGTAATCTGGGGCCGCCCGATCCCTGCACGCTGGAAATGGCATCCATCTAACTCCAGTAGGTAAATCTTAGCTTGGAGTGTACATGACAGTCACCCAACGTGCCTAGAAAATTACAGGCGTCCTGGCGTCTAAGTAGAGCATGAGAGATTGCGACATAGGTGGACTATACCTTCTAGAAACGCAGATGTAGCCCCAGGGAAGCTGGAGTTATGAAAAGAGTTTACTGAAAGCCAGTTTCCTGAGTACGGGGTTCTCTTACCAACGTCTCTTTATCGTCGATAACGTTCTTCCAGAAAATCACTGCGCGTGGAAGCAGGGATGCTCCGAGGCCCAGAACCCCCTCACACTGCGGCTCTGTCTTGCTGGGCCGGGCCGGGGAGGTGTACAGTCCATGGGAAGGGCAGGCAGGCAGCCAGGGGATGGTGGATTTGGACAAGGGGAGCCAGGCGTGAAGGTCAGGGCAGCCGGGAGGGGTTTCCGCTGGGCTGGATGGCTCCGTCTCTGCCAACCCGGACGAGGCAGGTGCCAGACCCAATTCTTGCTCTCTCCGCAGCTCTGGAGAGGGGGGTGGAGCTGTCGGCGTCTCTGTGCCAGCCGGGAGCAGAAATCAATGCATGGAGCTGGTGCCTGGGATCCAGAGAGCAGGGGAGGGCAGGCTCCATCCCAGGTCAAGGACCCAGCCTTGGGGGAAACTGTGCTGATCTCTGGGTCCATCGATTCATCGAGCTTAAAGGACTCCCTCCCTGGAAGAGCTGGGCCAGGCCCTACTTGCTGCCCAAAAAGGTGAGGCCTCAACGGGACACACGGACACACCTACTCCCCTTGGGCTCTTGACACCCCCCCTTTTCCTTTGGATTTAGAAGAGCACTCCTCTGCACTAACCCAGTCGAGATGGTGACCTGGCTCTCTGCTTCAATTTCTCCTACAATCGGGGTGGGATGTTGGGTCTGCTGTGTGCGTCCTTGGAACTCTGGGAAGGGAAGTGTTATATTTGGAAGTTAGAAGCTGGTAAAAGAAGCCTTCTAAGAGGTAAGCGGAGAGACCTGAGGCACTGGGGAAGGTGAATTAAAGGAAGTGACAGGGCAGACAGGTGGGTACTTCAGCATCTCCAGCTCCTAGCCCAGGTTTGTACTGGTTGGGGGTGGGGGTAGGGAGCGCTCTCTGCCAAGGGCTAGCCTCTTGCAAGGTGGCCAGCCCGGCTCTGGGCAGAGCATTTCCCATGCACAGGTGCACGGTGCAGAGTGCTAGTGCTCTGTGCCCGGCCCCACCATCCTAGCTCACCTTCATCCTGGGGGATGACGGTCACAGTCCCCAGGGGACCCTCCCCAAAGGCCCATCACCCTCCCCAGGGCATGCCAGGGCCGGCCTCAAAGGGGAACGTGAAAGGAACACCAGTTATCCCATGGGTCCCTATTGGAGACCCTTGCCCTGCTCTCTGAGAGCTAGGCCACCCCAAAATGGAAGAAGGGGAGGGATGGGGGCCTGGGCCGCCACTTCCCACTTCTCCTCCAGGCCCTCCCTTTGCTGCCCGCTCACCAAGGCACTTTAGCCAAGCTGCTGCCAAGCACGCTCTGTGCCAGGACAGAGACTGGGCCTGGGGGTTGGGGGAGGGGACTGGGGACCCTCTGGGCCAGCAGCTGCCAGAGGTCCTGGAGCCCCTGGCCTGCCCTTTGGAGAGCCTAAACCCCCCAGGAGACAACCGGCTAGCTCTGCTGGGTGGTGGAAGACGTGGGGGAGCTCGCCGGATCTGTCCCCCTCGGGGGCCCGCGGGCCACACAATAGCCCCAGGCTGCTGCTCCCTGGCTTAAGTGGTTGCCTGGGCAACAACTGGGGCCAGTTTCCACCAATCCTCGGCAGAGGCTGGATCAGGGGGAGGGAAGCCGGCCGGGAAGGGGGGCACCATCCCTTGTGCTGAATCCTATATAAGGAGGAGGGATGTGAGCGCAGTGGTCTGCGCTTCGCTGCCCCTCCAGTGAGCTCAGGGGCGGGGCACGAAGATGCTTCGCTTGGGCTGTGCCAAGCCTGGGTCCTGGGCCAGCTTCTGGGCCGTCCTGACCTTGGTGGGTCTGGCCACTCGAGCCGGTGAGTGGGCAGTGGGTGGGGTGGGGTGGGGGTGGAGGGCAGGGAGGAGAGGCCGGACCTTTCGCCGGGAGGGGGCGGTGTCCAGCAGGCCGGGAGATTTGATCGCGCCCGCCCCGCGGAGGGAAGAAGGGCTGGGAGGCAGCAGGGGTCTCAGCGACAGGAAGACCAGCCCACCGCCCACGCCGGACAGGTGGCCCCAGGCAGCCTGGGGTGTGAACGGCCCACCCACCCGGCCCTCACCCTCCCCTTCTCCCGCTGCCTCCCTTTCTGTTACACACAGATGCTCTGCTCTCGTGTCAGCCTCCTCTCTGGTTGTCCCCACGGGCCAGGGGCCTGCGCGTGTGCGCGTGTGTTCGGGGGGTGCTCGTCCGCTGCTCTCAGACACCCACCTAGTCTCCCTCTGAGGCTCCTCACACTGTTCTCTGCTTGGGGAAGCGGCTGGCAGCGTTTCCTGTCACTGAGTTCTCTGTGACGGGAGTGCATGTCCCCATCTGACCCTCACACATCCCTGGAAGCCCAAGAGAAGGACCCGGGGTGGGCAGCCTGGAAGGGGGAGGCCAGGCTCAACACTCAGGTCCCGTGAGAGTCCCCTTCCAGCACCAGCACGCCCTCTGTGTCTTCTCTGGTCCCCCCACAAGCCACCTGCTGCGAGTGGACTTCAGCCTCAGAGGTCAGGACCCAGGAGGGCAGCTGGGCCTGGAAACGGCTTCCCCTCATGCTCTGCCTCGGTCGTCCCACTTGTGCTCTGGTCCCTCCCAACCCTCACTGCTCCCCGCACCCCTAACCCATCCTTTTCTAGGGCCTCTGCAGGGCTGGCGCATGTCCTCTGGCTGGCTCCTTCCCGTCACTTCCTCAGGGAGCCGTCTAGGATTTATGCACCTCAAGCAGCCCTATCCTGACTACCGTCACTTCCTTATTTATCACAATCCCAAACTGGAGTGCTTATTTGTGTACTTACCGCCTGTCTAAGGAGCTGGTTGGTGCTTTTCTCAGTAGGTGAGCGCGGTGGGGTTCCTCGACCCTTGTCTGGTGCTCTGGCATCACGGAGACCAGTTCCCGGGCATTCCGGTTCATGATCTCTCCTCGCCAGGAATCTACCCCCCTCTGACAAGAGCATCCTCTCAGGGGCTGCTCAGGGTCAGGTTCATAAGCTTCCCCACCCGGGAAGTGCTTGTGTGCGTGCACGCTTACCTCTGCGTGCTCCAGGGGCGCAGACAAGTATGCACACAGCCTCCCCAGGCCCAGCCGCCCTCCGCCCACACCCAGGCACACGCATCCCCAGGTGGTCCCTCTGCACCCCTGGCTGGCACCCCCGGCCCAGGGGCCTTCTCAGCGGTGCTGCCTTCCTTCCTGCTGCAGCTCAGAGAGCCGATGTTGGTGGCGAGTCCACGGGCACCTCCATCAACCACTCCCAGACGCTGCTCCAACGCTTGCAGGAGCTGCTGCGGCAGGGCAATGCCAGCGACGTGGTTCTGCGGGTACAGGCCGCGGGGACGGACGAGGTCCGCGTGTTCCACACGCACCGCCTGCTGCTGGGCCTACACAGCGAGCTCTTCCGGGAGCTGCTGAGTAACCAGAGTGAGGTGGTGCTTCAGGAGCCCCGGGACTGCGCTGCTGTCTTCGACAAGTTCATCAGGTGGGCGCGGATTAGGGGAAGGCTTCCTCCCTTTCCCGGGCCCTGGCTTCTCCGCTTACGGGGTCCCAGAAGCCCTGGCCTCTCAGAAGACATTATGTGCATCCCCCAGAGGTCCATCCCCCAAGGTCTTCGCTTTTATTCGTCCCTTCTCTCCCTGCCCTTCCCACAAATCCAGCCTGACTCCCTGCCCTTGCCTGCAAGTCCCGTTGGCTCTGATGCCAGCTACCAAGTGCTCTCAGAGCTGTTTCCAAACCTGGTGTTGAGAGCTTTTAAAAACTGCAGATTCCCGGACCCCGGTCTGGGTCATCTGGCTTCAGGTCTGGGGTTGGGCTCGGCAGTGATTTTTTTATTTTCAGGCCTCCGTGTGGTTTTAGCATCTAGCCAGGTTTCCAACTGCAGGGCCAGAGGGAATAAGCCAGTGCTCTCTCTCTCATCTCCTGCTCCCTGCTGGTGTGCTGTACGGGGTGGGGGGGGGGCACCATTCACACTCTAGTCAGAGCAAGTAACCCTGTTTTAACAGTTTAGACAAGATGGCTGCAGAATACCAGGCAGCAGGAAGAGTCGTAACACAGAAGGGGAAGGGTCTTCCCCCCCACCAGTCAGTTCCATGAAAGAGGTCTTCTCCCAACCCCATACTGTGCCTCTGCTGAAGGTGATTGGCTAGAATTTAGTCACATGGCCATGTCCACTCTAAAGGAGGCTTAGAGTCATCTTTTATTCCCAGAAGCAAATAGTTGGGCTAAAATGCAGCAGGAAGGGGGAGACTGGGGAGGGGGGCGGTGTTGGTGCGGCTCTCTCTCCCGGCAGCTCTCGCCACATCCCCATGGAGCGTGGGGCCTGGCAAGGGTGAGCAGAGGGATGGGAGCAGATGGGGACAGGGAGTGAATGAGCAAGAGCCACACCGGAAGAGATCCAGGGAGAAAGATGAGCTTGCAAGAAGGGGGGGGGGGGGCGGGTAGAGGGAATTAACCTGTGTGGAGGGCCTGCTTTGTAGCCAGTCCAGTTCATTCTCCCCCAGCTGTCACAACGACCCTGGTAACCCCTCTCCCCGGACGATTAGCAGAAGGTTCAGTGAAGTCAAATGACTTGCGCACTTGCAAGCACAATATGGATCTGAGCCTGGGGTTGTGAAGCCCAGGATGGGTGGAGCCTTGTCTGTCCTGTAGCCTAAGGCTCGGGGCCTAGTAGATGCCCAGTAACGATGCATCCTTTCCGTGTCCCCCTGAGAAATGGTCCTTGAGAGGAAGATAGGAAGCCTCGTGGGTGGGTGGGTGGGGCTGACCACAAGGCTCTCCATCCAAGGCTGGGTCCCCTTTGGGGGGGTGTCTAGGGGCATGGTGGAGGGGGGGCGCCCTGACCCCGCCCCATCTCTGCGCCCCTCCCGCAGGTACCTGTACTGCGGCGAGCTGACCGTGCTGCTGGCCCAGGCCATCCCCCTGCACCGGCTGGCCACCAAGTACGGCGTGGCCTCCCTGCAGCGCGGCGTGGCCGACTACATGCGGGCGCACCTGGCGGGCGGCGCGGGCCCTGCGGTCGGCTGGTACCACTACGCGGTGAGCACCGGGGACGAGGCCCTGCGCCAGAGCTGCCTGCAGTTCCTGGCCTGGAACCTGTCGGCCGTGGCGGCCAGCGCGGAGTGGGGCGCCGTGAGCCCCGAGCTGCTGGCGCAGCTGCTGCCGCGCTCGGACCTGGTGCTGCAGGACGAGCTGGAGCTGTTCCACGCGCTCGAGGCGTGGCTGGGCCGCACCCGCCCTGCCCCGGCTGTGGCCGAGCGCGCACTGCGGGCCATCCGCTACCCCATGATCCCGCCGGCCCAGCTGTTCCAGCTGCAGGCGCGCTCGGCCGCCCTGGCGCGCCACGGCCCCGCGGTGGCCGACCTGCTGCTGCAGGCCTACCAGTTCCACGCCGCCTCGCCGCTGCACTTCGCCAAGTTCTTCGACGTCAACGGCAGCGCCTTCCTGCCCCGCAACTACCTCGCGCCCGCCTGGGGCGCCCCGTGGGTCATCAGCAACCCGGCCCGCGACGACCGCAGCACCAGCTTCCAGACGCAGCTGGGCCCCAGCGGCCACGACGCGGGCCGCCGGGTCACCTGGAACGTGCTCTTCTCGCCGCGCTGGCTGCCCGTCAGCCTGCGGCCCGTCTACGCGGACGCCGCGGGCACCGCGCTGCCCCCCGCACGCCCCGAGGACGGCCGGCCGCGCCTGGTGGTCACCCCGGCCAGCAGCGGTGGCGACGCGGCCGGCGTGAGCTTCCAGAAGACGGTGCTGGTGGGGGCGCGCCAGCACGGCCGCCTGCTGGTGCGCCACGCCTACAGCTTCCACCAGAGCAGCGAGGAGGCCGGCGACTTCCTGGCGCACGCGGACCTGCAGCGCCGCAACTCCGAGTACCTGGTGGAGAACGCCCTGCACCTCCACCTCATCGTCAAGCCCGTCTACCACACCCTCATCCGGACCCCCAAGTAGCCAGGCGGGCCGCGGCGGGGAGGGGCGCGCACCATCCGGGGTGCTCAGGCCGGTCCCCTGGGTGGCCCGGTGCTGGTGGCCTCGGAGCTGGGGTGCAGGGTGGTGCAGCAGGTGCCCCGTTTCACAGCTGCCTCGGAGGCTGCGCTCTTGGTTGAATAAATCGATGCTCAGAGAGCAGAGGAGGGGATGATTGTACCACCCAGTTCCAGGTAAAAGCAGCCCTCCTAGGTATGCGGGTTCCCCCATCTTTCATTAGCTTTTACCCAGGGCCCCCACCCCCACCTGGAACAGGGCAGGTAAGAGCAACGACATGGGCCAGCCTGGGAAAACTGGGGGTGGGGGGTGGGGGACGACTCCAGGACCTCTTGCTCAAGTTTTCTCACCTTGAAGCCACGAGGCTTACTTAGCTGGGCAGTTTCAGAGCCCTGATTTCCAGAGGGTACCACCTCCCACCCCCGTCTAGGTAATTAGGCTTTTTATGGTCTGAGCCACCCCAGGTCTCTGACCTCCCATGGGAGGGAGCGAGGAAGGTGTGAAGGCTTGTGGGGTGGGGCATGAACGGACTTTGCCGTCCTCACCCTTCCTAGGAACCGGCTAGAGGAAAAACCCGTCCCCTCCCCCTCAGGTGTTTGTAGGTTGGTGCAGTGTCACCAGCCACAGGGGGATGGGGTGTCGGGAGGGAGGAGGAAGGCAGCTGGGTTGCCTCTTAATCAGTCATGGCCCCCCTTACATTCCAGACAAGGTCTGGTTTCCAACACAACCATCAAGACCCAAATGGGATTTTATTGTTACACCGCCAAGTAACAAAACCAGATTCCCTCCTCTGCCCCAACCAGACTCTTCCGAAATGACTGTTGGCTCCTTCCCCAACCATCGGAGATGCCCTTGCCCCGGATGTGGGCTCAGGACCCCGTCCCACTAACAGCTCCCTTCCCCCTTCCATCTCCAAGGCTGAGTCCGGCCCCAGGTCTCTACAGGGTTTTGGCAACAGGGTTCTATCCAGGGCTGGGAGGTCAGGAAGTCCTGTCATCCTGGCCATGCCTCCTGAGCTTACCTCCCTTCCCCAGTGGCACTGAAAGCATGGAGCTGCTGGGCAGACACCCTCATAATTCCTGGGTCTCAGAAGCCCCAGCTTTCTGAGAGCCTGAGCTCCTGCTCACTGGCGACCCCATCTGCCCAGCCTCCATCTCCCATTTTCTGCTACACCCCATCCAGGCTTGGGGGCAGGAGGGCCGGTTCCAGACAGGACCCCTCAGGTATGCCGGAAGCGTCCGTCTTTGCCGTGGGTGCTTGTGCCGTGAGCCAGGCGGGGCCCACGGGCAGCCCGTCGGGAAATACCAGCTGGGTTGGAGTGAACAGTGAGGGGTGAGGAGTCCCCGGGGCCTGCAACAGGGTAAGGGCCAGGAACAGGGGTTTAGGAATTCCTCTCACTCCCTCTCGGGTCACCCCGTGGCCTTGAACTCCTTGGGGGCACAACCCCAAGATGCCAGTCTCACAGATACTCCGTGAGAACCCGGTTTCCAGCAATGGGTAGCCATAGGTACGGGGAGCTCAACATGCCTCCTCCCTGGGCTGGCCAAGGGCTCCCGTCCCCATTCCTTCCTTGGGTGGTACTGACCCGTGCTCTGGCTTGGAGGGAGTTTGACCTTGGCCAAAGGCAGCGTGACCTTCCCCAGATGCCGGGTACCAGGGGCTGGGTGTCCGCACACTGGCACCCTGTGATCCGAGACACTCTCCATGGGACGGGGCCCCAGGAGGTGTGTCTTGGGGCGGGAGAGCTGTGTGGGAGAACAGTGAGGTGAGTCGGGGCTGTATGGGATCTGCTACACGGATCTGCCCTGTATGCCTGCCCCCCTGCCTGCCTCCTATGCCAGCCTGGGGGACAGGGACTGAAGGTGTCCTGGGGCCTCTGGAGGAATCCAGCCCCCAGGTTCCCATCCACAGCAAAGGGGCGCAGACACGTCATCCCCCAGTCTTTCGTCTCACCCCTTGCCCCGTGACCTCAAAGGACCGGGACCTCCGCTTCCTCCTCTTGGCCTCCAGTGACTCCTCCCGTTTCTTGCCCGGGCTTTTCTTCTGGCTGCGCATCCAGGGCCCGGTGCCGTCGCCACTGTGCCCGGCTGCCTGGGACGGGGCCTCGCCTGTGCTGCTAGACAGGTTGTCCTCACTGGCAGCGTGCTGCAGGGTGGGGCTGGGCGGCCGCTTGCAGGCCAGAGGGCCGGGTGGCTGCTCGTCAGCCTCGCTGGGCGAGTGCGGAGACAGGCTGCCGCGCTCCCGGGCAGGTGGCAGCAGGTGGCGCCCCTCGCTGCCCAAAGCCCGCGAGCGCCGCCGCGCAGCCTTCACCGAGATGCACTTGGTGCCGGTCAGGATCTCCTTCCTCTCTGCAGCGGGACAGAAGGAAGGAGCACCCAACCTGGGGTCAAGACCACATATCCCTCCCCCTCCCACAACCTCCCACCCCCTCCTTCTCCTGCTAATAAAGGAGGACATGAGCAGATCCAGAAGGCCTGGGTCCCAATTCCAGCCCTCGCTTGCTATTTAAGAAACTTGGGGCAAATTTCTGAGCTTTACCTTCATCTGTAACTGGGGATGAAGTTACATCCTGAAACTAACCCTGTAGGGTTACTGTGAGGACTAACTGAGAAAGTGGGCTTCGGGGTGGGGATTCCATCTATATTTGCTCTTAGAATTACTACTGGGTGGGAAGGGGGGACAGGATCCTGAGTGCCATGTGCTCCCCATTCGGACTTCTGATTGTGTCCTCAGCCCTCTGTGCGTCCTTGAGCAGGTGGCTAATCCTCTCTGGGCACTGGGGCCTCTGTATAGAATGGGTAGCTCCAAAAGCTACCCATTTGGTGACAAAGGGTGTCACCAAAGGGTGACAAAGGCACACAAGGTGCATCCAGCAGCGCACAGGGCACGGACTGGGTGATCTGAACAGTTCAGATGCTGCTGGGCTCACGTTGACCGGGCTGGCAGGGGGCGCACCTTTGGAGGACAAGGGGATCTCCGACAGATTCTCGCTGCTGTCGGGGGAAGAGGTGATCTGGCTGCTGGGGCTGACCAGGCTGTCCTGAGTGGGGGCCTGCAAGTGAAGTGGTTGAGAAGACAAAGGCATTGGACCCACCAGGGGCCTCGTGTCTTACTCAGCAGAGACAGCGGGGCCTCAGGGGTGAAGGCCATCTTGGGAAGGCTCCACCCCAACCACGGGGTGTCTACCCTGTGCCCCCACCCCCGGCAGTGGCGCTCCATGCTCACCTCCTGGGTCACCAGGCTGCCGATCTGGATGGGGGGTGGGGTGGGCACAGAGGAGCTCTTCACCTGCCAGGCTCGAGGACTGGCTTTGAACACGCGGTTGGCTTCACTGAGGTTGGCAGAGGAGGATGGCGGCTGTTGACTGGGCTGGACCCACTAAGGTCCCAACTCCACCCCAGGGTGGGGAGAACTGTTTGTGTGACGGGAGAGAGAACCTAGGGGTCCTGGCTCCAGACTTGTGCCACCTTCTCCCTTTCATTCCTGCCCCATGGACTTAGCCCCAAACTGGGTTGGCATCCCTGGGATACAGCTCAGCGGGTGGTGGCTCAGGCTGGCAGGACTGGCTGGAAGCGGTCTCTGGCCTCACCTCTCCGCGCTGAGGGGAGGGAGGATGCTGTCCTGCAGGCGCTGGACTTCAGAGCTCAGCGTCTTCACATTCTCTGGGTCAGACTCTGGTGTCAGTGTGGTTCCTGCTGGGGTAATTTTGGGCAAGGAGCTGTCCTGGGGAGGGAAGGTGGCAGGGGGAGGACAGTCAGAAGACTTGGTCTTGGACCAGGTGACGGCAAAGGGTGACAAAGGCACGCAAGGCGACTAGGGCCTAGGTGTGGGGGAGGAGAGCAGTGGGTTTGTATTCTGGCTCACAGGGGCTAAACTGGGGTCTGCTAGGCATCCCCAGTAGCACCGCCTGATGACCTGGTCTTCTTGGGGGGGGGGCATTTGTGATTGCTCAGATAACCAATCCTGACCCTCAGACTCTGGGTGGGGACAAGTGCCAGAGAAGAATGCCCTGGGACAGGCACCTTACTGGGTCGAGGCTTTGGGCGGGGTGAGAAGGAAGGAGGGCCAAGTCCCTGGGGTGCCAGCCAGCCTGGTCCCATCTGCACCCCAGCGACCTGCAGGCACTGCCTGGGGCATCCCCCCCTCCATCCCTACCTGTGCTTATGCCCAAGCCCAGGCCTGCCCACGCTCCCACCTGCAGGGCCCTGGAGGCCACCCGGTCCATGATGGTGGCCCGCTCCAGGCTGCCCTCCTCCAGCTCCCGCAGGTACACTTCATACAGCTCCTCCAGGTGCTGCGGGACGGCCAGGTTGTAGTCTGGGGGGGGGGGGGGGTGGAGAGAGGGAGGGGCAGGGCTCAGCGCGTGCCCCGGGTCCCTCCGCGGGCCTCGGGTCCCTCCGCGGGCCTCGGGGGCCCCTGGGTGGCTCGGGGCGCGCGGGGCCTACCGTCGATGACCTGGCGCTGGCCTTGGATGATCTCGTCGCAGAGGCTGCGGTGCTGCTCCAGGCGGCGCACGGCCTCGCGGCGGTGGCGGAGCGCGCCGTCCCGGAGCAGCGCGTGCGACTGCATCTCCGTGTTCTCCACCTCGAGCTCGTGCACGCGGCACAGCAGGCTGAGCACCTGGCGCTGCTCCTCCGAGCCGATGCGCCGTGGCAGCGTCTCCTCCAGGCGCCGGCCCCGCGCGCGCAGCTCCCGGCAGCGCTGCTCCAGCGCCAGCTGGGGGCCGGGGTGGGGGGTCAGCGCCCGGGCTGGTCCTAACCCCCACACCCGACCCCTCCAGCCCCCGAGCACCCTCCAGGCTGAAGCCCCATTCTGAGCCTAACCCTCAAACCTTCGTCTTGGGCCCTGCAACAGGGGCTGCCCCCAAATGGCCCCTCTGGACACACTTTCTGGCCACCCTGAAACAATCTGCCCCTGGAATCAGCTCCATGGATACCGGCCGACCCCAGCCCCTCTGACCCCCTCAGGGCTCATCATGGCCCCCCAAAAGCCCCTGGTTTGCGTATGCTCCAGAACAGAAAGAAGATATCCATTATCTGGAAAAACCCTAATTAAAATACTGACTACCATTTTTTTTTTTTGAGTTCTTGGTATGCAAAAGGCATTGATTTAATCTCTCCAATAACCCCACCAGGACCCCACCAGGACTACTTCCATTTTGTAGATGAGGAAGCGAGTCACAAAGGAGGAATTTAGCAAGCTCACAGAGGATCTGAGGCCTGAGCTCCCAGGTCTGAGTCCTCCCGCACCCCATCCCCAGCCCCTTCTGGCGTGGGCCTCTCAGGCCATTCCCTCCTGCCCCCAGTCCCAGGCACCTTCTGCTTCCTCAGCTTCTTCTGCTCCCCCACCAGGGCGGCAATGCTCTCCCGGGCCGAGGCCACCTCTGGGGGCTCCAGGGTGTCTGGCTGGTCATCACCCGTGTCCGAGTCCTTCTCGCTGTCATCCTTGGTGTAGGATTCCTTCCGCTGCTCCTCCCGCCATTTGAGCGCCCTGCGGGACTTCTCGTGCTCCCAGCTGTCACAGCCCCACCCCAGGGAGGCAGGGGAGTCAGGCCGCGGGGTGGGGGGCATAGCGTGCGGCTACAGTTCCCAGCCCCTCTGTCCCAGGCCCCAGAGTGGGACGTGGACGGCCCCGGGGCAGGGGGTGCTTACCCAGCAATGGTGAGCAGGTGGCGGGAGGTGTCAATCTGGACCTCCATGGCGTGATTCTCCAGCTCCAGCAGGCGTCTCCGCACGTCCATCTGCTCCTGGAAAGCGCTGATAAGTTGCTCCCGCAGCTGTCCCATCTCGGCCTGCTCACCCTGCGCACTGTGCAGTTGGACCTCGGCTGCCCAGAGGATGCGGAAGTCAGTGGAGGCAGGAGGGTCAGGCCAGGAAGGTCTGGGCCTATTTGGGGCCCGCCCTTATCCCTTTCCTCTTCTTCTTCTTCTTTTTTTTTTTTTTTAAGATTTAATTTATTTATTCTTGAGAGACACACACAGAGAAGCAGAGACACAGGCAGAGGGAGTAGCAGGGTCCCTGCAGGGAGCCCGATGCGGGACCAAATCCCCGGACCCTGGGATCACGGCCAGAGCCAAAGGCAGGCGCTCAACCTCTGAGCCACCCAGGCGTCCCCCTCTTCCCTTTCTTCCCAAACTACTTCCTGTCTGACCAACTCCTCTCAAAAGACCTCCTAGATTATTACTACTTCCTCCCACACCCCATTTCCACAATGAGTCTTCAGGCTGCAGCCCAAGGGGGACTCTCATCTCCTCTGCATGAACTGGGCTTCCACTAGCCCTTATAGCACCAACTATAAAAAGGTGCCCCTTAGACACTTGTCCTCTGTTGGAAAACCATCAAAGCAAAGACAAATCTACAAGAGAAAGGTACCCGTTCCGCTGGGCACAGCCTCACAGCCCTGAGAGTGGGCCCCCACCCCCCGCAGCTGAACGCTCACATGTGTCTCACTTGTGTGATCTCATCTAATCTTAATTAACGTTAAATCTCTGGAACAGAGATCACCGTTCTGTCTGACACTTGAAGGACAGAAGGTGCAGAGCGGCTGAGTGATTAGCTAGCCCAAGGCTACCTGCCCAGAAAAGCCTGAGCCTGAGCCTGACCCCTGAGCAATCTGAGACAGGCTAGGAGGGCTGCCCGAGATGGGCTCCCACAAACGCAGACCCCCTCCCCCGCCCCCGTCACACACACCTTGGATGTGGCGAATGTCACCCCGCTCCAGCCGGCCCTGGGCCGGACCCCGCCCACCCTGCTCATCGATCTTGCATTTGAGCCTCTGGATCTCGCCCCGAAGGTCCGAGATGATGCTGGTGTACTGGGCGATGTGGTAGGAGACGTTGAGCAGGTTCTGCTTCACCTGTGGGGGCACAGCACGGGGGGCAGAGCAGGTCCAGTCACCCCGGATGCTGGGGCCAGCCTGCAGTGTCTTCTCTTTCTCTCCCCCCGCCCAACCCGGCTTCCAACCCCACAACCTATCACACTCCATGCCTCTACCAGACCCAGACTCCCAAAATGCTGCTTCCTCTGCTCATCAACCTTCAGTGACTCCCTACTGCTTGGGAGGAATGCTCTAATTCCTTCACCTGGACCCACCACTATCTCAGTTTCTACCTTAAAATTTTTTATTTATTTAATTTAGAGATAGAACATGCACGAGCCAGGGGAGGTGCAGAGGGAGAGGGGGAGAGAATCTCAAGCAGACTCCACGCTGAGCGGGGAGCGCCATGTGGGGCTAGATCCCACAACCCTGACATCAAGACCTGAGCTGAAATCAGGACTGAGCCACCAGGGCACTCCTCTCAGTTTTCATTTGATCACTGCTCCATCGGGAACGTTCTGCTCTGGTTGATGAATTGTCCTGTTGTCCCCACTCCTATCACAGATACCATCTCCTTCCTGCCCTTGAAACCACACGCTTACTGCTACCCACCTCTTCTAGAATGTGCTCCCCATCCTTCAGAGTCCCACTCACAGTCCCCAAAAAGCTCCACCAGGCCCTGCCACCCCATCTCCTCGTTCCTTCGCTGTCTCAGCATCTGCTGTTGGCATCACTTGCCACTATTAATAATATTCTGAACCATCAATGAATTGTTTCAGGGACAGGCCTCCTCCACCCGTTGAGTTTCCGGAGGGCTGGGGTAACACACAAAGCCCCTGGGACGGTGGCTGTGAAGTGTCGTGTTGCAGGAGTGTTGCTAAGTTCTATCTGGCGCGTGTCCATTCCCACCCTTCCACACACGTGGCTTGAGAGAGGCTTCCGGGGGTCCTAACGCCTTTGCCCGAGGGTGACAACGTGGGCTCGGGAGGCAGGCAGGGCCACTTCTATAGGGTCTCAGTGTCATCCATCACTGCCCAGCTGGGAAGTCACTTAACTTCCTTCAGCCTCACTTCCCTAAACTTGGAGATGGGAGTGTAGGGAGTTGGGCCTCGCTTGAGGAGCAAAGGAGGCGACACAGGGAAGCGCTCAGAATCATGACGGCCTGACAGTTAGATTGGGGGCTTTGAAAATGTCAATGTCCGAATGGGCAACTGGAAAGGAAAACCGAGGCTGGCAGGGGATGGGGCAGGGGGCGCTCAAGTGACCTTGAACAAGGCGGAGGGGACCCTCGGGAGCAGTGGGCTTCCAGCAGGTGCACACGCTTCCTGGCAGGCGGGGAAGGGCACGGGGTGACACGGGGCTGGGGAAGGAGGCCAGTGCCACGGTGGCCGGCTCCAGAGGGTGGGGTGGGGTGGCAGGGAGCCCTCCGGGGCCCGCATCTTGGCTCAGGAAGGGCCCTCACCCTGGTCTTGATGTTCTTGGCCCGGCCGGCGTAGGTCAGGGTGTTCCGGGACTCCTCGAAGGCGCTGCTGGCGGGGCTGATGTGTGCGATCATCACGGTGCGGCTGTTCCCGCCCAGGGAATCCTGGGTGGCAGGGAGGGTGGGCTGCGGTGGGCCCGGGACCGCCTCCCCAGGGTCCTGGGTCCAGCCATCCCCCCCTCCTTCTGTCCCTCCTTCCACTTCTGGTTTCTGTTCCAAATTTCCATTTGAAACTTTCCAGTATCTGACCCGGGTCAGTCCTCACCCCCACCCCCCCCATTCCCCCTACCCCCGTCGCTTTCCCTTTCCCTCCCCTCATACAAGAGAATGAGAAAAGGCAGCAGCCGTGGCAGCTGGGAACCCGAGTGGAAAGGTGTCCTGTGGGCTCCCTCTCTCATCACCTCTAGCCTCTCAAGTGACCCCCAGGCCCCCCATTTCTGACTGCTGATGGTACTGCCCTTTTGGCTGGAGTGAGGGATGGGGGACAGGGGCCCCGGGCATGAAGGCTGAATGTGGCCTCATTCCATATGAAGAGCCCTGGGGATGGAGGAGGGGAGGGGAGTGGGGGTGGGAGGTGGGGATCCCCGACTCACACCCTGAGTTAGCAGCACAGTGGCCTCAGGCAAGCTCTTCACTTCCCTAATGCTTGGCTTCCTTGCTTTTTAAAAGGGCAGCAATCATGCCACGGTCCCACCTCCCAGCTTGTGGGCGCCCTGGTGGTGGCAGGCTGGTGGCGGGCTGGGGTGACGCTGCAGTTATACGGGGCCACAGACTCTGTCTTCCAGCACTTACTACCGTGGGCCCTGGGGAAGGCTACTTAACCCCTTTGCGCTTAGTTTTCTTGTCTGTAAATGGAAATAGTATTTCCCCGACGGCCGAGGTTGCTTCAGGAAGGAGGGAGCTAGTCTAGTTGGGTGAGGTCCAGCCAGGGGCAGGTCCCCAGACAGCAGACACTCTGATTCATGAGGCTGACGACCACTGGAACCCCCAAATCCAGGCAGGTCTTGGTCCCCTCAGACCTGCAGCCCTTGGGGGGGGGGTGTCAGGTGCCGCGCCTTTCCTTCCCTGCTGCCCACTCTTGGGTCAGGGTCACCTCGTAAAATTTGAGTGTCAGAAAAACAAGGAATGTTTTTTTTTAAGTATAAGTATATCCCAAATGTTGTATGGGACATACTTATGCTGAAACAAATTCTGTTGTCTATCTGAAATTCAGCTGTAGCTAGGTGGCCGTTATTTTTTAAGATTTTATTTATTTATTTGAGAGAGAGAGGGAGAGTGAGCATGAGCAGGGGTGGGAAGGGGCAGAGGGAGAGGGAGAAGCAGACTCTCCGCGGAGCAGGGAGCACAACTCGGGGCTCTATCCCAGGACCCTGAGATCATGACCTGAGCCAACAGCAGACACTTCACGGACTGAGCCACCCCGGCGCCCTGTATTTTTATTTGCTCAATCTGGCAGCCCTACTCCGGGTGCCCAGCGCCCCGGCCGGTGCAGCGGTACCTTCAGGAGCCGGGTGAGCTTGCTGTCCCGATAGTTGATGTACTTGTTGCTGCTCTTGTCGCTGAGCGCGTTGATGCAGTTGCCCAGCGCCAGCAGCGAGCGGTTGATGTGGGCGCCCTCCTTCATGCGCTGCCCGCGGTTCTGCGTCTGCAGGGTGAGCGGGGGCAGGGGACGGGCTTCACCGCTGCCCGGGGGACCCTGGGCCAAGGCCCCTCCCTCTCCCTTGGGGCTCAGAAATGTGGCGGTGACCGAGGGCCTGGTCTCGCCCTCCTCCCAGGGGTCATCGAGGGCATTCGAGAAGGTGAGAGAACAGGAGGGACGGAAGGCTTCTGAGGACCGTTGAGAGTCTGGCTCTCTGTCTCCCCCCCGGGGGACTGGCCCCAGGGCCCCAAGAATGACACAGCAGGAGGCTGAGGCTTCCCTGGTGGCGGCACCTGGCTCCAGGGCGCCCCGGGGTTCAGGGGAAGGAGGGAAGTGTGTGTGTGTATGGGGGGGGGGGGGGCAGAGAGAGAATGTGAGGGAATGAGTGTGTGTGTGTGGAAGAAAGAATGTGTGTGTGTGAGTGTGTAGGGAAATGAGTGTGCCAGCACACGAGTGTACGTGTGGGTGCTGGGTTCCTGTCCTTTCCTTGGGCCCACGGGGACAGTGTCAAGGCCGAGGAGGAGGCTCTGCTCAAAGCTGCCTGGCTCTCAGAGCTGCAGCCTCGGGGCACCCCCCCCGCCCCGCCCCGCTGCTGCTCCGCTGTGTCCCTCCAGGAAGGCCTTCCTGGGAGAGAGGGGTGGGTGTGCTTCCTGAACCCCCCTGTTTAAACCTAATCCCACGTGTTCGAACATGAAATCTCCCTGGCCGCTGGCCTGTCCCTGACATTTGCTAGCAGTGACATCACCTGGCCTCATCACTGGGGGGACCGTGAAACCTCCCGGTTTGCCCGAAGGAGGAGGACCCGGGGCCTACCCAGTGGGGGGCACTGTTGGAACGGGGACACCCCCCCAGGCCACAGCACCAGGTAAGCAGGGCTTAGCGGCGGGACCAGACAAATGCTCTGAGAACTGGCGATGGGCCTTCCTCTCTCCTCAATGTGGCAGGCAGGGCCCCCTGAGTCGGAGGGTCGTCTCCCCCATCCCAGCTCCTCATCTGGGCCCACGCACCCCCATTCCCGCTGACCTTCCTCCAGGGCCGCCAGTCTCCTTCCTGGAGAAACCCTCCTCATCCCCTGCCCTATCCTACAAACAGTGGGGATACCCCCTTCCCCTCCTGTTCCTCTGTGACACTCCTCAGTCCCTTACCAGGCTCCCCCCCGCCAGGATGGCTTCCTGCCGATCCCTGGGGAGCAAGGAGGTCAGCACCCCTGCCCTCTCCCCAGCCCCCCAGAACATTCTCCCCAGTCCGGGGGGAGCTGACCTCACCTGGGAGGCACGTTCAGAGCCCGCCAGGTCAATCATGAACAGGCGGCCCTGCCGCACCTCCTGCAGAACGTTCTTGACCCGGCTGCGCTGGCGCACAGCCACCTGGAGCACGGCGTGGGAGCGAGAGGACGTCTGGTTGGCAGCCGTGGGCTCCTGGGTCCTTTGCCGGTTCCCCTTCATGAGCAGCTGCATGATCTGGGTGCGCAGTGGGTGGGGAGGACAGCACTGTTGGGGGACCACGGGGTTGCCCCCGCGCCCTGCATCTTGGAGGCTGGGGTGGGTCAGTCTGGAGGCTGGTTGCCTATTACGGCCCGCCCTGGGGTCAGCGCAGCGGGGGCACAGGGGCAGGGGGCTTCGGGGCGGGATCCTCTGTGTCTGCCCCTGCCCCTGCTCCAGCCCCCCCGCCCCAGCCTCAGCCCCCACCCTGGCCTCAACCTCCCCCCCTTCTGGCCCCGTCCCAGTCCCTCCCATGGCCCCTGCCCTTGCCCCCGCCTCTGCCCCTCCCCTGGCCCCTGCCCCTGCCCTTCCCCCTGCCCCGGCCCCTGCCCCAGCCCCAGCCCCAGCCCCAGCCCCTGCCCCAGCCCCTGCCTGGGCCCCTGTCCCAGCTGAGGGGGTAGCGACTCCCTGGCTGCAGTCCTCTGTCCCCTCCTGCCCCACAGGGCAGAATGTCCCTCTCCACTGCTCCGCTGGCTGCACAAGACTTGCCTCTTTGGCATTGATAGTGGAGACCTCGGTGATCCCAGCCACCTGGATCACCCCTTTGGAGTCCTCTCTCAGCTCTAGGTACCCCAGGGCGGGGTTCAGCAGGTCCCGGATCATCTCATTGTAGATCTGAGGGGGCGGCCAGGGGAGAGGCGGGGGACAGGTGTCACCAGGAGCCTAAGGGCTGGAGGTCCAGACAGGGACCAAATCCCCATCCGTCTTGAGCGAGAAGGGGACAGGCGCTGCCACATTCTGAGCCCCAGCCTGGGAGCTCCGGGCTCCTCCCAGAGAAACTCTGGTTAAGGACAAAGACCCCGTCCTTTCTATGGGCTGGGGGGTCAGGGGCCTTTAGCATCCACAGGGAAACCCTGGGCGGCCAGAACCCAGGATTCAGGAAGCTTCAGGACCAGGTGGGATCCCCTTTGCTGGCAGGCCCGGCGCTGAGCAGAAGAGGGGGACCTGACCGATGGCCAGCCCTGCTTGTTGCTAGGCAACCCTTCCGTTACTTCTCCGTGCACCCCCCCCCCCCCCCCCCCCCCCCCCCCCCGCAGGTGCATCTTGCTGGCTGAGTCAACGCCTGCTGGCTGAGGCTGCAACGCTTCCCTGCCCTTCCTGAGCTGTCACCCAGGAGATCATCAGCTCCCACAGGGAGTCGGGGCAGCCAGGAGCCAGTCGGAGTGCAGCCCCCTGGCGTGTCTGCTTCTTCTGTCCCCTGCACACTGTCCCCTGGCTGCAGGGTGGTGGCTCTCCCTCGGCTGGGCGCTGGGGGCTGTGGCCGGTATAAAGGCCGGCAGGTTCCGGCCTTCCCGGGTATGTGGGTCTCACCTGTCCCCATGCACATGGTGCCTGGAGATGGCGTGGCAGGGCTCACACTGTTTGGGGAAGGGGCCCTTGGTGATGGCGAGGGGCTAAGCCATCTGGGAGGGTGGCTGAACGCTTTGCTTAGGGTCGAGGCTACTTTGACGTGTGGCATGATGGCTAGGGCTTGGCTTTCTTATTTTATTTTATTTTATTTTATTTTATTTTATTTTATTTTATTTTATTTTATTATTTTATTTCATTATTTTATTTTATTTTTTTCAGGGCTTGGCTTTCAAGCTCTAGGATCCTGAGTTTGAATCCCTGCCCCCTCGCTCACTGGCTGATGTTGGCCTAGTGGTGTAACCTCTCTGGACCTCAGATTTTTGCAGAGTGGGGCCGACATGCGTGTGGCTGTCCGAGGGGCCTCTTGCCTAAGCTGCGGTCAGGGGAGGGCTCACCTCCAGGTAGGACATGGACACCTCATACTCCATGTCGTTGCTGGTCTCCTCAATGGCACGGAAGAGGTCATTGAGGGTCCGAACGTAGATGCCAGGCTCGTGGTCTGTGCCCAGCATGGTGTAGGTTTTCCCACAGCCTGGGGCAGAACAAGGTGGTGGGTGAGCAGGGTGGGGGTCGGAAGCGCGGCTTTGCTGGACAGGGGCTCCTGGCAAACCTGGGAACTCCCCGAAAATGGCCAGGGAGGCAGGGGGTGGGGAGGCTGGCGTTCTTGACTGGGGAAGGGGCCTCTGGGGTCAGAGGGCCCTGTGGGCATTTGGATCAGCACAATCCTTGATTCCCCAACCTCAGCTGGGGCCAGAGTAGTTCCCTGATGGAGGCCAAGGGGGCTTGGTCCTCCAGGGGACGGATGGGGCATGCAGTCTTGTCCCACGGGCTGGGCCCCTCCCTCACCTGTGGGGCCATAAGCAAAGACAGTGGCATTGTAGCCTGAGATGACGCCGTCGATGAGGCTCTTGGTAGTGGCCTGATACACCATCTCCTGCCGGGAAGAGCAGACCCGTCAGGGGCCCGGGGTACAGGCAGGGCAGAGCTCGCATACCAACTGGCGCGTCCTGGGCCCCAGCTCGGGCAGCTTCTGTTTCTGGGGCCCTCAGCCCGAGGAGAAGCAGGGGCGGGGAGTGGAGGCTGGGGGTCTCTGCTTTCGCCCCATGGGGGACACCAGCCTGAGAAAGAGCTCAGGACACCTGAGACACCTGCTCCCTACCCCTCCCTGCCCCGACGACGCATTACATCTGCTCCTGGGAGCATCCCCCAGATGGCCAAGACAGGGGTCCCTGGGAGGGTGTCAGCTTCCCCGAGTCTCTGCTCCCTGCACCAGATGGGCTTCACGCGCCCTCCTCCAGCTCCCGTGGGGGCCAGCCCGGGGGTGTGGCAGGTGGGTGCCCACGTAGGGTGGCTTCCGCACACCGACTCAGATGTGTTGGTGCAGGAGGCTGGGCTCAAGCCATGCAGGTACAGGCACATTTGCATGCATGAGGCCCCGGGAGAGTGGGAAGCCAGAGAGCAAGCAGTGGAGGGAAGGCTGAGGGTCAGTGGCAGGTCCCCTGCAGGCTCCGTCCTGGGTGGGGGGGATGGGAGGGAGGACAAAGGTTGGAGAGAAGCTCCTGTATGTCCCTAGGCCCAGACCCTCCCTCACCTGGGTGGCAGTGAAGTCAAAGGCCACGTCAAACAGGTAGGACTTCTCCCGGGAACGGTGTGCCCGCAGGATGTCGTCAGGGTCCTCCATCGGGTCCATGAGAACCACCATCTGCAAAAGGCCCCGAGGGGCCTCTGGCTGTCACCAGGGAGCCATGGGCTCACATTGAGGTCATAGGTTCCCGAGCCCAAGCCCAGCCTTGCCCCATCGGCTCCTGGGTGTCTGATCTGGGTGCCTGGCTCTGGATGCCCC
Source organism: Canis lupus familiaris (assembly GCF_011100685.1). Taxonomy (NCBI): domain Eukaryota; kingdom Metazoa; phylum Chordata; class Mammalia; order Carnivora; family Canidae; genus Canis; species Canis lupus. The sequence continues at coordinate 6,943,158 of NC_049230.1, forward strand.
AAGGAGAAGCCTCCTAACACCTAACATTGCCCCAAGGATGCTGAGAGGGCCATGAGGGACCTGAGCGGCCCTTCCTCTAATTGTGACACCACGCCCACGTACCTCTACTGAAGGGGGAGGAACAGCAACAATGGCTTCCATTTATTACATATTTATTGTGTGTGTCGGGACCTGCTTTAAGCACTTTGGACACATAGACTTGCTCAACCCCCCGCTCCAAGGCCAGTTGGTGAGGCCCATAATCATTCCCATCTACAGATGAGGACATGGGACCCAGAGAAGTCACTTGTCTAAGCTCACGTACCAGCAGGTGGGGGAACCAGGACTCAAAACCCGGGATCTGGGTTCAAAGCCTGCAGCCCCTTCCCCACTTCTGTGCGGCACCTGAGACCCTCCCTGCCTCACCCCTCTGCACCCTGCCCTCAGTCAGCAGGGAGACCCAGGGGTGGAGCAAAGAGCCACTGACTGCTGGGTGACGGGGGCAAGGAAAGCACGCTGGGCTTGGGGACTGTCCACTGGTGTCAGAGAGGGAGGCTTGGGTTGACTTATCAATGGTCCCTGCAGCCTTGAGCCTGAGCTGGGGGTGGGAGGAGGGGCTCAGGGTTGGAAGCTAGGATGATGCTACAGGTTGGCCATCCCTGGGCTCCCCTCCCTGCCAGGTAGGGGCATCTATGCTCTCTGTATGCATGTGGGGGTGGGGGGCGCTGGGAGGATACACAAGGGACCTCACCAGGCTCCTCCTCTGCTCCAAGGTAATCAAGGGACCTATTTTCCAGAACAATCTCCAAGCCTGCTCCACACCCAGCTCCACTCTGCCCTTCCCTTGACCTGGGTGTCCTGCGTGTGCTAAGCCCAGTCTTGGACTCTGAGGGAAGGAGCGGAGGAAGGAGGCTGAGTCTTGGCCAGAGGTTCTTGGCCTGGGGAAGGAGGAGAGAGAGACTGCCCAGACTCACGAAATGCCAGAAGACATTCAAAGATGCGTGGGAGGGCTGGAGCCAGGGGGCATTTAGGACAAGGTGGGAGAGTAAGTCAGGGCAAGGTCCGCATGCCCATGCTACCCTTGTTAGCAGAGTGGCCTTGAGTGGGCACTTTAACTGCCTGGGCCTGGGTCTCTTCCTCCGCCAGACGGGCCTGCAGGGCTATGGCGAGCCCATGAGATGATGTGTGTGGCGTGTGTGGGCACAGCACGGGGCATATGCTAAGTGCCCAAGGGTCTTCATTCAAGGGGATGTGAGGAGGGACAGCGGGGATGATGCAGGTGACACAGCCCCCCCCTCACTGAGGAGGGGGCCACCGGGATGCCACGGGCTCTGGGCCTGCCTGAGTTCCCTGGGGAGCTGAGCTGCCAGGTTGGGTCCCTGTCCTCCTCGGGCACCCCACACCTCCTTGGGGTGCCGCCTGAGAGGCAGTTCTGTGTTCAGGAGCACCCAGGCTCATGCTGGACAGTGAGGGCAAAACAAGTCCCGGCTGTGCTCTGGGGCCGATGGTGGTCGCAGGTGCCCTCCGCTCCCAGTTCCCACTGGGTGGTAAAGAGGGAGGGAGTGGGCACCTTCACACTCAGCCCCTCCTCCTGGCACGTAATAACAATAGCTCATCTTCACCCACTGCTTTCACATGAATTCGTAATTATTACTCTCAGATGGTGACACTGGGGCCCAAAGTCACATAGTTAAGGAATGGTGGGGCCAGGACTGGAGCCCTGGAAGCCTGGCTCCTGGGCTCCCTCCCCACCATTGTGAACCTCTCAATGCTCCTTCTCCTCCCTCGGGGGCCTTGCAGGGTGGGGTGTCGTGGTGGAAGGGTGTCCCCCTGCCAAGTGAGGCCTCAGCACCCACTATGCCCACCAGCCCTACCTAATGTGACTCTGGTGATGAGATGCTGACCAAAGAGGCAAACTGAGTCCCAACAGAGGACAGGCACTGAGGAGGATGGGCTGTCCTAGTGCCATCCTAGGTTGCACAGACCATGACAGAGCTCCCATCCTAGGCCGGTGACAGCCCTGAAAAGGGCTTGAGAACAGACAAGGCATGAGGGGCAATCACCCCGAGAGACAGACGGGCTGACAGTGAGGTAGCAGGAGGCCAGCCTGGAGGCCAGCCCGGCTCCATACCTTTGGGAGATCCACAGTGGGTCCCTCTGGAGGCAGCCCCTTCGAGTGCCAGGATTTAGAAGGTCCCGTCCTGGAAGGGCCACAGCTTGGGACTCCCACCAGACTCCTCACAGCACCTAGGTGTGTGTTGATGTCAACTCCCTGCCCCTTCACTACCTGGATGCTGGCAGTAGGTACACACCTGTGCTCACTGTGCGTAGACTGGTCTGACTCTGGGGATCCCAGCAGGGCCCTCTCTGGGGATTCTCATGGAGGACGGAGGACAGAGTGGGTAAGGCATCCCCCCCAGGAGGCCCAGCCTCGAGAGTTTCACCTAGAAGTCTCATCCAACCAGGTAATTTCAGGTAGACCAGGTGGCAGGGGTGGGGTGTGGGGTAAAGCTCCAGATGGGCTGGGCAGGGGTTTTGTGCAGGGAAAGAATGAGGTCGCTGACTTGGCCCGCTCGCAGCTTGCCAGAGGCTGGGTGGCCACAGGGAGGTGAGTGCAGGGCGTCCGGTCCCACACTGTCACGTGGAGTGCCCACCTGTCCCCAGCCACCTCCTCAGGGCTTCAGCCCCAATGCCCTGCCAGCCTCCTCCAGGATCCGGTTCCCGTCTCAGGCCCCAAAGCCAACAGCATAAGCTCTGATCAAGTTTCAGACCCCAATGAAGACAGAGCCGCCTACAAGTCCCCTGGCATGGGTCCCAGTGGGGTGCAGCAGGAACCTGACCAGCCGAGCCAGCTCTCACCCCTGAGGCGCCAGCGCTCCTGCTGCCGCGGGGAGGGCCGGCCGGCTGAGGGGCACCCTCTGGGGGTCTGCGGTGCAGGGGGGAAGTGAGCAGCATGCACAGATGCTCATCACCCACCGATCACCTTCCAACAGCCTCTGGGCACTGCCGAGTTCAAGGCACCCCGGACATTTGGTTCCTTTGCAGTCCAGACTCCTGAATCAGTACATTGTCAGCACAGCTGCCGTGACCCCTCTTAAAGAGGTCTTTGTCTGGGTCTCCATCTGCCTGGTCCCCAGCCCACGCCCCCCCCTCCCGAGCATCACCCCCATCCCTGTCCACTCGGCCATACAACGGAGTCCCTGTGCCCCTCGGCCAGGTGAACTGGAGCTGAGCCGCGGAGGGCTGGGGAGGGGGAGCTCCGGGCTGCCGCCCCAGAGAGCCGCACAGGGCGCGCAGGGCAGGGGGGCCCTGTGTATACCAGGCAGTAAGGGAGAGGTGGTGTCCCCGTGGCTGACTCGACAGGAGGCAGAGTGTAGGGAGGGCCACTGATCCTGCCTTACGGCTACAGGAAGGCTTCCTGGAAGAGGTGGTGCCAGCACGGAGTCTTAAAGGATCAGCAGGCCTTGGCAGAGAGACGGGAGGGGAGGGGAACATTCTAGAGAAAAGCGTGAGCAAGGCCATGGGGTGAGAGGCAGGCTGTGGGCATCGGTTCTCGGCTCAGAAATCTCAAGGGGGTTCTTGTGAGACATGCAGGGTTTCGGGGAGCGCTCAGGGCCTTCCCTCCTGTCCTCACTCACGGGATCTCCAGAGCATGAGCCCAAGATGGCCATAGAGGCGAGCCACGTGCTGTTCCCTGTGCAGCCTCCAACGCACCCCCTAAATGTCACCCTGGCCGGCGCCCAGCGTATGCCTGAGGAATGTTTGCTGAATAAAGCCGCCTTTGGGGGAGCTCTGTGTGTGCCGGGCGCAGTGCTAAGTGCTTTGCACACATTTTCCCGGACACTCCCAGCATCCCTCCGCTGTGATGGGGAATCGGATTGCTGATATCCCAAAGCTGCACTGCCAAGCTCAGAGCTGGTCCCAGGATCCGGGCTCCCCCGAGCACCAGGCCACCCACCACCCCTGCCTCCCGAGTGAAGGAGCGGAGCAAAAGCAGCCTGGCTGGGCAAATGCCCACCCGCTATGCGTTGAACTGTGGCCTCCCCAGATTCAAACGTTGAAGTCCTAACCCCTCAGAACCTCAGAACGTGACTTTATTTGGAGACGGGGTCACTGCAGATGTAACTGGTTAAGATGAGGTCACACTGGAGTAGCGGGGGCCCTAAACCCAGTACGACCGCTGTCCTTCTGGAAAGGCCGAGTTTGGACACAGACACGTGTCGCGGGAAGAGGACCTGAAGGGACACAGGGACAAGACGGCCGTCTGCCAGCTGAGCAGGGAGGCCTGGACGCATCCTCCCCTCGGGGCCCTCAGAAGGAGCCAACCCTTTGGGCTTTCTGGCCTCCAGGATGGTAGGAGAATCGATTTCTGTGGTTAAAGTCATTTCGTCTGTGGTATTTCGTTATTTTGGTCTTGCAAAGTGTACCATTACCCAAGGCAGCCTCACCCGCTGCAGGGAGGGGGGCGCGGTCTGTCGGAACCTGGCCCCTCCCTCAGCCCTGAGGTGGCCCTCACCTTCACCATCCCCGGGTCATCCTCTTTCCCGCCCATGGCAGGCTGGCCGCCTGCCCCTGGGAGGCTCCGGGGGGACATGGATCACACAGCGTCCACAGGGGCCTCCCAACGCTGGCGAGAGGGCCAGGAGCGGGAAGGCGGGCTCTGCTCCCCAAATTGCCCCAAGTTCCAGGCTTCCGGGCTCAGCAGAGGCCCCCTTGCCTCCCTCTCAGACCTGCTCTTAATTCAGGGCAGATTTTGCCCTTTCCACGGTTCCAGACATTGAGCCTGGAAGCCCAAGATCCATGGGGCAGGACGGGGCCTCGGGCTAGCGGGCGGATGTGTGGAAACTCTGTCCCCGTGTAGACGGGGCTCCTCCCCAGCATCTCCTAGGTGAGAAATACCTCGGACAAAGCGTAACACGAGTTCTTCCGGCTACGCGCCACTAAGCTGCCTGCGCTCTGCTCAGCGTTGCAGTTTTAATTGGCTTCTTCCCGGCCTCCAGGTGGTGAGACACAGGCCAGGGTTGCTCAGTCCTGGCACTACTGACACTCGGGACAGGCTCGCTCTTAGGGGACCTGTCCTGTGCACTGCAGGCCGCGTAGCAGCATCACTGGCCATCAGGTGCCAGTAACACAACTTCCTCCCAGCCATGGCATAGCCAAATGTCCCCTGGAGGGCAAGAATCAGCACCCCCCCGCCCCGCCCCGACACTGAAAACCTCTGACCTACATCATTCCTCCTCAAGCCTTTGAGACTGGCAGTGAAGATCTCCAAGGAAAGGGGTGCCATAAATCGGGTTTGGGGGTCAACACTGCTGGGGGACCTTGCGGAGACGACATCACCTCTCTGGGCCTCAAGTTCTTTCCAGTTAGAAGTTGGGGAGGGCCGACAGGGCCATCGCCTTGAGAGAAGAGCTCACACCAACACAACCAGCCTACTCAGGAAGCCCCAGCTGAGAGGCAGACTCTGGGAAGGCCCCAGTCTGGGAGATTCCAGCTCCAGTCCAGGGAGCCCGGCAAGCAGCCCCGTTATTCTCAGGGTGTAAACATGCCAGGGCAAGACTAAAGCTGACTCCAGGTGGGTAGCGCCCTTGTGAGGCTGCTTCTGGATTTTTGTTTGCTGTTTCTTTAAGAAGGAGAATTTGTTGCTGGTCGGGTTTCTAGTTGTAAAGGTACCATCCTGGGAGCGCTCTCAAGAATGGAGACTTTGAACCCAAGAAGGCTGTCCCCTTCAGGCTAGGCAGAAAGGATGGGAGGGGAGCCCGCCGAGCTCATAAAGCCACCAAGGCCCAGCTGGCTGCTCAGCACAGAGCCACACCTGCCCAGGCCCCCACCTGCCTACAGGACTCTGGGGGCCCTGAGGCCCAGGATGAGGGGAGGCCTCACCTCGAGGGTGTAGATAGGGCTGCATCCGGCATGGCTTGCAAACACCTCCATTGGAGTCCCCCAGGGACCATGCAAGAGGCCGACCCCCAGGCACTGCCCAGAGTCACTGAATCAGCGTCTCTGGGGAAGCAGCCGCATGCAGCTGCTTCTTGACCTAGCACCTGCCTCGCACCCATCCAGTCACTAGGTGTGAGGATCCTACATCCTGGCAGCCTTATTCCCAACGGCCAAGAAGTGGGAAACAACCCGAACACCCATCACCTGATGAGGGGCCAACAAAATGTGGTGCATCCATCCCCTGGGATGTCATCCAGCCTCAAAAAGGAAGGAAGTGCCGACACTGGGGAGTGGGGAATGGGGGCCACCCTTGAAAACGTGATGTTCAGTGACGGAGCCAAACACTAAGGACCACAGAGTGCAAGATTCCATTTAATGAAGCGTCCAGAATCGGCGGATGCATAAAGATGGAAAGTAGACGAGTGGTTGGCTGGGGCAGGGAGAGGCCGGGGAGATGGTTGGGGAGAGGGTTGGTGGGGGGGCACATGGTAGAGAACCCTCAGATCCCTTCCCAGTCACTCCCTGCCAGGCTTAGCTCTTTGGGGCAACAGGGCCGAGAAGCACCCGGAGGGTGGGTGGGTAGGGAAGGGGGCTGAAGGTGGGCGCCCCCCACAGCACCCATGTGTGACCCTTGGCATCTGTCACCCTACACTTTCTTTCTCTTTCGCAGGAGCTGTGCCTGTGGCTGGGCTCTTCCTGCCATGATCTCCTGTAAGCCTCCCAAAGCTCTCGGGCAGAGCGGGGCAGATTCTTAATGCCCAGTCTTCCAACCAGGACAAAGAGGCTGGAGGCTGGCCAGGACCTGAGGGCCTGGGCGTGGCTCCTCGGACAGGACCCCAGGAGCCCAGGGGTGACAGTGGGACTTGGAGGAGACAAAGGCTAATTAGGGGATTACACATATTGTCGGTGACTTAAATCCTGTAGGCAAACCACCTGGAAGGCAGGGAGGAGGGCCAGCAGGCTGTGGGCTAGGTTGGAGGTGGGGAGCGGGAGGGAGGATGTAGAGCTTCTCCTACCCGGGATCTTGTGGGCCCCAGCAGCCTCTCGGCTTGCACCTGCTCTCTCTTCGCGGTCGTCGATGGGATCCCCGAGGGGTCTGGGGTCAGGGTCCAGCCCCGCTCAGGTACTAGTAGAAGACCGAGCTCCTACCGACAGTCTTCCAGGAACACATGGGTGGGGAGGTGACCATTTGGGGACCGTTGGGGTGAGAGCTCTGACACAGGAGGCGGGCCAAGTGTCACTTACCTCTAGGCTGGAAGCCATCCCGTATTTCAGCCCTTACATAAACTACCATCTATTAGACCCCTACTGTGTGCCAGGCGCTTGGAAGCACTGTGCATACATTAGCCCACAAAAACCTCCGAAGGTCTTATGATTCTGGTGCTGGATTGCAAGGGGGACCCTAAGACCACAAGCCTGCCAAGGCCCCCAGACCATCCCCTTTACGAATCTCCACCCTCACTCCAGCCTCCCCAGAATCCAGGCACACTGGCCTCCTATCCCCGGAGCACACTTTGCCTGTGGGAGTGTCCACCTCTGCAGAGCCTTGTTGCTACAACCTGAGCATCTCCAGAACAATGCCTAGCTCTGAGGGAGGCTGTCCTAGGACCCCTCATGGTGGCCCAAGCCAAGTCGGTCCACCTTTCTCGACTCAGAACCCACTGCGAACCCACGATGGGTGGGCCTTGGCAGCATGGCTCTCTGCTGACCACCAGGACTGACAGTGGCCCCCGGGCTGCTCTGCTCAGCGGCTCCTCTCACCCCCAGGTCTGCGACGGCAACATCCAGGGAAAGGTAACTCACCCAACACAGAGGGGAGGCAGAGCCCAGAATCCCAGGCTAGAAGAATCTGGGTTGGGGAGCTCCTCTGTGGCACTGAGCCACATGGACCAAGGTGGTCATGAGTAAGAGAGCAATGGAAAGCGGTGGGTACGGGGCAACTCTTCATCCCAGCCACACATGCAGGGCACCATGAGGCGGCTTGGGCCCTCCTGCATCTTGGCTAGGAAGAGATTCTGTGGCCATGGTGTCCTGGGGATGCTCCCAAGGTCCCCCCATTGGCCCTCCAGGGTCCAGACCTCAGGTGGAAGGAACAGCGCTACTCGGTCAGCGAAGGCAACGGAGCCTGCATCCCTGAAACCCCCCCAGGGTTGGAGACACAGGCTGGGAGGGTCAGGCCTGCAGACACACTGTGGGGGTCACCGGAGAAGGACAGAAGCCTGGGGGTGGGAAACGGGGTCAGAGAGGAAGGCAAGGCAAGTGGGCCCTCCCTCTGGCCTCTCGGACCCCTGTGTCCCCCTCCTGCTTTCCAGGGCCCTATTTGTCAGTGGAGGGATGGCAGGGTTTTAGGAGGTTCCCAGCCTGCCACGTGCTGTGGCTATTCCAAAAACACAGGCCAGGCAAGCCCTCTTCGAACCCCGTGGGGACAGGAGGCGCTTGAGGCCAGAAGCCCAGAGCTTTCTCTACAGGCCCCGGAGTCTGTGCTGACAGCCTCGAGCCCATACTGCTCAGAGGAGCCTCCCTGCATCTCTAAGCTGACAAAGGAGAAGCCCTGTTAGGACTGCCCAGCCCAGAACCTTCTTAGAGATACTGCTTGGCCTGATTGGGCGGGACCCTCCCTCTCTGTTCACAAGGACAGAAAGGAGCCAGTGTGTGGCGTGTGTGGGCACACAATGGGCTGCGCCCTAGAGAGTGCTTCCATCAACGCCAGTTAATATCCATCAGCCCCCACTCCGGCCGGGAGCCAGGAGCAGCCCAGAAAGAGAACCATCATTGTCCCAGCCCCGAGGACCTGATATTCTGGGGGACAAGTTGGACAAACAGGGAGTGGCCCCTGCCTGGAAGGAGGTTTCTTCCTCCTTCCTCCTTCTCGTGGGCCAACCCAGCAGCTCTGGGGAGAATTCGGCCGCTAATTGATGCTGTCCACTCACAGCTATTAACTCCTACTGGGTACCAGGTACCAGGGAAGCACCAAGCAGGCAGTAACCTACAAAGACCTTCTAGAGAGGTCCTTACGGCGGCAGATGAGGCGGGTGAGGCTCCTAGAAGCAACCTGCCCAAGGCCACACGGCTGGCAGTGACAGGACCTACCCCGCACCAGTCAGGTGTACTCACCCTCCTCCAGCCAGGCCTACGCAGGAGCCAGACAGGGTCCTCCCAGCCACCCCCTGCTTTCTCCGAGGTCTCTGAGGAAGGCTACCCTTTCCCAAGAGTGAACAGAGGAGGGGCACCTGAGCGGCTCTGTCCATTAAGGGAGCCAACTCTTGGTTTCGGCTCAGGCCCTGATCTCAGGGTCCGAGATTGAGCCCCCCATCAGGCTCTGTGCTCAGCACATAGTCTGCTTGTCCCTCTCCCTCTCCTCCTCCTCCTCCTTTCTCTCTCACAATCTCTATCTCTCATAAAAAAAAAAAAAAAAAAACTTTCAAAAAAAAGTGGCCAGAAGAGGAAATCAGGAGGCTGGTGAGCCCGGGCTCTGCTGTGCCCATCGGAGCTGAAAGAAGAGGCAGGGGTGGGCACCCGTCCTTAGGGGAGCCCAGAGGCAGGCGGGCATGCAGGCTGGCTGGCCTGCCTCCAGCTCACGTCTCACGGCCCTTGGGCTTCCTGAGTCCAGCCCGCCGGGCCCAGCAGGTGCCCACTCGGGCCCTTCGCTGTACGGCGCAGTGCCGCTGGACTTCTCTGACTCGCCAGGATATCCTGGCATCTCGATGAGCCCCGACAGTCAGGAGAAACCAGCAGCAGCAGCCGCCGAGCCGTCCCCACCTCTGTGCCCACCCCCACCCCGGCACCTGCACCCTCACCTGCTTACCCAAACAGACCTCCGGGCCGTGGTCTAAGAGTGCGCCGTCTGGCCCCTGCCACGTCCCCCGTTGGCCCTCTCTCTCCTGCTTGAGCCACACTGGCCTTTGCTGTCACCCTTTGCCTTTGCACGTGCTATGGCCTCTGGCTGAAAGGTCTCCCTTCACGCACGTCCAAAGTACCCTTCACCTCTCCTGCTTTGCCTCGAGCACCATCTCCTGAGGGAGCCCTCCCCGACCTCTGACCTCTGCGTCAATGACCTCTGGGTCCTGGCCCAGGACCACACATGCATTTCTCCACCGGCCTCTTTGGGGTTAATTCTTTGATTAGCATTTTGTCGCCCTGTATGGGACCCTAAGGTACCGGAGGAAGGGCAGGGTCTTTTCTGCTCTCTGTGGTTTCCAGCTCTGAGCGCTGCCCCAGTGTGTTGTGGGTACTTGGTAAAGATTTGCCTCCTGTGCAGACGGACGTGGGACTCGCCCTGCCCACCTCATCACAGCGACATGAAGACCAGGAGAACAACCAGATATCCAAAGACTTCACGAAACACAGTCTTTGCAAAACATGAACCGGGTGTAGGCTTGAGCTCTAGACCACGTCGGGCCCATGGAAGGTATGTGAAATTTTTATGGCTGGATTGGGGAGCCCAGGCCCTCCCTCCACCACACACACTAGGGAAGCTTTCAGCTCTCCTTGGATTAATCTGGGAAGGCTTCCTGGAAGAAGAACCCTGGTTTTCTTGACAGTGTCATCAATGACACAACTAAGGGTTCAGTGGATGGAGGAAGGGTGATGCTGCAAGCCACAGGGGACCCTCCTGCCCCACCCGGTGAGCAGGTGCCTGCCCTGCCAGGTGTGAGCAGACCTCTGCCCTGCCCTTTCAGCTCCCAGCCACAGCCCCGGATACCTGCTCGTCCACTTTATGGGCGATGAGCGTGGCTCCTTCCTCCAGCTCTGCCACGCTGATGGGCCGGACCCGGAGTGCCACCTAGGAGGGAAGGCACATCCCCGAGATTAGAAGGAGAGGGCCGGGCGGGGCAGATGGAGGGACGAGAGGACCCCGGGATTCCCCTGGGCAAGCCCCCTGGGTACTCCCCTGTGCGGCCATCCCAGGCCCCCTTGGTCTTAAGGAAAACACAGTGGTTCAAGGCCACCACCCGGGTGGGGAGGAGGGGAGGGTCCACGGCAGGTGGGCACCGTGTGAGCCTCTGAATTTCCCCAGGAGCCCAGGCCCCAGGGGAGAGAGCTGACTGCTCCTCCAGCCTGCATCAGTCACACGCCCAAATAAAGCACCTGCAGCTCCCCAGGGCTTTGAACCTGGAGCCTGGGCACTGGAGCAGCCCCGGTTGGTGGTGGGCCGGGGCTGAGGCTGGGCCCACGGAGCTTCACCTTGATGTCCTTACAACCCGTGACCGCGTTCCTACCCAGCACAGCACCATGGGGGTGCTCCCTCCTCTCCCCACTCTCCAGCCAGTAAGAGCTGGTGGGTCTTCATCCTGTGCATGCGTCTCAGGATGAGACCCAGAGAACAAGGGGGTGCATTTCTTCTGCCGGCCAAGGGGAAATGCCTGCTGGGTATCCTGATGGAACCTCACGCCAAGTAAGAACATCACCCTCCAAGGGACCTCTGCTGTCTGCTAGATCATCTTTACCGGCGGCCTCCTTGGCCAAACCCCACACCCCATGAGTGGGAGAGGAGGATCCTCCATCCCTGCCCCGGGGGGATGGAGGCCATGCAGGCCAAGGCAGCCATTTTCAAGAGGCACATTCTAAACTGCCAGAGAGAATATTCCAGAGCCTGGGGCTTTCTTGGGGCTGCGGTCAAACTCCTCTTTGGAGCCATAAATTTACCCTGTAGAGGCAGGGTGTCTGGGGGTGGCATTATCCTGCAGTTGGATTGTCACCCACCTGCTGGTGACACGGTCCTCCCTTCCAAGGCCTTGGGAGTTAGGGTATGGGCCACCCCAGGGTGAGGGAGGGGAGGGGCAGTGACCTTGGGGTCACTGAGCCTCCCCCTCGATGCTTTGACATGGCACTGCTGATAATCGGGAGTCTGTCTTTTTTTTTTTTTTTTTAAGTAGATTCCACACCCAGCATGGAGCCCAACACGGGACTTGAACTCACAACCCCAAATTCAAGACCTGGACTGAGAGCAAGAGTCAGATGTTTAACTGACTGAGCCGTCCAGGCACCGCCAGGGGTCTGTTATTCAGTCGCTACTTGCTCCGGAGACCCTCACTCACACCTCATCTGCCCCAGCCCCCAGGGCTCAGGGAGGCGGTGCGTCTTGGTTGCTTCCACACTTCTCTGAAATACTGGACAGCATCTGGGCTGCAGCCCAGTAACCAGCCTCTCTCAACCCCATGCCAGCAGCTCCAGCACCTGGGAGGTGGGGGGGGTCCTGTCTGCCCACCTCTGATTCCCAACCCCTTTAAGCTCCAGACCCCACAGGGCTAGGGGAAACTCCCGCTCTCCGTCGCTGCCCCTGGCTTTTCTATTTTTTTTTTCCCCCCTGGCTTTTCTAGATCAGAGAGCAATCTCGCCCCAGAGACCCCTCTGCTCAAGCTTTGGGGTTTGGGGGGGTCCCCTGGTGGGAAGGTGTAAAGGGGGAGTGTGGGGTTGGAGCCCGGCTGCCTTCAGGCATCAGCAGGACGGCTGTGATACCTTCCTTCTTGGCATCCAGGACTTGGGGAAAGTTGCTCTGGACAGTCTCCCCCCCTCCAGCTCCCTCCTGCACCCCCACCCTCGAGACACAGGGCTGCTGTGACTGTGCCGGGTCAGGGCTATGGATGGGGGCGAGGAGGAGGTCGTCGGGGTCTCACCATGAGCTGCTGGTCCTTGGAGTCCCCGCTGTCCTTCATGCTTGCGGCGGGTGGAGGGGCTCAGGCGGCGACAGCGGGCATGGCCGAGCCGCCCGCCGCGGGTCCCTGGCAGCCCGGCTGCACCGCCGCTGCCTGACAACCCGAAACCAACAACGCGCCCGCGGCCAAGGGCGCCGACCGGGGGCGGGGCAAGGGGAGGGCCCCGACGGCGCCTCCCGCCCCTGCGCCCCCGCCCCCCGCGCTGCAGCCGACAGTGGGCCGCCTCCGCCGGGGAGGCGCCGAGCCTGCGCTGCTCCCGGCCGCTGCCGGCGCGTCCTTCCCGCCCTCGGGGGCCCTGCGTCCGTTTGGGAGCTCCTGGGCGTCCCCCTGCACCCCCTCCCACCTCCCTGCAAGGGGCGCCCGGCCGCGCGCGCACCTGCTGCCTGCCTGCCTGCCTGCCTGCGGCTGTCTGGGCTTCCTGGTGCTTCCAAGGGCACAGCGCGCATCGCATCGTGGCAGGGGCTGGGGTCTCTGGGGCCCTGTCTCCACCCCTTGTCCAGCGGCAGAGGCGTACAGAGATGTCTCTGCCCAGGCCGTGCCCCTGCCCGGTGCCGGAGAGCACCTGTATATGCCTCCCGGTGTTTCGCAGTAGAGCCTGCCTCAGTGTCCCCCGCTGCCGAACAAGGCCTTACAGGTAAACCAGAACCTAGGTCTGTGTGCCCTGCTGGCTCCCGGCCTGCTGAAAGAGCCACCATCCTGTGCCAGAAAGTGTGAGGTGCACGCTGCAGTCTACACTGTCGGTGAGCATAACAGCAATTGCACAGGGAAGGAGCCTAGTGGATAGATTCCCGGCCTCAGGAGGCCCTTGGAAAACAGGGCTCCAATGTGCATCCAGCTTGCTAAGCCACGGAGAGCAGGTGTTTCCTGTCGCTGCTCTGGGCCTTGGTGTCCTCCGGGTCCTGTGGGCTCATCTCTCTTCTCCTGCGCCCCCACCCCCGGTGAAGCTGAGCCAGGCAGGCCCCCTGCAAAGACTGCGTGAGGGAAACAGGCCGGGATCTCTTCCCGCGGCAGGAGCTGGGTAAGGAAGAGCCGTTCATTCCCCCCGAGGCTGTCTCAGACAGCCTGGCACGCATCCAGGGGCAGAGCACGATGCCAGCCTGCACCCTGGGACTGGCTTCCCCGGCCGCCCCCGAGGAGCTTGTGTTCGGTGTAGTTATTAATAAACAGTCGCAGGGAGCCACCTGTGGCCTTGGATTGGGTACCTGGATAAGCCCGGTGAAGCTTGGTGGAAACCAAACACTCCTGCGTTGCGGGGAGGGGGTCCCCTAAGGTTTTGTCCTGTTCTCTGGCCCCCGAGGCTGCACACCACGGCTGGCTGGTTTGCAAACGGGCGTGCTGCAGCGAGAATCAGCTAAGCCTGAAGATGTGCATGTGGATAGAAACCGTGCAAATATAGTGAAAGGGAATAAAGGGGAAAGGAGAAAAAATGAGTGGGAAATATCAGAAAGGGAGACAGAACATGAGAGATTCCTAACTCTGGGAAATGAACTAGGGGTGGTGGAAGGGGAGGTGGGCGGAGGGTGGGGGTGACTGGGTGGCAGGCACTGAGGTGGGCACTTGACAGGATGAGCACTGGGTGTTATTCTATATGTTGGCAAATTAAACAACAATAAAAAATAAATTTATAAAAAAAATAAACACAGACACACAAAAAATAAAACTACAAAAAAGAAAAGAAAGAAAAGAAAAGAAAAGAAAAGAAAAGAAAAGAAAAGAAAAGAAAAAGAAACCACGCTCCCAGCTTGTGGGCCAGACCCTGCATCTATCTGGATCAGCCAACCGAGACCCCTGGTCATTTGGCCTAGGGCTCTTTTTTCTTTCTTTTCTGTTCCTCCACATGCATGAAGCCCACCCAGGATGGCCCAAGGGGGTAAAGTAGGAGAGGCTGCTGGGCAGGAGGCCACAGCCCGCCTTACCTAGAGACTCGTCACAGCGTTGTCTCTGTTCTCAAACCGAGTCCTCCACCCGCCTTCTGTGTTTGTCAACGACACCGCTGAGCCACCAGTCACATCAGTCACATCCCCTTTCTCTTCATCCTCTCTGTTCAGATCCTGGGGCCTCTACCTTTGCAAGTGTTTCGCCTTTCCATCGACACCCCCCCCCCCCCGCCCCGCCCCACCGAGCTCCAGCTTTTAGCACCTGTCACCGGAGCAATGCACTGCCCCCCCTCGCGGTGCCCCTGCCCCTGGTCTTGCCCACTTTGAGGAGGTGCGGCTCTAACGCATAAGCAAAGGCAACTACCTCTCTCTCCACATCTCCTCATGCCTCCTTCCAGCCTCATCTCCCTGGGCCCATCACAGATGCAGGTTCCCCCCACACTGACTGCTTGCTTGTTCTCCAACACACGCGGGTCCTGGGTTCCACTCTCAGGCCTTTGCGCACATCTGTCCCCCTGCCTCTACGCACTTTCCAACATCTGTCAAACTCCTGCTCATCCTCCATATCAGACCCCTCTTCTCCACAAAACTCGACTTATGCCCTTAGGGACCCATGAGAGTGAGCTCCACGAGGGCAGGGACCAGGTTCAGTGCAGACCCTCCACATGCCGAGTCCGTCCGGGAATCGGATCCCTCATCCATTCCCGTTGCTTCTGTCCCTCCTCTGCATCCCCACTGCTCCTGCCCGGGGGCTGGGACCTCACAGTGTCCCCTCTGGATGGCCATAGCAGCCTGCGTGATTTCTCTACCTTCCAGTCAATTGACCAGCATCGTCCTAAAAGACAGATCGGCATCGTTACTTCCCTCGAGATCCCGCCGTGGCTCCCCGCTGCCTTCCACACGGAGCGTGCCCCTGAGCCTGGAGTCCTGGCCTTCTCTGCCTCATCTTTGGCCCATCCCCTCGTCCTACCCCTGCGCTGGCCGTGCTCAACCGTGGGCAGCATTCCCGATGGGCTGCTCCCTCCGATCATCCCTGGAGGTCCGTCCTCCACTTGTCGGGCTGGCACAGACAAATGGCTTCTTCAAAACTCATCGTACACGTCCTTTCCCCCTTTTCTGAGCTCTTCAGATCTTCATTCACTTACTTGAAGATTCCAGTGGGCCAAAGGCTCCCCTCGGAGGAGGCCACTGCTGGGCTCTTGGATGTCGATGTCACCAGTGACCATTATTTCCACGAAACAACTGTATGTTCGGTCAGAAATCTGTGACATTCTCCACCTCCTTCCAAACCTGCCCGCAGCTGGAATCCACTGGTTGCGATGGGCCCTGAGCACTTTCTAAAACCCTGTGACTCTCTGGGGCCCTGTGACTCTCTGGGCCAAAAGTCGGCCCCTGCTTGTGAGAGGCTATGGCTACCTATAGCCTGGGAGGGCGAATGAAAGGCCCCTGGGAAACAAGACATCCATCGAGGATTTTCCTCTTTTATATATATATATTTTTTAAAGATTTTATTTATTTATTCATGAGAGACACAGAGAGAGAGGCAGAGACAGAGGCAGAGGGAGAAGCAGGCTCCATGCAGGGAGCCTGATGTGGGACTCGATCCCGGGTCTCCAGGATCACACCCTGGGCCAAAGGCAGGCGCCAAACCATTGAGCCACCCAGGCGTCCCCTGAGGATTTTCCTCTTAAGAAGCCCTCCTTCCTGCTAGCATCCCACTCGGAGCATACTGTGCATCCTGGAAGATGTCACTCTGTGCTATTGTCGTACGATATTTCCCTGTGTATTTGTCAGCTCTTGTCTCTCCCATTTGGCGTACAAACTCCAGGAGAGCAGAGTCTGCGTCTGGCTTGCTCACCACTCTGTGGTCTGTGGTCTGTACCTGGCAGGGTGTTGGGTGCAGGGTGCAGACCTTGGAGCTCAACCCTTTCCACCTGCCGGTAAGCTCCAGAGGGCACTGCCTCTGTCCACTGTTTTGTCTTCATCCCATAGGTTCTTAGCACTCAGAGGAGCTGGCTCTGGGGTCTTTGGTTCTGGGAGCCAGGGAAGAGCCAAAAGGGGTTCTGGTGTGACCCTGGGGGTTTCCAGTAGTCACCTTTGCCTAGCCTGACAGTCAGTGTCCCCCCAGGGGCCTCCGACCGAAGGGCCACAGTAGCCAGTACCCCACAGTAGCCAGCAGTAAATGTGGGACAGGGACCTCCCCCCGGTCCACTGGGTGGTCATAGTTGCAGGCTGAAGCGTCATCAAGTCGGCTGAGCAGAACAGGACCCAGAGAAGCAGCACGCTCTCCCGCAGGTGTGCACACACAGACGGGAGGGCCCTCCCTGTGCTGTGGACCTCAGGGCTGGCTGCCGTTGCCACCACTTTCCAGCCCTGCTCGGATGTGTTCCCGCATCCAGGCCCCACCGTTGACATTTTGCATTCTGTGCCCATGGGGGAGGGGGTTTCCAGCAGCCTCTGGTTCTCCAGTGATGCTTCGTGGTCTTGTTTTGCTTCCCTTGGAGAAGACTAAGCCGGTTCTGGGTGAGGCCGGTTCACAGGGAGGAGAAGTTCATGGCCGTGAGGATAGGCAGTGCTGGGCATCACCCCACAGAGCCCCCACTGCCCTCTGCCCGGCGATGTCACAGCTGTCCTGTCCTCCGCCATGCCCACTCCATCCCTGCCTCAGGGCGCTCTCTGAAGGTGTTTTTAGGCTCCAGCAGATGGCTCGCCCCAGCAGGTGGCTCACCTTTGCAAGCACCTGCCAAAGGCTCAAATCCTATTATAGAAAAGAATATTCTCCCTTGGAGTTTGTCATCCTAGCCACTCATGGAGGGGTCCGTCAGTGTCCTGGGGCTGATGCAACAGGCAGGGCACTGTGACTCTCTCCCCCGACAATTCATTTGCAGAAATATTTTTTCTCTAAGTCAGGGTTTCTCAGTGTATTGACATTTGGGCTGGATCACTCTCTGTAGCGAGGCCTGTCCTGTGCCTTGTAGGATATTGGAAAGCACCCCTGGCCTCCACCCACTGGAAGCCAGAAGCACCCCGAATCCCTTATGTCAATCCAAAGTGTGCATGTGCCCAGACATTGCCAAATGTCCCGTCGGGGGCAAAATCACCCCCAGTTGAAACCACGGCTCTATGGGCAGCTCGGGGGCTCACTAAGGCGCCTATCGCGGGAGACGGTACAGAGCGGGACACACAGCGTGTGGGCGCCCTCTGCTCCGATGGCAATGCCAGGCGGGGAGCAGAATCCTGGCCAGCCCACTCCTCTCCCTGGGACTCAGGCATTGGTCCCTCTCTCTGTGTCTCATGTGGCACATCGGTGACTTGGGGATTGAAGATGGGTATCGCACTTCTGGGGCTATTGTGAAGATCACGCACTCGATCAATATGGCCCATAATGATTATTTTATCCAAGTCTAGCCATAAGGGCAACTTGATGTTTGTTTTTCCTTTGGTCACAAAGGGTGGCTGGCCCTGGGTCCCTCCCTATTTTTTAAAGGCCACTTTGGGTCAATGTTCGGACCATCCGACACCTACAGAATGAATGGCAGTTGGGGGACTTCTGGTGCAAGCCGGCTCTGGGGGGCCCCCTTGCCTCCGGTGTTTCTGGTAATGGTCCCTCAATGCCCTGCTGTGCCCGGTTCCTGGTGTCCCCATGGGCCCTGCGTGTGCCTGTCGTGCAGGGTGGAGACTGAGCTGTCTGGGCTCCTGTCCCCGCTCTGCCCTGTGCTTGCTTTGTGACCCCGGGCGAGTCCTCATACTTCTCCCGGGATCTGAATGTTCCTCTGCAGAGTAAGGATAATTGGAATACCAACCTTCCGGGGATTTTTGTAAAAAGAATTAGATGAGATAACACGCAAAGCTCTCAGCACAGGATGCACCATTATTATTAATTTAATTTTGTAAGAATTAAGATAGTAGACAGCTTGCAGGCATCCAAGAATAATCCAACTTGTTGGCGCATCTCCTCTCAGAGGTAAACGTGCCCGGGAGGGGAGGGGTGGTGAGGGACATTTTAGAAGTGGACGGACTGTGTTTCCCAGTTATATGTGGGTGGGGGGTCAGGAAGGGAGAAGGAGAAGCCCCTCTCTCCCGCGCACGGGTCTTTCGGAGGCCCCACCACGGTTGAGGCTAGCCTGCCTGGAGGCTCTGCAAGCATTGAAGGAAAATGATTATCCAAAAGCCGTGGGGAGGCTGAACCCAAGGGAACACACAAGCCATGGGGAGGCTGAACCCAAGGGAACACACGGGGCCTGGCTTGAAGGCCCAGGGTGTGCTCGGCTGGCTGAGAGGAGCCGTCCCCAGCTCGGGCATGAGCCTTGCCTCCTCCCTTCGTCCAAGGGGTCCCTTGGGACTGGCTTCAGTGAGTCAATGGGGGCCAGCCCTTTGCGGGGTGTCGGGTCGGGTCAGGGTAGCCCTGCTACCCCAGCCCTCCCTCCGCTGACACTTTAAGGGAGGTGCTCAGGGCCCACGAGCAAAGCCAGTGCAGGGCCAGGAGGTGGGAGACGGAGGCGTGGAGCGAGTGGGGCCGCGGGCACGGCTGACCTGACCCTTCTAGGTCGGAGTCTCGACATGGGCAGCTTCTTCCTCCCCTTGGTCCTCTCCTTCCACCTCTTCGTCTGCCTTCAGATCCTGTTTCGGCAGAAACAGTGCAGAATCGGAGACTGTTACCCGCTCTGTGGGCCTGGGAGCTGCTCAGAGCCAGCGGGTGTGGACGGCAGCAACGGCCTAGGGCACCTGACAGACTCGGGTACAAGTCCTACTTTTGTCGCCTTGCTGCCTGGGTGACCTCGGGCTAGCTCCTCCTGAGTCTCCTTGGCCCCCTCCCCTGTAAAGTGGACGTGATTCCTCGCAGGCTGTGACCCGGACTAGAAATAATGGGTATAAGGACCCAGCCCCACTTTCTCAGCCAGAAAGTGCTCCCCTAGTCCTAGCGGTGAGGGGGACACGGATGGATGAGCTCAGCACGAATCGCACCCGGACACCAGGCGGGGTCGGCGGCCCGGCCACCACACCTCCACCTTCCCAGGCCCTCCTGCCTGGGCCTCGGGCTCACTGGGCCCCGGGGCCTCCATCTGGCGGCCACATGCGTGTCCCCGGGACTGGCCCGGAGAGGGAAGGAGGGCCATGGGAAGTGTGGAGCCCACCTGGAGACTTAGGATTTCTCAGGAGGAAGGGAATAATGCCTCCCATTTTCCGGGTGGACAAGTTAAGGTCCACCTGCTGAGGCCACTTGCCCGAGGTGATCCAGGAGGTCAGCGAGCCCAGCTGGGGGCACCCAGGCCAGGGGCTCCTCCCCCGCTCCCAGTGTCCTCGCCCCTCCCCCATGCCCCACCTCTCCTCCCCACTGCTCCCCCCTGTGTCCCTGTCCCTCCTCCCCATCCCTCCTCCCTGCCCCGCTCGGGACCTACAGGCTTTGACTTCTTCATGGCTTCCACCTCCTTCTTCTTCAGCTCCGTGAAGATGATGTCGAAGAACTCCTCCTCGGCCTTGGTGACTAGCTCCTCCAGGGTGAGGATGGGCTCCTCCTCCCTCTGGTCGTCCTCCTTGCCCTCCACCTTGCCTTTCTCCTTCAGCCGCATCTCCCGGTGCCTGGCCTCCAGAATCTTCTCCCGCCGGGTCTCCCGCTCAAATATCTGGGGGACACGGTGACAGGGGGCCTCGTGAGAAGAAGGCGGTGGCCGGCTCCCAGCTTGGGACTCCGCTCAGCCCCGAAGGCAAGAAAGGAGGGACACTGAGGTGGCGAGGCAGGAGCGGAGCCGCTGAGTTGCGCAGTTCCGAGGGGTTCCCAGAACACAGCTGGTGGCTGTGCATGGGGGGCCCTAGACCCCGGGGACACCTGCTCCTGCTGGGGGCCGGGCCCACAGTCCCAGCAGAGCCAGGGTGTTGGCTTTCAGCTCCACAGTATGTGTGCACAGTGCTGGGGAGGCCCCACCGCAGGGGGGCCCCCAGAGGTGGGGTGGGGGGGTGGTACCCAATCTCAGCCTCCCAGCCCTCTTCCCCAGGGTCCCCGCCTTCCCTCTGTTTTCTCTAACAGCATCTCTGAGCCTTTGACAGGTTCTATTGCAAAGAAATGTCATCTGTGAAGCTAGACGCACTGTCCTATCAAACCACTTGGACAGTGACCAGCTGGGAGGGGAGAGGTGACTGGCCCAGGGTGGCTCTGCTACTATGTAGGCTACCGCGTGGGCTACTGGGTGGGCAAGCCAGGGCTGGTTCAGACACTCCTGACCCCACCTCCATGCTCATTTAGGACACCTCGCGGCCTCCCCAGAGGTCCCCGCATTTCCCAAGCGGTGAGAGGGGAGCCCGACAGTTTTCTCTGGCTAGCCTCCTCTGCTCCGGGGGCCAGGTCAGCCCGGGGCACGTACAGAGGAAGCTGTGTTCTTCTCGTTCCTCTGGAGTGTGCACAGCCCATTGGAGACTTCCAGCAGCGTGGTAGTGCCCAGCTGGGAACCGCAGGCGATGAAACACCCGTTGTCCTGCACCCGGAGGCAGAAGAGGGCCTCGTCACACACCTGTTGGAGGGGCCAGACAGACCTGGTTGAGGAGGAGAGACTTAGCTGATGATCTGGCCCCGGGAAGGGGCGCACTTAGCCAAGCTCTGTGTTCAAACACCCTCAGGGACTCCTCTGACTCATAAAATGAAGCTCAGGCTCTGAGAATGGCTGTCAAGACACTTTGCCCCCTGCCCTCCTCCACTCCACCCCTCAGTCCCCAGCCCCATGTCCATCCTGCAGTTTCCCAAACCCGACACCCTTCCATGGTGCAAGGCAGCAGGGCTCAGCTCTAGCTCTGCAAACGTGACATTAGCTGAGGACAGAAGGGTCAGCTGCCAGGAGCCCATCCCAGGGCTGCTGAAGGGATAGGTCAGGCTTTCTGCTTCTCTTTTCTTTTTAAGTTTCTCCCAAGTGATTTTGCTGAGCCTCTAGGGCTTGAGGGCCTGGCTGTATGGGGAGTGGGGTATACATGACCTTCAGACTGAGGGCAGGTTCACATTGCTTGAACACAAAGTCCCAGATGTCCAGGGTCCCATCCATCTTGGTGGTGAAGAAAACTGCCGGCCTCACTGGGCTCCAGGCACCATCGGTGAGGTAAGCCATGTGGTACCTGTGGGGATCCTGGGGTCATCCCGCTGTGACTGGGAGGGACAGAGGGGCCACTAAGCCATGGCTCTACTCATCCATGCCCCCTGGACTCTAGGGTCTCATTGCTGGGTAGGAAGTTCTTTCTTGTGTCTAACTTCTAATTATGCCAACCTCACTCACCAGCAGTTCACAGTGGGCATTTTAAAGGTTCTGGTGCTGAGGCACCTGGGTAGTGCAGTCAGTTAAGCATCTGACTCTTGATTTTGGTTCAGGTCATGATCCCAGAGTCCTGGGATCGAGCCTTGAATTGGCCTCTGTTTGGCAGGGAGCCTGCTCCTCCCTCTTCCTTTGCCCCTCTCCCAGCTTGTGCTCTCTCTCTCTCTCTCTTTCAAATCAATAAATCAATCTTAAAAAAACACAAAAAAACAAAACAAAAAAAGTCTCTCGTCCTGCCCAGGGGCTAGCCACTGGTGTTTCTCCACAGCTAACTCCAGGGAACAGGCTCATGTTGCTGGATCTGGGCCCAGTCTTTCAGCCGTGGGACTCACTGAAAGGAATCAGAGGAAGAGTGTGCCCAGAAAAGTTCCCAATATTGACATTAGAAGAGTGCTATATTTCCTACTTGGTAGGATCTAGATTTTTTGATGATTTCTGTGGTGGGGAATGCAATCAGATCCCTATCTTACACCATATATAAAATATCAACTCAAAATGAGTTAAAGATTTAAACCTAAGACCTGCAACCATAAACCTCCTAGAAGAAAACATAGGGAAAAGCTTCTTGACATTGGCTTTGGCAACCATTTTCTGGATATAACGCCAGGAGCACAAGCAATAAAGGCAAAAATAAACAAGTGGGGTACGAAAAATGAAAAAGCAACCTATGGAATGGGAGAAAATATTTGCAAGTCTTATATGTGAGAAAGGGTTACTATTCAAAATGTATAAGGAACTTCTACCAAAAAACTCAATAGTGAAAAAGCAAATAACCTGATCAAAAAATGGGCGATGGACTTGAACAGGTATTTCTCCAAAGAAGACATATAGATGACCAATAGGTTCATGAAAAGGTGCTCACCATCACTCATCATCAGACAAATGCAAATCAAAACCACAAAGAGATTAAAGAGAAGAAAAACAAAAGCACACACACGGAGATAGCTCCTCACACCTCTTAGAATGGCCATGATCAAAAAAGACAAGAAACAGTGTTCCTGAGGATGTGGAGGAAAGAGAATCCTCGTCGTGCAGGGTTGGTGAGAATGCAAACTGGTGCAGCCACTGTGGAAAACAGTGTGGAGGTGCCTGAAAATACAAAACATAGAACTACCCTACGATCCAGCAATCTCACTTCTGGGTATTCATCCAAAGAAACTAAAAAAAAAAAAAAACAAAAAAACAAAAAAAAAAAACAGAAATTGGATAAATTTCTTTGATATTTATCCAAAGAAATTGGATAAAAATCAGAATCTCAAAGAAATTAAAATCAGAATCTCAATGCCTGCACTCTCAGGTTCATTGCATCATTATTCACAACAGCCAAGAAATGGAAACAACAACCCAAATGACTATCAGCAGGTGAATGAATAAAGGAAATGTAGTCTGGAAATTCAATGGGATATTATTCAGCCTTAAAAAAAGGAGACCTTGGGCAGCCCGGGTCTCAGAGGTTTAGCGCCGCCTTCGGCCCAGGGCGTGATCCTGGAGACCCGGGATCGAGTCCCACATTGGGCTCCCTGCATGGAGTCTTCTTCTCCCTCTGCCTATGTCTCTGCCTCTCTCTCTCTCTCTCTCTCTGTGTGTCTCTCATGAATAAATAAATAAAAATCTTAAAAAAAGAAAAAGGAGATCTTGCTATTGGCAGCAACGTGGATGGACCTGGAGGACGTTGTGCTAAGTGAAATGAGCCAGACCCAGAAAGACAGATATGACATGATCTCACTTATATGTGGAGTCTTAAAAAGTCAAACTCACAGCAGCAGAGAGTAGAGCGCTGGTTGCCAGGGGTGGGGGCGGGAGGGGAAAATAGGAAGGTGATGGTCGAAGGGTCCAAACTTTCATTTATGCAAGATAAATAAGTTCTGGAGACCTAGTGTGATCTGGTAGCGCCTCTAGCTAATGACGCTGTACCAAATAGTAAAATTTGTTAACAGGTTAGGTTTCCTGCTGCGTGTTCTTACCCCCTCCCTCCCTCCCAAGAATACTTATAATAAAGGGGGTAGGAGAGAGGTGATAGGTATGTTTATGGCTTTGATGGTGGTGATGGTTTCACAGGTGCAACTTATCCCCACACTCAGAGAGCTGTGGGCACTAAGGATGTGCAGCCTTTTCCATGTCAGTGACACCTCAGTAAAATGGGTGAACATCTGTATCTGCACATGAAATGAAAGAGTCTATATGTGAGATGAGTTGAGTCTATAGCTATGTATGAGATGGAGAGTCAGAACCTGGGCAGGTGGTGTGGTGCCCTCCAACTCACTATGGGACCGGGAACAGAGTGCTACCTCTGGACCTCTCCCTCCACCCTGTAGAATGTGGAGATTGGACTGGATTTCTGCTCCAAAAGCAAAGACAGGCTGAATCCTAAAGCCCCCCGGGAAATCCTTAGCATGCCTATTCCTGGGTCAAATGCAAGATCTAATACAGCAGCCCTGGAATCTGGACTTAAAAAAAGGGGACACCTGGGTGCCTCAGCGGTTGAGTGTCTGCCTTCAGCCCAGGGCGTGATCCTGGGATCCAGGGATCGAGTCCCACATCGGGCTCCCTGCATGGAGCCTGCTTCTCCCTCTGCCTGTGTCTCTGCCTCTCTCTCTGTCTGCCTCTTGTGAATAAATAAAATCTTAAAAAAAAAAAAAAACTTCCTTAAAAAAAAAAATCCTTCCCAGGAGATCCTGATGCAACCAGATCTGGGAACCTTTGGATAAGAAGATGCCCATTCAGGTCCACAGCAGCACCAGCACTGCAGGAGTCTGTGCGTCAGCTGGAAAGGAACCCCAGATTCACACAAATGAAGGCTGAGAGGGCGCCTGTCCCTCCACCTCATGCCTCTGCTCTGGTCTCTTGGTTCTGCGTCATTGCAGCATCTCTGGGGATGTGGCTCTCCCCGGCTCACCCAGGGGCAGTGGGGCCACCCTGAGGATCCGTCTCACGGCACCCCCCTTGGCCTCTCCTCTGAGCAGACTCGGGGAGCCCTCAGGCTCCTCTGATCCTCCTACAGAGCTCACCGCTCTGTCCCTCTCTGCTCCTACATGCCCACCGTCACGGGAGAGGACACCCACCGAGCTGTCCTGATGAGGTGCCCAGATTCTTAATCCAAGCTTCCTGGGTTCAGACCCCACCTCAGCTCCTTACCAGCTGAGGGACCAGGAGCAAGTGGCCTTGCTTCCTCTTGGTTCTGTCCCCTGACGCAGACAAGAGGAGCATGAAAATTACCCCAAGGCTGTAATTATTGCCAGCCCAGGCTGTTTGAGGCACACTCCTTCAGGAAGTGGCTGCATTAGGCCACTCCTAGCACAAGCTCAGGCGTGTGTGGAGGGGTGTTCTCTCCATTTTGCACATAGAGGCTCAGGGCATTCCGGGGCCCTCTCTGTCCCTCTCCCCCTCCCTCTTACTTGGTCCACATGATGGATGACTCCCGGCTGTCCTCTGACCAGATGCGGGCGGTCCAGTCACCGACTGTCAGGAAGTTCTTTGGGTAGAATGGATTTCTCTGGAGGGCATAAATGGGGCCATGGTGGCCTGAGAAGGTGCACACAATCTTCTCGGCTGACGTCTTGGCCTTGCGGTTGCAGGAGATGACAATGCCTTGCTCGGTGCCCACCATGAACTTGGTTGGCTGTGGAGGGGGTGACACAGGAGTGGAAGGCACCATGAATCATCATCTCTGGGCTTCATTGTCCTGGCGAGCGGCCTGCTGGGGTTGGGGTGTTGGGATCCAGAGGTACTGGGAGGGCTTTTGGTGAAGGCCTCCGCTCATGCTGTTCTCCAGCTTCTCCTGAGGAGCTGGCCCCACCTGTTCCCCGATCAGATCCCACCCTCCACTAGCACCTGCTCTAGGGCCCCATTTTTTTTCTCAAGATTTTATTTCTTTATTCATGAGAAACACACAGAGAGAAGCAGAGACACGAGCAGAAGGAGGAGCAGGCTCCCTGCGGGGAGCCCAATGTGGGACTTGATCCCAGGACCCCCGGATCATGCCCTGAGTCGAAGGCAGATGCTCAACTGCTGAGCCACCCGGTGCCCCAAGGGCCCTATCTTAAGGGAGCCCTCTCGACTCTTCTAGGCCCTGGAGAGACTCATCAGCAGCAACATGAGGAACACCTCTGCATGTAGCATCATTGTGTCCACTAGGCCTTTTGTCATAAAGATCCTGAATGTCTGTTCACAGATAAGTGAATGACTGAAAGAATAAATAGTGTAAAACATGAGGCTGGAAGGGCCCTTGGCCAGCCCCCAGCTACTCCCTGCAGACCTGGGCTACACTGCATCCCCATGGCCATAGCACCGTTACTCACAGCAGCAAACACAGAAAAGCAACCCAGGTGTCCCAACCCAAGTGACGTGGATGGCTGCACAAAATGTGGTCTGTACCTACAGTGGAACACCACTCGGCTTTAAAAAGGAAGGAAATTCGTGGCTTTAAAAAGGAAGAACAGGGATGCCTGGTGGCTCAGCGGTTTAGCCCTGCCTTCAGCCCAGGGCGTGATCCTGAAGACCCAGGATGGAGTCCCACATCGGGCTCCCTGCATGGAGCCTGCTTCTCCCTCTTCCTGTCTCTCTCTCTCTCTCTCTTTCTGTGTCTCTCATGAATAAAATAATATCTTTAAGGAAAAAAAGAAAAAGGAAGAACAGGAGCACCTGGGAGCTCAGTCAGTCAAGCATCCAACGCTTGATTTTAGCTCAGGTCATGATCTCAGGGTCATGATATCCATCCAGCAAGGTGTTGGGCTTCGCACTTAGTGGGGGGTCTGCTTGAGATTCTCTCTCTCCCTTTCCCTCTGCCTCTCCCTCTGCTCACGTGTGCACTCTGTTTCTCTCAAATAAATAAATAACATATTTAAAAAAGGGGCACCTGGGTGACTCAGTTGGTTAAGCGTCCGCCTTCAGCTCATGTCATGATCCCAGCATCAGGCTCTCTGCTCAGTGGGGACTCTGCTCCTCTCTCTGCCTCTTCCCTCTGCTCATACTCACTCTTACTCTCTCTCTCTAATAAATAAAATCTTAAAAAAACAAACAAACAAACAACTGGACTACAGGCTGGAGGTCAAAGGAAAATGAGGAGATAGTTTGAAAGGCCCAGGAGAGTGAGTGATGAAGTACACGGTGCGGCTCCTATGAGCTCATAACAGGG
The DNA here is from genome assembly GCF_011100685.1 of Canis lupus familiaris. Classification (NCBI taxonomy): domain Eukaryota; kingdom Metazoa; phylum Chordata; class Mammalia; order Carnivora; family Canidae; genus Canis; species Canis lupus. The sequence goes on from NC_049230.1 coordinate 6,970,036, forward strand.
AGAAGCACCCAGATCCGGGTGGCCCCTGTGCCGCCAGCCTCAGGCTTCTTGGCAGGGTCGGCATGGTGAGCCTGGGCCTTGACTCCGAGCCCTGGGTCTGAGCCCCGGGAGCACCGTGTTCTAGAGCGCATGACTTACCACACTAAGACTCATCCATTTATGGATGAGTGGTGTGTGATTACACAAGCTCGTCGTGCAAGACAGTCGTTAGTGTCTGGCCCACAGCCTGTGCTGTCACAGGCGTGGGAGAGCTGGGGCCTAGCGGGGGCATGGGCACCACATCCAGCATCTGCTCTAGACATCCCTGATTTCAGGACAGGATGCTTCTCTGCATCATTTCTCCCTTCACTATGACACCCAGGGGTGGGGGTCAGCTAAATTGTCTTCCACCCCACTTCACCCTCACTGGTTCCCCAGCCTCAGGTGAGGACTGTCAGGGCAGGGGTGAAGCCAGAGCACCTCTACCACCCAAGGACCTGGGAGTGATGTCACGTGACCTGAAAGTAAACAAGAGATAACCCCCAAGGGGGAGCCAGGCCTAGGCTTCAGCAAAACATAAACCAGGAATCAGCCCAAGACAAGACTCCTCTGGAAAAGTCAATTTCTTGCTTTGGAGAGAGTCTTCATTTGCTGCTTCTAGAAGCTTCTGTCTTTTGACACATTCACTTTACTGGTCAACTTTGATATTTCTTTATGGTTCCTCCTCCTTTTTGCTAAACGCCGTAACTGTGCCTGTGCTCTGTTTTCCAAGGAGCCTCCTCTGACCTCATTTCCCTCCCTAACGTCTCTTCTTTCCCCCCAGAAAGTGAAGTAACCCCCACGAGGCAGAAGCAGGGCCTGGCCGCTCCGTGTTGGTCTCCGGCAGGGCTCTTCCCCCAGAATGGGGCCTTTCTGGAATCCAGTCCTCAGTGAAAACCTGCCTTCCAAACCTGCCTTCCGCCCAGTGCAGCCACTAGCCAGGCGGTGACTTCATGCAAATGAGACTGATTGGCTTCTTTCCGCGAGGAGCTCTGCTGTCCCCTGCTGTCCCCTGCTGGAAAGTCCTTGGAATGACCATGCAGGTCCAGGATGACCGCACTGGGGCCGGCCCTCTGTGGAGCAGCTGCCCGGTGCACACAGTAGTCCCGGCCTGGCCTCGGCTCTAGCTGCCCCAGGGATGGAAAGTCCTGGAAGGGAGAGCTGGGGACACTCACCAAGGTAGACTCAAACTCCAGGGAGATGGCTCCCAAGGCGCTCTCCAACTGCTCCTTCCTGGTAATGTCCAGGATCACCACCTCGGTGGGTTCACTCATCTTTCGGATATCCCACCACATGACCTGATGGGAGGATGGGGCCACTGTGAGACCAGAGGTCCCTCCATTGCCCTGGCTTTTGCCTTTCCTACCTCCGTCACCTTCCTGGGGCCAGTCACTGGGGCCAAAGGGGTGGGTGTTAGAGGCGCCCCGCGACCTACAGGACAAATGCACTTTGAAGAACCACCACTCCGGCCCACGGTCTCCCCCTGGCTGATCATCAGGGTTATGGGCAAGCTTCATAAAACCCAGATGCTGGGGCCTCACTCCAGACCTACTGCATCAAAATGGCCAAATGTGGGCTCTGGAATCTGAATTCTTAGAGCATCCCCACAATATGGCAATACATAGCAATGTTGTAAACCCTGTATGCTTTTTTTTTTTTTTTTTTAAGATTTTGTTTATTTATTCATAAGAGTCACACAGAGAAAGAGAGAGAGACAGACACACAGGCAGAGGGAGAAGTAGGCTCCATGCAGGGGGCCCCATGCGGGACTTGATCCCAGCACTCCAGGATCACACCCTGAGCTGAAGGCAGATGCTCAACCGCTGAGCCACCCAGACGTCCCGGCCTGTATGCTTTGATCCAGAAATCCCACCACATGCTATCAGTGTGCCTTTGCATGTGTGCAAAAACCTATATACAAATATACTCTTTGCTATGTTATTCCTATGATGACAACATATTGAAATCCACTTAAATGAATTATAGTATACCCAATGCAGTTTTTTTTTTTCTTTTAAGTAGGCTCCATGCACAGTGTGGGCTCAAACTCACTACTCTAAGATCAAGACCTGAACTAAGGGCAGCCCTGGTGGCCTAGCGGTTTAGCACCACCTTCAGCCCGGGGTGTGGTCCTGGGGCCCCGGGATAGAGTCCCACGTCGGGCTCCCTGCATGGAGCCTGCTTCTTCCTCTGCCTGTGTCTCTGCCATTCTTTCTCTCTCTCTGTGTCCGTCATAAATAAATAAAAAATCTTAAATAAAAAATAGAAATAAAAAAATAAAAAAAGACCTGAACAAAGATCAAGAGTTGGACACTTAACCGAATGAGCCACCCAGGTGTCCCCCTAATGCAGTTCTTAACAGGCATGGGGCACTGTTTTATGAAATAGGACATTTTCAAGATATACTAAGTGAAAAATATCAAGTGCAGTTATTTGCCTATGTGTAAGGTGTGCAGAAAGAGAGTGAAGACAGATGTATTCACTCCTATATACAGAGACTATCTCTGAAGGCAGCTGTAAGAAACTGAGGCAGGTGGGCACCTGTGGGGAGGGGGTTGGGAGGCTTGTGGGCAGAGGAGGGAGGAAGGTGTTTTCCTGTCTGCCCTTTTGTACCTTTTGGATTTTGTTCTATGTGCACTTACTCCTCAAATATTTTTTAAAGATGTTATTTATTTATTTGACAGAGAGAGGGCTGCCTGGGTGGCTCAGCGCTTAAAGCATCTGCCTTCAGCTCAGGGCATGATCCTGGAATCCCGGGGTCGAGTCCCACATCGGGCTCCCTGCATGGAGCCTGCTTCTCCATCTGCCTCTCTCTCTCTCTCTCTCTCTGTGTCTCTCATGAATACGTAAGTAAATAAAATAAAAAAAAAAGAATGTTTATTTGACAGAGAGAGCAAGAGAGAACAAGCGGGGGCGGGGGGGCAGCGGGCAGCAGAGGGAGAGGGAGAAGCAGACTCCCGCTGAGCAGGATCCCAGATCATGACCGGAGCCAAAGGCAGATTTAGCTGACTGAACCACCCAGGCACCCCTACTACTCTTCAATTTTAAAATAAAATGCAAAAGGAAATATTTCCCCTGGGAATTCTGAAGGGGAACCAGGGAGGTATCACTGCTCCCCACATTCCCGCCCCCTACAGTGGCTGGCTAGGTACCTGCCCATCTGTGGATGCTGAGAAGCATTCAGTGCCGGTCTTCGACTGCAGCCAGATGCTGCCATACACAGGGTCTCGATGGCTGAACTCAATGGTGGACAGCTCCGCCACCAGGCTGCCCTTCCGGGTGTCCCAACAGGCTAGCAGGGGGGAGGAAATGAGAGGAAGGTGAACAGAAGTCCAGGCTCCCTTCCCTGGTGCAGGGAGCACAGCATGGAGGGATGCTGCTTCCCTTGGTTTGGCAGGTATGTGGTTTTTTAGAATCAGGACTCGATCCAAACCTGCCTGAGTTTCCTATCAACCCCCGAAGTTCTCACACAATCTCTATGCAAGCTTCACTCATTCCATTGAGCTCGTACCATGGTTGAGCGTCACACCAGGCCCTCGGGAAGCCTCTGGGAATAAGACTGTCCCCCTCTCCTTGAGAGGCAGGAGGAGGGATCGGCAAGTAGAGCTCGTGCTGGGATGGTCAGGGCAAGCACCCTGGAAGGAGTACGAAGGAGCACGGACCAAGGATAAGTCTAGGATAGGGGTGGGGGGGGGGCAGCCAGAGAGAAGAGTGTCTCCACCCCAGGGAAAGGCTCCTGAATAGAAGAACGTTGAGGCCAGTTTCTCCTTCCCTTTTGTCCTCTGCACCTTGGCTGCCTCTGGTGGGAGATGGGAATGCAGCTCACAGACCCTTTATTCAGATCCATTACTAAGACTTCACCTCTTCTGCTTTACCAAAAAAGCCTCGGAATGTATCCAGTTTCTGTCTTGGCAGATTTTGTTTTCATTTTGCCATGAGTGTGCAGCAAGGATCCACTCTGTTACACAGAGCTATTTCTAGGAAAGCCAGTTTTGTAAAACGGCAACAAAAAACGTGATCCATGTTTTGATTTATGGACTCAAAGTCCAAGGCATTGGCCCCTGGATCTGCCTGGCCCAGGAAGGGGTTTTCCCTAAGCAGAATACCACTTGGGGGTGGGCCCTCCTTCAGTCCCTCCCACAGGCAGCAGAGCCCCAGAGTCAGGGCCACTCTGAGCTGGCGTGAAAAGCCTTGAAAGGGGTTATGAATAATGAGCGAGGCAAGACTCGTGAATAAATCATGGCACAGTGGCTCCACTCATCTTCTAAAGCCCTGGCACCCAGGTAATTTGTCAGGGAGACTTTTGGAAGCCTATGTCTGTTCTTGGGGAGGAGGTGGCAGGTCTTAGAGAGAGGGTCAGAGGCCTCAGAAGAGTGTCTAAGAAGATTCTCTGCCATCCTGCTCTTACTCTGGGAGGGAGAGAAGGGAAGGCAGAGAATATGTGAAGGGAGAAGGGTAGAGGGCTATTTTCAGGTCCAAGGTCGAGTCAGGCCTGGGGTGTGGCCACGGAGGCTGAGTGTCTGCTGCTTGGGGGCCAGGCAGGACCCACATGGGCAGCTTCCTTCCAAGATCCCTATGCATCTAAAACCCAGTTTTCTAGGTGTTCTATCAACAAAACCAGTAGACTAAGGATCTCTGAAAATCTCCTCCATAAAAGCATAAAAGCAATGAGAAAACTGGCAACAATCACCAGTCAGCTTTTTCGGAACAAGGTAGCCAAAGTGTTACAGCCATCCAGAGAGTGTTCAGGAGAAAGCTGAATGCTAGTAAGGACAGTGAGTTTTGTGGCATTTTTAACTTTCCCTAGTTAAGACCCCACACTCAAAAAAAAAAAAAAAAAAAAAAAAAAAAAAAAAAAAAAAAAAAGACCCCACACTCTCCAAATCCCACGGTAGCCTTGAAAAAATAACATTCTGCCTTCCTGGTGAAAATCTGTAACCTGGCAGCCACAGGAGGGGAAAAGCAGCCAGAGCTCATTCAGAGTCTCCTGTCTCCAGTCTCCTATCTGACCTGTCTGGTGGTTCCCCTGAAAGTTGTATTCGACCTGCCTTGGAACTTGCCAAGTGAAAAAAAGTCTTATTATGGAGGCAACTGTTGGAAATAATGACAATTACAGGCAACTGATTAACTTCGCAGCTTCCTGAAGTAGTGGATAGCAGATAGGCAAACAGCAAACTAACCACTAAGCTTGAAAGGCAAGCCTGAAAAAAAAAAAAAAAGGCAAGCCTGGAGAACAAGATGTCTGTCAGGGTTTTGCAAAGCTCCAACACATTCCTAGAGATCTGGAAGGCCATATGCCCGGGTAGGGCTGTGTGTGTGCCCGGTTCTCTGCACACATTCAGGAAAGAACCGAGGAGGTCCTCAGCTCCTACTTCTGGTTGACCCTGAGGCTCTGTGCAGAGGCTCAGGAAGGGCTGGCAGTTGCCAGCTGCACACAAGCTCTTAGCAAAGAGACTAGTTGGCTGCAGGTGCTAAAGGAAATCTCTGCCCAGCCACTAAGCTAACCAAGCAGACTGTGGCGGCCACACACGATAGAGTACAGACGTCATAGAATTGGTTCAGAAAATTTACTGAAGAAATGAACAAGTACAACAAACTACAGCAATGAAAACAAACCCTGTTCAGGTATGAATGTCTGATTTCCAAAGTTCCCACTTTATATTAGGTAAAGAGGGCAATTTTCTTTTTCTTTTTTTTTTTAAAGATTTTATTTATTTATTCACGAGAGACACGCATAGAGAGGCAAAGACACAGGCAGAGGGAGAAGCAGGCTTCCTGCCAGGAGCCCGATGTGGGAACTTGATCCTGGAATTCTGGGATCACGCCTTGAGCCCGAGGCAGACGCTCAACCACTGAGCCACCCAGGCGTCCCCAAGAAGGCAATTTTCTTTTTTTTTTATTTTTATTTTTATTTATTTATGATAGTCACGCACACACACACAGAGAGAGAGAGAGAGAGAGAGAGAGGCAGAGACATAGGCCGAGGGAGAAGCAGGCTCCATGCACCGGGAGCCCGACGTGGGACTCGATCCCGGGTCTCCAGGATCGCGCCCTGGGCCAAAGGCAGGTGCTAAACCGCTGCGCCACCCAGGGATCCCAGAAGGCAATTTTCAACAACAACAACAAAAAGTTGCAAGTTATACCAAGAAACAAGAAAATATATAGGTAGGAAAAAAGGCAACAAATACAGACTGTCCCCAAGGAAGCCCAGGTGTTGGACTTACTGGACAAAAACTTCACATCATTAATTTTAAAGATGTTCAAAGAACTACAAGAAACAGTATCTATAGAAGTAAAGTATGAGAATGGCACGTTGCAAAATAAGAAATATCCATAAAGAAATAGGATTATTATTATTTTTAGAGAGACAAAGAGATGGTAAGCAGGGGAAGGGCTAAGGGGGAGGGAAAGAGAATCTCAAATAGAGTCCTCACTCAGCATGGAGTCAACACAGGGCTTGATCTCACCACCTTGAAACCATGACCCAAGCTGAAACCAAGAGTCAGATGCTTAACTGATGGAGCCACCCCGGCGCCCCAAGAGATAGGAATTCTTCTTAAAAGGAAGAACAAAATAGAAATTCTGAAGTTGGAAAATACATTCTCTGAAATGAAAATTCAGTAGAGGGGCTCAACAACAGACTCAAGCAGGCAGAAGACCGAGCTGGAGGTAGGTCATTTGAGATGATCCAGTCTGAGAAACACAAAGGAAGAGAAATGGAATTACCACAGCTGATTCAAGAAGAAAGAGAATGTGTGAAGCGATCTAGAACAGGTAAAGAAGGAGTTGTGCTAGTGGGGTGCCTGGGTGGCTTAGTTGGTTGAGCCTCTGACTCTTGATTTTGGCTCAGGTCATGATTTCAGCGTTGGGAGATCGAACCCCAGTGTTGGCTCTGTGCTCAGTGCAGTCTGCTTGAGATTCTCTCTTTCTCTCTCTCTTTCTCCCCCCTGTCCCCTCCCTCAGGCACAAGCTCTAAATAGATAAATAAATAATAAATAAATAGAATTTTACCAAAAAATGAAGGTGCATTAGCAGTTTTTAACTTCTGATAAAGAAGGACCAGATGTCTTCACTGGTGAATTCCACTGAATATTTATTCATTCATTTATTTATTCATGAGAGACACACAGAGAGAGAAGCAGAGACACAGACAGAGAGAGAAGCAGGCTCCCCGAAGGGAGCCTGATGCGAGACTTGATCCCAGGACCCTTGGATCATGACCGGAGCCAAAAGCAGATGCTCAACTACTGAGCCACCCAGGCTTCCCTTTACTGAACATTTAAAGGAGAATTAGTACCAAACTCTTCCAATAGTCAAAGAAGGAGGGAACGCATCCCCACTCATTGTGCGTGGCGGGAATCCATCACACCCATCCCCGTACAGGTGTCTCTGCCTGCCTCTCTCGAGATGGGGCTCCCCACGGGTCTCATTATCCCTTTGCCCCCTGCTACGCTAGCCCAGCTCCAGGCAGGTAGGCAGTAAATGCTCCTTGATTTTATACTTGACCTATCATTTTCTTAAAACTTTTGTTCTGAACTGGTTTTAGACTTACTTGAACTATTGCCACTAGAGACAACTAGAACTATTACAACTACTGCTGAGCTATGAGCAAAACACGACTCACCCGGAGGTCTGGAGTCCATCCCCTGTGGCAAGCTCCCACTTCCCTCTGTGCCCGAAGGGTGGCCCTGGGCAGGTATGTGGGCCCTGGTGGACAGCAGCAGGGGCTGGGCTGGCTCCCAGTGAAGCCCAGGGCCCCTCCTTACCGAGCTGCCCGTTGTAGCAGCCTCCCAAAAGCACGTGAGAATCTTTGGGGTTGTACTCCAAGGTGACAAGAGGAGAAGATGGCTTCAGGACAATTTCAGGCTTATTGGGATTTTCTATAAAACAAGCAAACAAACAAAATGGTCCCACCAGCTCTAGAAAGAAAAGGACACGGTCAAACAGCCCGATCCTTCTAGAGGTGGGAGTTGGGAAGCGGCGGATGGCGGGAAAGTGGAAGCCCCTCCTGTCTTTCTCCAGGCTGCAAGTTCTAGGCCCTGGTGGCCAGAATCTGGCACTCTTGACCGTAGGGACTCTTCTAGTAGTTTTATTTCTGGTAATCAGGAGTGCGTGTGCGTGTGTGCATGTGTGTGTTCATTCTGCAGGTTTGGTAGGAAACCAGGTATGACCACAAGTTTTTGTTTGTTTGTTTGTTTTTTAACACAAAGCCAACTCTCCTTGACTTCTCCAAACCAGTTTCTTGGTCTGTATAGTGGGGCTAATGGTGGGGTCCACCCCCAGGGTTGCTGTAAGCATCTGTTGGGCTGGTCCAGAGCGTCATGTGCTCCATTCTGAGTTTGGCACCCACGCCTACTAATAAGACCTAATGTTTCTTTTCAAAATGGTGACAGAGAAGGGACGGCTGACAGTGTGTAGCCCACCGTCGCTGGCTACCCACCAGGCACTTGCTCTCAGAGTCAGTGTTTCTGTCAATAAGGGTCTGTCCCTTAGAGACCTTATTAGCAGACCCTTATTAGTGGACACACTGCCCCTACTGGCCGTGGGTTAAGGACAAACGGCAGGAAAGGTGGGACAGAGGTGACTCTATCTGAATTGGGATTTGGGGGGGTCTGGTCTTGAATGCCCTGATCAAGGATCTGGAAATGAAGGGAGTTTCCTGCTTCTGACGTGGCTCTGGTTTGGCTGCTCCTGAACCTGGACAGCGAAGGGATGAGGGGCTTTCTGGGGTCCCTGGCCCCTCCCCGTGAGGGACCAGCCCTGTGAGAGTCCCCGGCCTGTAGCTTCTACCTCCCACTCTTGTGTTATGCTGGTCTCTGCCCTGCCCCCTCAGCTTTCCCAGCCACCTGAACCCCTTCGCTTCTCACCTAGGTCCCAGATGTACGATTCGTGGCTCATGCCTTCAGGTGCCCGTTGAAAATTCAAGCAAGAATATGCCACTGCCAACTTCCTGTTGCCATCCGGGTGCCAGGAGAGATGCGTGGCTGACCGCTTGATCTCCTGGGGATCCCTTTACCGGAGGGCAAGAGGGCAGAAGACTGGAGTGGAGTGAAAGGCTCCTCACACCTCTTATTTAATCAATTATTTCTTTTTGAAAGACTTTTTTTTTCTTTTTCTTTTTAGATTGAGAGACAGCAGGGGAGGGAGCAGAGGGAGAGGGAGAGAATCCCAGTGCAGAGTCCTACTCAGGGCTTGATGTCAGGACCCTGAGATCATGACTTGAGCTAAAATCAAGTTGGACATTCAACCGACAAAACCACCCAGGCACCCCATAGAAAATTTATTTTAAAAACAAAGTTTAGGGGGATCCCTGGGTGGCTCAGCAGTTTAGCGCCTGCCTTTGGCCCAGGACGCAATCCTGGAGACCCGGGATCGAGTCCCACGTTGGGCTCCCTGCATGGAGCCTGCTTCTCCCTCGGCCTATGTCTCTGCCTCTCTCTCTCTCTCTCTCTCTGTCTGTCTATCATAAATAAATAAATAAATCTTAAAAAAAAAAGTCTCTTTAAAAAAAAAAAAAAGAACAAAGTTTAGGGACTCCTTTAATCAAAAACCCACTCTCACCGGCCATAGATAAAAGGCATTGATAAACACTAAACCCATGGAAAAAAAAATTAAGTTCTAGTCCGATATTTTCATTTGCTTTAAGTTTTGGGTCTGAGGGCTGATTTCGCATTGCTATTGAAATAAAAGGGAAAGTGGAGAATCCAGAAATATTGCTCCTGGCTATTTACCCAAAAGAGCTGCAAACTTCTGTCCACACAAAATATTACATGTGAATGTTTCCAGCAGCTTTACTCATATTTGCCCAGACTTGGAACCAACCGAGACATCCTTCAGCAGGTGAGCGGATAAATAAGCTGGGGTCCATCCAGGCAAGGGAATATTATTCAGCATTAAAAAGAAATGAGCTATAAAGCCATGAAAATATATGGTGGAAATATAACACACATCACTAAGTGAGGGAAACCAGTCTGTAAAAGGCCATAAACTGTATGATTCCAACTATGTGACATTTGGGAAAAGGCAAAACCATGGAGACAGTAAAGAGATCAAGTGTTGGCCAAGGGCTTGAGGGTAGGGAGGGATGAATATATCCTGTGGGTGGACCACAGGATTTTAGGGCAGTGAAACTACTCTGTATGATACATTTGTCAAGACTCACAGAATGTGCAACACAAGGAGGGAGCCCTAATGTAAACTATGGACTTTGGGGTGCCATAGGCTATAGGTCATGTCCCTCAGATTCAAATGTTGAAACCTAATCTCCATGATGGTACTAGGGGGGTGGCTATGGGTGGTGATGAGGCCCTGAGCCCTTTAGGATGGGATTAGAACCCGACAAAGGGGCTCTAGAGAACTCCCTCTCCCTTTCCGCCATGTGAGTTCACAGCGAGAAAATGGCAGTCTGTGAACCAGGAAGTGGGTCTTCACCCAACACAGAACCCGACCACCCTGTTCTGAGACTTCCAGCCTCTGGAACTGTGAGAAAGAAACTTCTGTTGTTTATAAGCCACCCAGGTTATGGTACTAAGCACCTGAATGCTGGTTCATGAGGGTGACGGAGGCCCCACCCTGGGGCGGGGTGTTGATGGTGGGGAAGCTGTGGGGGTGCAGGGTGGAGGGGGTGTGGGGCAACTCTCCGTCCTTTTTTTTTTTTTTTAACTCTCTGTACTTTCTAATCAGTTTTGCTATAGGCCTAAAGCTGCTCTGAAAAATAAACTCTTAATTTAAAAAAAGAGGAGGAGGAAGGAGAACGAGCAAGAAGTAGCAAAGGCCTACACTGAGACTTTGCCCTTGAAGTAA